>NC_138730.1:22317411-22833731 GCF_965113295.1 Leuciscus leuciscus | reverse complement strand
CGTCTGCCGAGCCTGTGTCTTCGGACAAGATGGCCGCCGCCGAACCCTGTTCACGTCACGCCTGCCGAGCCTGTGTCTTCGGACAAGATGGCCGCCGTCGAGCCAGTGTCTGTTCCTGAGCCGGAGCCAGTGTCTGTTCCTGTTCCTGAGCCGGAGCCAGTGTCTGTTCCTGAGCCGGAGCCAGTGTCTGTTCCTGAGCCGGAGCCAGTGTCTGTTCCTGAGCCGGAGCCAGTGTCTGTTCCTGAGCCCGGAGCCAGTGTCTGTTCCTGCAGTGTCTGTTCCTGAGCCGGAGCCAGTGTCTGTTCCTGAGCCGGAGCCAGTGTCTGTTCCTGAGCGGAGCCAGTGTCTGTTCCTGAGCCGGAGCCAGTGTCTGTTCCTGAGCCGGAGCCAGTGTCTGTTCCTGAGCCGGAGCCAGTGACCGCGACACTGGCGTCTGTTTCTGTTCCTGAGCCGGAGCCAGTGACCGCGACACTGGCGTCTGTTCCTGAGCCCTCAGTGACCGCGACAACTGGCGTCTGTTCCTGAGCCCTCAGTGACCGCGACACTGGCCATTTTGGCCACAGCCATGTGGTGTGTGTGGACTACGCACACACTTGGACCGGTGGTGTCAGTTCCAGTGCCCGAGCCGGTGGTGCCAGTTCCAGTTCCAGTGCCCGAGCCGGTGGTGCCAGTTCCAGTGCCTCAGCCGGTGGTATCTGTTCCTGAACCGGTGGTGTCTGAGCCGGTGGTATCTGTTCCTGAGCCGGTGGTGTCTGCTCTTGAGCCGGTGATATCTATTCCTGAGCCGGTGGTGTCTGCTCCTGAGCCGGTGGTGTCTGCTCCTGAGCCGGTGGTGTCTGCTCCTGAGCCGGTGGTGTCTTGTTCCTGAGCCGGTGGTGCCAGTTTTCAGTTCCAGTGCCTGAGCCGGTGGTGCCAGTTCCAGTGCCTGAGCCGGTGGTGCCAGTTCCAGTGCCTGAGCCGGTGGTGCCAGTTCCAGTGCCTGAGCCGTTGGTGCCAGTGCCTGAGCCGGAGGTGTGCCAGTTCCAGTGCCTGAGCCGGAGGTGCCAGTTCCAGTGCCTGAGCCGGTGGAGTCTGTTCCAGTGCCTGAGCCGGTGGAGTCTGTTCACAGTGCCTGAGCCGGTGGAGTCTGTTCAGTGCCTGAGCCGGTGGAGTCTGTTCCAGTGCCTGAGCCGGTGGAGTCCTGTTCCAGTGCCTGAGCCGGTGGAGTCTGTTCCAGTGCCTGAGCCGGTGGAGTCTGTCCAGTTCCTGAGCCGGTGGAGTCTGTTCCAGTTCCTGAGCCGGTGGAGTCTGTTCCAGTTCCTGAGCCGGTGGAGTCTGTTCCAGTTCCTGAGCCGGTGGAGTCTGTTCCAGTTCCTGAGCCGGTGGAGTCTGTTCCAGTTCCTGAGCCGGTGGAGTCGTCTCCGCCCTGGCCGCCCGAGGGGTCGTCTCCGCCCTGGCCGCCCGAGGGTCTTCTCCGCCCTGGCCGCCGAGGGAGAGTCTGCTCCGCCCTGGCCGCCCGAGGGAGAGTCTGCTCCGCCCCTGGCCGCCCGAGGAGAGTCTGCTCCGCCCTGGCCGCCCGAGGGAGAGTCTGCTCGCCCTGGCCCGCCCGATGGACTCTCTGTTCCGCCCTGGCCTCCAGAACTGTCCATTTTCCTGCCCCACCCCGGTCTGTCTTTTCTGTTTCCCCTGTCCCTCCCGTCCCACCCTGGTCTGTCTTTCCTGTTCCCCCTGTCCCACTCTGGTCTGTCCCTCCCGTCCCGCCCTGGTCTGTCCTTCCCGTCCCGCCCTGGTCTGTCCCTCCCGGCCCTAGTGGAGCGTCTGGTAGCCGCTCCTTTAGGAGGGGGTAATGTCACATGCCTGTCCTGTCTTGTGTAGCACATGCGGTGTTTGTGTTCCTGTCATTGTTTTGACCCCACCCTCCTTGTTATCTTATTATTGGTTTCATTTGCCCCACCTGTTGTTCCTCATTACCTGCCTGATTTGTCCCTTTTATAAGTTCCCTTGTGTTTGCAGTCTGTGTCGGATCGTTGTCTTGTACACGTCTCCCGTTTCCCCGTGACCCGTTTGGTATGTTCACGTTTGAAGTTGTTGTTTGGTATTTTGTAATGTTTTCCCCCTCGTGGGTGTTTGTTTTACGTTGTTCTTTTGTTTATTAAAAATCCCTTTCCTCTGCACTTGAGTTTTCCTTGTTTTCTTAGTTTCCCGTGACACTTATTCAAATAGAAATGAGTGACCATTTTAGAGGGTTTACACACAGGCCTCTGTTCGGGCTAATTCAGAGTTGTTTATAATCAAAGTTATACAATTCCTATTTAAGTTACTTTTGGGTGCAATAACTTTTACATTGAATGTCAAGTCAGTGTTTTAGCAAAAAAAAGGTATGTGTCCAAAAACACGTACTGAGTAGGAGTTACATGACATAAGCTAAATCGTTTACATCTCTGATTCACCCCAAACCAAGATAAAACCTTACAGTAATCTCACAAAATCATGTATTCCATAAGTATGTAATCATGTCAGTGCAATTTAGACAAGTCCAATGGATTCATAGACCCAGAAAACATGGAGTTAGGCAGCAAGATTAATTGACTATAGGTCAAATAATGAAGGAGTTCATTAGTAGAGATATTTTAAGGGCTTCCTGCCCATCTTGGACGCCATCTTGAAAATTACACCTTTCTAGTGGTCAAACTTTGGTAAACTTTTAGTATGTTATTAAGGACACCTAATAATACCAAAAACAGCTGAAAAACCATTTGTCAGAATTTTTTTATGGTTAGGTGTTTTTTTTTTTCATATATGCAGCCGCCTATTATACATAATGATTTTTTAGTAGGGTGTAATCAAACTTTCTGTCTGAAAGGATCCCAAATCGGTGTCTCTGACTGTATAAGACATTATACACTTCATTTGAAATACATTTTCAAATTAATACAAGCACAGGATAAATATAGTTCAGTTTCTATGTACTTCACTGAATATTAATTTGGATTCACACTGATTCATAATTCTGAAACCAATTCAAGCACACACCACTAAAACATGGCAGGCCAAGGTTGCAGTGGGTGTTGCACCCCTCTGCAACACCTTCATGATAAAGCCTCTCTCTCTGCATTCATCCCCTCAAATTTCCCACAATTGTCTGCAACAATAAAAGAGCTTTGTAAACACCCATATTCATTTTTTCCTCTCTCGCAGCGGGCTTTGAAAGGCCGGCTCTGGGGACTAGCCTTTTACAGGCGAGCTGAAAAAGAGAGTTCTTTACACATTCTGGCACACTTCCTCATGCTGCTGCAACTAACAACTAACTGCAATTTCAGCAAATTGTAACATATCCAAGTTGGATGGGTACTTCCTGCTAGTTCACTGCCATTATGAGATATGAGTAGAGGGATTCTGCTCCTCAAATAAGACCTGCAGCTGGGTTAATTAAGCCTGGATGAGAGAGATCCTCATGACAATCTCACAGACAGTACGGATTTCTTTGGTTTCCAGTCACATATGACATGTGAAATTCATGCAGTTATCTTGGTGCTACATGATAAATAGTTGATCTGATCTTGACCCAGTGCTAAAATAAACCCTTAGGAATTGCATACAGATTACTAGTAGTGCTGAGAATAGACTCAGAATGCCAAGGAAGAAAACATTTCCTCATTGAAACTCTTTATCAATTACTATTGAGCTCTCGATATAACAAATGATATTAGTACTAAAATAGTTCATTACAACTTTATATTATGTCTTTAACTATTTACTGTTAAAATTACAATGTTAGCATTCTGTACATACAACACGTGCTGTTACACTGTATATTTAAAACAAATGCATGTAATTACTGTAATTATAGGCTACTCTTGTACTTACTGAAGGAAACATGCATCTTAATTTGCATTGCAGAGTAAACAGTAATATATACTAATATAATAGTTGTAATAGAGTGGAGAAAGGAGATGATGGGGAGAAAAGAGGGGCGGCGGTGGGCTACACAGTAACTCTTGTTCTGTGAAAAGGCACATGCAATATTCATGCACTGTTTATTTGTCCAACAGGGACCCTAATACAAACCTTATTCATAAGGCTATCCCTAACCTTAGTAGCAGCAAATGACAGTTCCTAAGAACAACATACAAGTGCATTGTATCACACGATTTATATTTTAGTGTAAATAGCATTTATCTAAAAAAAAGAAAAGAAAAAAAAAAGACAACTAATATAAAGTGTGACCTAAGGTGAAATAAACAATGCTCGGTACAGGCGGATGCTTAAAACCTTTGAAACAACACCAGAAATAAGAGACCGCAAGCTGAAAGCTTTAATGTAGATCATGCACTGTAACAGAACAGAGGGTCTAACAATATTCTGTGACCATTTGAGCTACACAATCATAGAGAAAGTTACATGAAATGGAAAACACGATTTTTAAACACAATGTTAGGGTATCCCACGTCTTATCCCACGTCTATCAAGATTATTATTTTTTTGTCCCAGTTTAAGTGTTACTGCATTTCCTTCTCTCCATCTCTCTGAGGTTGTCATTAAAATGATATTATCGGAAGAACGCATAATTCTCCTAAGACATCATTAACACTGGCAGCCTTGTTTGTCACTTTGCATATACATTTAGTCTTGCGTATGTTCTATGAGTCACTGGTGTAGTCGGAGCTGGGCTCAGACATGTCAAGTTTCTGTCTAAGTCAGTAAGGTGCGGGTGCGCATCACTCACCGCGGAAGGGCAGTAGCCGAGCAGAGCGAGAAAACACAGCGGTTTCAGCACCACGAACAGCGCCCGCATTCTGCCTCCAGACGAGTCTCCCTCCTACGTCTCTGTTACAAGCGGATTCACTCTCCGATGTTTCAGATCGAGCTTCTCGCCAGTATCTTGGGATCGGGAACCCTCGACAGAACCGCTGAAAGTGCGTGCGCTGTCATCGTCGCTCTGAGCGAAGAAAAGTTTGAGATGTGTGGAGACTCTCAGCGGATATTACATCATTACAGCGTTTCAGTGCGGGGTTACTCTTTCATTAACTAAACTTAATATATCTAAGAGTAAATTAAAGGGATAAAATCACGACTTTTATGTCTTTGCAACGTGAGGAGGAGTAAGGATTAAACATAACCAAAATGTTCATTAGATGTTGCTCAATAGGGGTGAGAATTGAACAGAATCGAACGATGGTTTAACGATGGTTAAAACGATTATTTTAGCACTTTTGGAGAAAATATATCTGGATTTAAGGAATTAAATTGTAGCCTACTTTTTAAAGTAGCATACATTCAATAAAATCATCATTGCTAGAAGCTAAATAAAATTTATTAAACAACAACAAAAAAGGTGGTTATCATTCGTTAATTTTTTTTAACTCTTTCCCCGCCAGCGTTTTTGAAAAAAAAGTTGCCAAACACCCCCAGCATTTTTATTTTGTTTTGTTTTATTTTATTTGGATTATTTGCACAAGTTTCATGGCCCCCAGAATATTGTTGTATGAAAATCTGAACATGCAAAATGTCAAAAGAAAAAACAGGCCCCTCTGCTTTTAAACAAACATAAAACAAATATTAAAAAAATAAAAAGATTATTCTAGCTTCATGCATTCCGTTTTTCTCAACACTTGAATTTGGGTAAGTTTAATAAATAAATAAAAACATCTTGAGCAAAAAGCTGAGAAAAGCGTTTTTTTTTTTTGTCAAATAGCCTACTATACGTAGGCTACCCCGACTTACCCGACTTACCCTACTGGTGTTGTGTCACACCGAATAGCCCAACAGTGCAAGAATACTGTCAGAAAGAATATTGCGCTATTTAAAAAAAAAAAAGAAGAAAATAATAAGAGCGTAGACTGTTATCGGTTTCCAAACCTATTTCTCTCATACTTTTTGAGGTACTGGGTAACCAACACTGCAAAACATTCAATAATGAGTCGCTTCATTAACCAAGCATATCTGCACATTATCTACAGAGACATGTATGCTAAAATTACCTCATCAGAGGTTAGAGCATAAACTTTCACTGCACCTCTGCTCAAAATCTCAATTAGTTGCTTGGCAACATGTGTGGTTAGCCTGTCTTTTTTTAGAGGTAGGCTTGTCTCTTTATCTGTTCCTTTATCAAAAGAGAAAGTATTTTGTTTACTTTAGTGTCATGTCCGTTTAATCAATGTCAGTGAAATATTTGAAGACATTACTGCTCAATTAAAAATAAGTTGGAGGTTTGAATGACGAATGCAGTCATTTAAAAGCCAGGAATGCACCACTGAAATCTGATGGCACCAGCTGGGTGTATATTTTAAAGTTTATTTTAAAACTCTATTCTCCTATATAGCAGAAGCTGCAGGAGTCACCTTGGTCTTTCCAGGAGGTGCCCACCCCTCGAGAACACATCAGTCAAGCTATGTATCAAACCTCAAAACAGCTGCAGACAAGACATCTCAGAGGCTGTCTTCATACCGCAAGCCAACATGTGTCAACCATGAGAGAGAGAGAGAGAGAGAGAGAGAGAGAGAGAGAGAGAGAGAGAGAGAGAGAGAGAAAATCAATATGCCCCAATGAACATTATCTTTCTCGTTATGGGCAGATTTTCAAACACTAAGATTAAAGAAGGGATGAAATATGAACTACATAAGGGTTAAATGCAAGATACTTAAAGTGTACCTAAAATATAGCCTACCTGCAATAGTTTCACTTTAGCACAATCAAATATAATAATATAATATCATCAAATATCAAATCAAATATACTTACAGTAGTATATCTTTAGTTGGACCTCAGCACTATTTCTGGATAACAAAAGTACATTAAGTACAAAGTTAGTTGTTCCAATTTAGCAGACTTTAAGAATACCAATTTAGTACACTAAAAGTACAATTGCAGGGTATTAATATTAAGTACATAAATATGTTAATGTATTAGTAGTATACTTAGCATAAAATAAATGTATTTCTAATAAATTTTGGTATATTTATTTTTCACTAGGGTATGTATATTGGATCTGTGCATTATGTAGTTCTTAAAGTCAGCCTAATATAAGAATCAGTAGAGTATACGTTTTATTCATACAGTGAAGAATATGTTGTTTTTTTATTTTTTTTTATTTGATTATTCAATTTCATACATCAGTGCTGCTTTTAGGCATACCTACTTTACCTGAAACAAGTTTATTTTAGTTGCATCTTTCTTTTATTGTATTTGTCCAATATTGTTTGTTTGTTTGCTTTTTGTATACTGACATTACCATTGCCTTCTGCAATAAAAAAAACGTGATTCAAGGAAAACAATTCAAAATAAATGTTCTGTTTCATTCCTACTGACCACCAGAGGCAGTGTAAACACTATGGATTATCGCAGCGCCAGCTAGATAGGTCGAGAGAATATACCAACAAAGTCACGTGGCGTGACGTATGCTGAGCCCTGGAGGGTTAAAAGCTACAGTAGCTCAGCACTCTGCCTCTTTCGCTTTCTCGCCTGGTTGAGGTTGTATTGGTTGAGTGATTTTCGCACTGTCAAGTGCAGCTTACAAGAGCAGCGAGATTTGTCCTCATAAACTGTGACAGTGTGCATCTACGCCACTTCAAAGGATTTGGAGTAAATTAATAGCATTTTGGTGAGTTTTGTTTTTCGTTTTGAGTTTAAATTGCTTCGTCGGTAACACTGTGCCTCTCGGTGAATCCGGTGGCTTGTGTTTTCCGCGCCTATGAGTTAACGGTGTCCTGTTGACTTATCTATTCAGAGTTTTTTTCCTCGAATTCATGTTACACATTTTGTCCCTCGGTTCAATCCGCCGGCCATTTTAGAAATGTTTTCTCTTTTTCGTGAGATATTTGTTGGCATTACCTGTCGGTTCACCTGAGGGAATCGTTTTATTTTTATTATTTTTTTATCCCGCTTAACTTAACCTTACTGTGCTATCCGAGGGTGTTATTAGCGTGTAACTATGGCTCACAGCTCGATTGCCACTGGTTTTTCACTGACTTGTAAGCTGTGCCCTAATAATCTTCTCCCTGACTGCAGTCATGACATCTGCCCATCGTGTTTGGGTGTTCAACATCTGCGAGAGGCTCTCACGGACCCGTGCATGCACTGCAGCCTTTTGCCTATGTCGGAACGACGGCTCTGTATTGCCGAGTTAGACCCATAATTCAACAGTGAAACTTGGGCAGTTAGATGCAGCCCCTTCGCGCACTCGGAAGCGCAGGGTATTGGCGGCAGCTGGTGCTCCCCTCCCATCTAAGAAGGCCACATGGCGAGGTGATAAACATTCACATGTTGAGAGAAGTTCACTTTCTATGATGGTGTCGGTGCTTTCTTCAGAGATGGCAGAGCTGAAACGCCTGCTTCACTTGCTTCAGTCTGTCACATCTGCTACACCTGTGAAGATAACACAGGAGGATGAGAATGTTCAGAATTAGGGAGCTGGGGAAGAGTCTCTTGATTCCCCTTGTTTTTCTCATCGTTCTGAGTTGGATGTGCTTTCTACAAGTGCTTTAGAATCCTTTTTTCACGCTCATGGGGATACTATGGATGTTGCTGCACAACCAGCACCTCAGGCTGTTTTCACTGGTTACCCAGCAGCGGAGGGGTCTAGTGGGGGGTCAGTTCAGTCATCTGGACAAGCCCAGTCCTCCTCCGATGATACTTTGGCTGTGCTTCGAAAGGCAGTTGCTCGTCTAGGACTTGATGAGTCACCTGTCCAATCTGCCCAAACGAATGTGTTTTTCAGACAGACCACAGCTGCAACTTCTTTTGCCATGCCACCATGTAAGGATTTTGTGGCAGAATTCTCAAATGCTCTCACTGGTTCTGGTCTGCCTAAGTGGCGCTCAAAGATTGCTTGAACACTAGCATCTATGGCTGAAGCAGATTCTATTGGGGTGGGTCGTGCTCCGGAAATAGAGCAGCATGTGACAGCTTTGGTGGTGTCTCCTGATGAAGCTCTACGAGGGAATGTACGATGTCCCAGTGTGCAATGCGATTGTACAGATTCCTTGCTAAAAAGGCATATGAGTCTGTTGCCTAAGTTTCTCTTGCAGAAAACACAACCTGCCAGTTACTTCTTGCTGCCACCAGTACACTGGAACCTGCAAATGCGGATCCCTCTATTTCACAATTTCTGCAAACTGCTCTGTTGGCAACAGGCCATGTGACCCGCAAACTGGGTAGTCTTACAGCCACGCTTCTGGCAGCCAGCCATCAAGTGTGGCTTGCCCAAGCACGGCTGCCGGAGGACTGTAAGAAAACCTTGAGAGATCTTCCATTTGTTCCCAGGCAACTTTTTGGTCCAAATATTCCGTAACTGTTGGAAACATCACTATGCCACATTGGAGCAACATTTCCGTCGGCACGCTACACCTCAGTCACAGCCCCCTCAAAGACCTTGTGTTCCTGAAGATGCGAGAGTTTTTCGCCCACCTCATCGACAGTTTCCAGGAGGACCCCGTCAGCATCCCCCCGTGGCACTAAAAATCGCACACATAAAGCCTGAGACAGTCAGGCTGGCGGTCGATCGTTTTTCTATAGAACAGCTGGAGTACTGGAGATCCAACACAGCAGATCCCTGGGTGTTGACGACTCTGATTGGACTCCGCCCAATTCTCAATTTGAGGCTTCTGAATTTGTTCCTGAAGGTCCTTCCTTTTTGAATGCTGCGCACAGCGGATGTTCTTTGGTCTGTGACAGCAGATGATTGGTTTATAAGTGTCGACCTGAAAGATGCATACTTTCACATCCCAATTGCTGTATATCACAGAAAGTTTCTGCGACGACTGGCTTTTCTGTGCCCCCAGAGAGCGGCAGGCTGTGCAAGACTCCAAACTGCTTTTGAGACATGTGCAGAAGCTGGGGATTTCTGTGAACGAGAAAAAGAGCTGTCTGATTCCAACACAGACCACAACGTTCATAGCAATGACCCTGAATTCCTGCCTAATGTTTGCCTCCCTGTCTCAGGAACGTGTGACGAACATTCTGCAACTTTTGGCTCGCTTTCGCCCAGGTGTGTCTTTGCAGTACGAGGTGGTCCTACAACTGATAGGGAGGTTAACAGCAGCTACAGTGGTGATCCCCCTGGGTTTACTCCACCTCAGACCACTCCAGTTATGTGGCTAGATCCCACCAGATATTGCCATAGGCTGGTTATAATTTCTCACCGTTGCATAAAGTGCGTTGAGGCGGTGGAGACAGGTGGAGTTTCTGAAGGCAGGATCGCCCCTGGGTGTTATTCTCTCTCGTCGGGAGTAATTGGTCACGACAGACGCTTCACTCACAGGATGGGGGGCAATGTGGAATCGGAGGGATATTTGTGGGCGCTGGGCACCGACCCAGGCCACAGAACAAATCAACCTGCTAGAACTAAGGTCAGTGTTCTTGGCTCTAAAGTACTTCATGCCTGTCCTGGCAGGCCGCCATGTTCTCGTTCGGTCCGACAATACCTCAACAGTGTTCCATCTGAACCACCAGGGCGGCACGAGATCCTGCAGGTCTCTACAGCTGACTCATGAGATCCTGACATGGTGTCAGCAACGACTCGCTTCACTGAGGGCAGCTCATATTCCAGGAGCGTGCAACCAGACAGCGGATGCTCTTTCCAGGGATCAAGTACATCCAGGGGAATGGAGGCTTCATCCAGATGTAGTGCAGGAAATCTGGCTACGATTTGGAAAAGCAGAGGTCTTTTTGCTTCAGAGATGACCACTCACTGTCACTCATGGTTCGCAAGGACAGAAGTATCCAGCCCGCTGGGCCAGGATGCGCTGTCTCACGATTCACGAATGGCCGAACTGCCTACTGTATGCGTTTCCACCTCTCCCTCTATTATGGAGACGTTGCACAGATCTCCGAGTGTTACTTGTGGCACCACGATGGCCAGCCAGACATTGGTTTCTGAAGGGCACGCGCCATCTGAACCCTGCTCGGAATCCTCACTTTCTTGTGTGGGATTTGACACTTGTGCTTGCATTCCTGTGCTCACCATAGTTTGAGCCCTTGCAAAGCATTGACATTAAATTGTTGTCCTTGAAGACTAGCTGAGCTACTGTAGCTTTTAACACTCCAGGGCTCAGCATACGCCATGCCACGTGACTTTGTTGGTATATTCTCTCAACCTATCTAGCTGGCACTGCGATAATCCATTGTGTTTACACTGCCTCTGGTGGTCATCCAGAATTCACAGAACCACAGTTACATGCGTAACTAGGGTTTTTTTTTTTTTTTTTTTTTTTTTTACAAAGGTGGATGTGTGATATAGTGCAAGAATAAGGATTGGAACAAAATAATTTTTTGTGTAAAAGATAAACAACTTAGAGTTATGCTCATTTAACAGCATTTGTAGCAATGTCGTTTTACAAAATAATAATACTTAATAATACTAACAATAATAATCCATACAAACAAATATATTGGTTAGTGAGGCACATACAGGTATGTAAGTGAATGGGATCAAATAGGACCATAGGGTCAGTCATCAAACACTGAACTGGACTAGATCCAAAAACCAACAGTATAAACACAAAGGGGTCTGAGACCACATTCTTAAGTGGACCAAATAAGGATCCGAGTCCTCTTTCAGGGACAGGGAAAGTGTGAACGTAAAGAGAACTGGGTCCTTTTTCACTTGGTTCACCTCTTGATCCACTTAAAGGAGTCTGAGTTTGGTTCTTTTAAAGAGGACTCAAGTGTGAAAACACACTGGTATCTGGATGTGAGACTCATGGTCACACATAGGAGGGAGAAAAAGGCATTCCACACATTAGAGATAAACTATGGTCCACGATCTGACAATTCCCTAGAGGATACCAAAGTTTCTGAATACCTGGTTGAACATAGCCTCAGTAGTTTCCATTGCAGTTGGAAGCCCTTGTAAAGGTATCAACGTGCAGGCCTTGGAGAAACGGTCTACGATTACCAGGATGAAGTGTATCCGTCTGATTCGGAGAGGTAAGAAAGAAAATCCACCCCCAGGTATGACCAGGGGCGACAAGGAAAGGGCAGAGTTTACCAATCGGCAGATGGCGTGGGACCTTGGATGTGGCACACTCCTAACAGCCTTGGACTTATCGCCGGATGTCATTGGCCATTGGATAATTTTTGTGATCTGTTAGTACTGTGAAGGGGTGTCTGGCTCCTTCCAACCAGTGAAAACTGCAGTCCTGAGGAGCATTTTCACAAAAATCCATAACTGAGAAACTAGATGGCACCTGTTGCGTTTGTATGTAACAACAGGGAGCGAGTTTGCGGATGAGAGACATGAAAGTAGCGCCGGTTTCATTTACCCAGATCAGCGTTGCCATGGACGACTGTGATATCAGGAAAGGCATGGCACAATTGACCAATTAGAATTAAGTAAAAACAGAATAATACATTGGGCATTGAATCGGCATGAAATTGAAGTTGTGATAGTCTTGTGATGTACTGTATATCAAGAAAACAAGAAATATAATTTTTTTAGGGCGGGACTTGATTTTGTCCTTCAGGAATTGATTGGATTATTGTGGTTTGCTATTGATGTGATGTCATGTGAGTGACAGGTTGTCCCGCCCTTGCACCAATGAACATATCATCAAAGAAGATAAGAGATGATGCTGCAAGAGGGAGGGGAAGTTATTTTTATTAAAGATTATGAGGACACATGAATTAAAAAAAATTATAATAATGATGTGCAGAGATAAATAATTTATAACAAATACTGCAATATTTCATAAAAAAATGTAGTTCATGGTGACTTTAAGTATTTATTTTGCTAGGTAGCCTACAGTATATATTATATCAAAAGCCTTTAAGTGAATTTTCAGTCAAAGGCCTTTCTTTAAGTTTTCATGTGTGTCCTTTCAAGAAGAAAGGGACTTTCATCCCAACTATTGAGGAAGATAAAAGTCTGATGGTGTTTCACAGTGCGCTGAATAGTCTCCTCTCTGACACCTGTTTGTTTTCAAGAGGTCGCACAGGTGCACAGAACATTTGGTTCCCTCAACAGGTCTTCACTAATGGCCTGGTTGCCTTTGATTGCGGTTCATGTTGTAGTGGCGTCGGAAAAGCACAAAAAGTTTTTGAATTAAAGGAGACTGTGTTAATAAAAGAGTGAGAAAGAGTAAAAGGCCACTGCACGCTGAGCCAATGACCCAGCAGGTTGCAATGTACATCGCCTGAATCACACTAACACATTAACTCTGGGCACGTTTGTGTCTGGCAGCTGGCCACAGCTGATGCCTGCTAGAGCTCTGAATGAAAGGTGTTCCCAACAGGAGCGGGATGCCAGACACACACACACTCACACACACACACACACACACACACACACACACACACGCGCGCACACATTTACGAACAGACTTTATTCATGAGCTGGAGCGGCTGCACCAGTCATTATTCAGACAGGAGCTGTCTCAATAAAGGCAAATAAGCTTTGCTGATTTATTTTGGACACTGTCTTAGGCACATCAAACATGGAGGTGGCAAGAAAGCCAAAGATAATAGACTTTCTGCTCATAGAACACTTGGCTATAAATCCATTTTCCTTTTCATATTATGACAGCTGCTGTTCTTTGAATATTGTATGTTGAATTTAGTGTAATCCACATGGTATTACTGTACCTGTCAATACCCAAGAAAGCATTACAAGAAAGAATACAAAATATGTTTTTTGTTGTTGTTGTTGTTTTTTTAAGAATTAAGAGGCAGGATGAACACAAACAAGATTTAAGCCTTTGCCAGAAAGTTTGTGTCCTGTGAAATGAGCTAACTGTAAAACATACCGGCCATGACTAAACAGAAAATGTAATGATGATTAAACAAGCTCCAGATCTGGATAAGAGCAGTGACTCACAGAGGACAAATAAACACTTTTGTCATGTGTCGTTGCTCATCATTTGAGCTTTTCTCCTCCTCCAAATCTGTCATTCTCCATTTCGATCACTATGTTTGTATATACTGCCACTGCTCAGTGAGCTAAAGTTAATTAAATATTTATAATCATATTACTTTTTGGTTGTTGGTGGCTACTTTGTTACAGGCATAAGTGCATGATTATCCTTAACATTTATATTAAACCATCCTCCCAAACATATAGTTTTGGGGTCTGTGAGTTTTAAATGAATACACAATTCATTTTATTCAGCAAGGATGCATTAAGACTTTTACATAGTTCCAAAAGATTTAAAGATTTATTCTGGTCTTTTGTACTTTCTCTTCATCAAAGAATCCTAAAAATAAAGTATCATGGTTTCCACAAATATATTAAGCAACATAACTGTTTTCACCATTCATAATAACAGGAAATGTTTCTTGAGCACCGAATCAGCATATTAGAATGGATCATGTGATTGAAGACTAGCCTTGACAAAAAACATTATTTTAAAAAAAATATATGAACATATAAAACAGTCATTTTAAATTGTAATAATATTGCACAATTTGTTTTTACTGTATTTTTGATTAAAGTAATGCAGCCTTGGTGAGCTTAGAGACTTCTAATGCAATGTTTAATGCACTTCATGTTGTTAATAACAACGACTGGAATATATTTTCTTTCTCTTTGTTCTTTAATATTAATATGGTACAAGATTATAAAAAAGTTTTATATTGATTCTATTACCTAAAATGTGTAATGTAATGGATTACGTTACTAACTACAATTTTTGTCATGTAATTTGGAATTAGTAACGGACTACAATTTGTATGTTATCTACCCAGCACTGCATCCCAACTATCGAGGAAGATAAAAGTCTGATGTTTTTTCACAGTGTGTTGAATAAGCTCTCTGACACCTGTTTGATTTCAAGAGCTGTGCTGAGGTCACACAGGTGCGAGCGCAGGACATTTGGACATTTCTTCATTAATGACCTGCTTGCCTTTTATTACAGTTCATGTTGAAATATAGCCTCATTGTATAGTGAATCCATTGAAAACAACAGTATTTTTCAGTAATATTATAATATGATATACATATTTTATTGTATGATATAACTTCAGCATTCTGACTAGGAGTGTGTGGTGTACATTGATTCTCATTTTAGAGTGTGTAAACAGCACAAGAAGATGATTTGGCTCAGATTTGGCTCATCAGGTCATAGTGCTAGCTAAAAATACTTTTTCCATAAGCAACAACAGTTGACTATACCGATCTGTTCTGTAATATTTACACTGCTTTGTTGCCAAATTTAGGGAAACAACTTGTATACACTAATCCAAAAAATGAAGAAAATAATAAAAATCATGGCACCCATGCAGATTCCCACACTATTAAAGTCATGTGAGCAAATGTACATTTTCAATAACTTTTTGGGTTTGTATTACAACCATAGAGAATAGTGGTTTTGGACATTTGACGTTTACTGTTGTTTGTATTATTCAAAATATAATCCAAAGAGTAATGAAATATGTATTCCAAATTATTATGCAAATGGCATATCAGTAGGATTTCAGTACAATAAACATTCAGATTTTAGTTTTTCAAAGAAAGTGTTTGTTTGTTTTATTTCTCAAATCCTTAGAGAACTCATATCAATCTCAGACAGGTTTGTTAAATAGTTTGCTAGGTCTTCTTAGGTAAATGGAAACCCTACTTAAAGAAGTTGTTCCACATTATTAAGCAAGTCCCAGTTCTCCTGCAATATGGGGAGATAATGTTTTTTAAAAGGGCAGCTATAAGAAAAAAGCCACTGTTGAGCAGCAAACAGGTATTTGAAGCCGCTGGTGTCTCTGGAGTCTCAAAAACCTCCCCATGCAGGCTGACAGTTGTGCATTAAGTTTGCATTTCTGTCACATAACCAAAACATAAGAAAAACAAACTTAGATAAGACAACACAAATATGCTAAAACAACTAAAAATCAAGATATTTCTTAGTATTTGACCATTTTTATAAGAATAAACATGTTTCTAGTGGTGTATTCAAATATTTAGGCTTTTCTGCTTTACTTCTTTCACAAGTATTTTGTTGTATTGCTTGTAGTTAAATGTTTGCTTTCATATTTTTGTTATACAAAACGGGATTTAGCATGAATCATATCTTTGCACATCAATGTTTTTTTTTACAAGAAGAATGACCTCAAACTATTAGAATTTAATTACAGCACAATTCATCAATCAAAGAACAGAAAAGCAAAATAGATCAACAAAAGGCTGATCTAATGCCAGGTCCTTGAATGTACGTCTGTAATTGAATTAATGTTTGCTATTCCAAATACAGTTTAAATTCATAGCGGCTGTGAATACTGTACTGACCCCTGATTGATGACTATCACCATCAAAGCCCTGACCCTCTTCAGGCACATATGAAGAGGTGTACAGGGTTCCCAACCATCACATTTTCCAGT
Organism: Leuciscus leuciscus; assembly: GCF_965113295.1. Taxonomy (NCBI): domain Eukaryota; kingdom Metazoa; phylum Chordata; class Actinopteri; order Cypriniformes; family Leuciscidae; genus Leuciscus; species Leuciscus leuciscus. Next base: position 22,817,453 of record NC_138730.1, on the reverse strand, counting down.
CTATCCTGGGGGGGATTTTCATTTGTATGTACCAATTGGAATTTCAATATTTAACTTTACATTTAAAGCCCTGGAAATCAAAATGGTTAATTTCCCTGACATTTCCAGGGTTTCTACTCTCATAGAATATTATACCACTTTCCTCTTTATACTTTCAGCCTTGTGTGCACTAATATTTTTTTTTTATCCAAAAAAGTATTCCATCCTCAGACCAAAAACTCTGCATCCATTAGTTGAATAAACACATGACTGTGTTAAAGTGGTCATGAAACAGGAGTTGCAATAGTCTTTTCTTCCCTATTGTGACTTGAATCCCAGTGAAACGGCTTCTGGAGCAAAAACGTAGGGCTGGACTTGATTGTGTCCATTGGGAACTGATTGGATGGTTGTGTTTTGATATTGCTGTGATGTCATGTGAGTGACAGGTTGTCCCGCCCTCAAGCCAGTAAACACATCATCAGAGAAGTCACTGCAATAGTAAGGGGAAGTTATTTTGATTAAAGATAATGAGGGCACCTGAATAAAAAAAATAATAATGATGTGCATGGATAAATCATTTATCAAAAATACTGCACTATGTTTCATTAAAAACAAAATGTCAATTTTGATTTTATGGTGACTAACATCCAAGGTAAGCAGGTGCTCATAGCATTGTGTTGTTGAATCAGGTGAATTATCACAGCCAGTTTCCGCTCCAGCGGCTGAATAATCACTTCTGTTCAGCTGTAGCACCATGACAACATCAGCTTTAAAGAAACAGCAAATCTTCTAGATTTCAGCTTTATAGCATCATTCTGTGAGATTGAAACTAAAAGATTTAGTGGAAAATCAACAAGACATTCCTCATAAATCAAACATGCTTTACATCCAATGACATTATGGCTTAAATGATGTGATTGAGTGAGTGGTTTTCAATTGGACAGATCAATCCTTGTTGGTTTGAGCAAAACTGAAACAGTAGATTATCTACTTGAAATGTAATCGATCATTTATTCCAAGTTTTACATAAATTATAAGTATGTTACACAGACGTGTAAATTCTGAGTCTATTGTCATATATTTGAAAGGTTTTCAGGGACACAGACAGAACCGCAAAAACAATGGAGAAAGCAATGGAGAAAGATAAAGCAATCAAAACAGCTTACAGAACCACACAACCTGAACACATTTTACCACAGAAACTTTAAATATAAAGACAAAAGCGTTTGCACATACAGCACAGGACAAAAAAATCCATGACTGAGTGAATCACACAGATATGATTCATACAAAGAGTAAACAATTATCACTTTTAATACAATACTGTCCAGAATCCGTATTTAATACTGACGAAAAGCAACTCAAAATAGTTGTTTCTGTTATATATCTAAAAGGGTTAATATTATAGCAATCACAAAATAACCAAACAAAAGTTTAACAAATAGTCTTTTTTTTATTTTTAAATTCCCTGCCTCAAATATATAAACTTGATTCTCTAACCAAGGCTCTGTATGTACAGGGTTGAACATCTTTGAATTGGATACGTCTTTTAAGAGATTGAGGTATACTGTCAAGAAATTCAATCTGACATCAAGTTACTTTTCATCAAGTTTCTTTAGCATTGTAGAGTCACCGATTACCACAGCATCACTGCTACCACTTGAGAACAAAAGGAAGCTGGTGGAAATCTGCAAACCTCAGGAAGACAGGAAAACTCACGTTCAGCTAGTCCTTCACTACATAAGACATGCCTGCATATTCCTGGATAAAATTGAAACTCCAAGTGCTTAAAATTGGTCACTATTTACTAAATGGATACTTTATAATTACAAATTTGGATGGTTTGTAATGCTGACTTTATTAGTTGGCAGGGACACTTGAATGATTGACATCTTGTGGAAAAATTCTGTTGCACTTTTGATTTTCAAACATGGAGAAAAACTCTCTCTTTATGGTTATCAATATTTCATCAGATCAATTTTGATACACATGCAAGACTTAAAGGCAATTGCGAAAGAACAGTATTGTACAAAATAATAATTACAGTATTACCAAAAATGCACTTTCAATAGCACCTTAAGTGTTTGGGTGTTTACAACAAGAGCACACCACTGTGGTCGTCTTTCTCTGAGCAGCACCTGGAGGAGGATCCGTAAAGGATACAGGGAAAATATTAGTAGGAACAGGATTGGGAATACATTGGATAGGGGTTGGGGAAGGATTGAGATCAAGAGTGAATGGTGCTGGGATAAAAAAAAACAAGGTTTAAGACTTGAATTGGAGAAATAAAAATGAGTTTGGAAATGGGAAAAGAATCCTACAGGCTCTAGGCTGGGTAGAGCAGTGAGATGATAAAGGAGAGGGTCCTCCTCCTTCTCCTGAAAGTGCGCCATTGTCCACCAGGTAGTTCATGTCCTCTCTCTCGGTTTTATTCCAATTGCAGGTTTTCAGTCGTGTGACTGGGATCCCACCAGGGCGATGAATATTCCATTTCAGATTACACAGTGCGGGTGCTGGTGTGTGTGTTTGTGGCGCAAGGAGGGGGCGGGTCGGGGGTCTCTTGGCTGGCCACACTCCTTGACCTTTGCCATAAAGTTGGAGTGGGTGGGGGGGGGGGGGGGGGTCCTTTAGCCGATGAAGCAGACAGGGCCTACCTCAAAGCCAAACCTTTGACTGGATTCCCCAAAGTCATTCAACATGACATCGATGATGGGCACCTGGTCGATGCGAGGAGTGTTAATTTCCATCACAGACTTAGAATATCCCTGCTTCAGCTGAAACAGAAAGAGATGAATAGTATGTTATTACTGCAAACTGTTTTAAGCAGCATTATACAACCAGTTGCGGAGCCAGGGGGGTGTATGGGGTGGCACTGAACATCCCTGACATCTGATTGGCCATCCCGTGTGCCACACCAAAGTTGAATTCTCGTCCGGTGTGCATTATAGCCTATTTATACTAAAATACCACTGCTCTACTTTTAAAACATGTTATATTGCTTAACTGACATAGTATTGGTTATTGACTGATATTAGAGTTTTTTTTCATTTATTGGTATCAGCCTGTAGACCTTATGCACCAGAGAAACAAGCGAATCTTCAGAATTTTGTGTTAGAACTTGCATTTTTTCGGTCGCTCTGTATATTACTATGGCATCGCTGTCGAAAAGTAATTAGCTGGTGAAGTGGATTTACTTATTGTAGAGTTTACGAAAGTTATCATGAGCATTGTAATATTTGAATCGGATGTCACAACAAATGTCAGTAGACCGGGGAGATTTTAAAACGAGCGGTTCATTCATAAATCCGTAAGATCTTACATTAATGCTGTGGAAATACCGGAAGACAAGAGCACAGTGCTGAAGAGGGGTGAGGCTACATACGGTCTATATTGGATAGTTTAATTGTACATCCTCTATTTTTACATTAAGATTACCTTTGCCATCATCTAAAGTACTTTTTTAATTTTTTTATTTAATACACCTTTTAAAAGTATACTAACAAATCTCAAAATTAATATAAAATTTTCATACTGTACATTTGTATGTTGTGATGCCAAAATTCACTTTTAGGATTTAAAGCGACTGACTTTAGGTAATTTATTAGTTAATTAGTAAATTTGTTCATTTTCTTTCTGATAATACAGATTTTAATATCTGCCATTTTTTTACTATAAATTTTAAATAATTCTTGGTTTATCGTATCATCCAAAATTGTTCAGCATGACCAGCAAAGAGATCAACAGCAGTCTTACCGAGCAGCCATCTGAAAGAGCCTTGATGAAGGGGTTGTTGTCATAGGACATTTCCTCATCATTAGAGCCCAGGAAGCGCAGCGCATTGTCATAGTTGTCAGCCTTGGCGTCATACCAGGCCACAGACTGATGGCATATGTATGTGAAGTTCTGCCGAGCAGAAGAGCTCAGCAACTTGAGGAACGTCATCTGGACTGAGTTTATCGAGCCCTCTTCAACATCCACATAAGACAACTGAGACACAGGGAACACAGGGATCAAACATCTGATGAAGGAGAACTTTCAATTTTGGATGAAGTATTGTAGGGATGAAAATCGATTGACTTTGTCTGGTTCTAGATCCAATAAACAATTATTTTAGTACTTTTTAAAAAGCAACTTTCAATAATTAGTTCTAATATAAAAATTTGAATTTAGCAAAATTCCATTTTTGAATTTTTTTTATTCTAGTGCAACAAAACTTGTGTTTCAGTAAGTTAATAATTGTTCAAACTGGTTTAGTAAGCGAGCCAAACTAACAACATGAATTTGAAACTGTCTTTCATTTGCTAATCAAATCAATGTGAAGTTGCCTTTCGGTTTGCATTGGCAGAAGAATGCAGATGTTAACAGAACTATGATATAAGAAGATAATTCATTTCCAGAATAAAACAAAAACAAAAACTGAAACGGTCAGAATAAAAAACAGTTCTTGATTCCCAACCCTGAGCTACTGTCACCCTTCAAGCAATAGAGACATTCACAACCAAATTGCTGAGCTTTGATTCAAAGTTTATGAAATTTATAATGGAAGAGAAAAATGGGCACTTACGATTTTTCCACGCTTGAATTCACTGAACCAAGATCCTGGGGACTCCTTTGGCCAGTTTGATATTCTAACCTGGAATAAATGGAAACTGTGATCAAATAATTCACCAAGATAATACAATTCTTTATTTTTGATTTATATTACTACCAATCATGAGATTTAGCAGAGATGAGTTCCTCTCACCCCTGAGGATTTCTTATCAGGGAAAATGCAAGTTTCTCCTCCTGCAGTGAAGTTACAGTACACTTTAAAGGCGTCTCCTATGCATCCCATATTTGGATCGATCCAGTAATGTCCTAAAGTCAAAAACATGTTAAAATTGAAACAAAAATTGCCCCAATTAAAGGGAGAAGTTATTCTTTATCTTTGATTATTAAGCCTAGTTAACTTCAAACAGACTTAACTGACTCTTGTTTCTGTCAAACTGATAATTCTGCCTTATCTTTGCTAAAGAATCCGCATTACTCTCTCTCACCATCAGGGAAGTCTGGTTGGCTGAGCTGCAGGTCTTTGCAGGTTCTGGCAGGGTTATCCTCAGTTCCCAGAGGGAACTTCATGCGTTCAATGTCCTGCTTGAGGTTGTTGAGGGATCCAAACACATCCTCCATTCCCTCCATAACATAATCTATCATTCCCGCTGCTTCATCATCCTGCATGTCGGGTGACCTCCTCGATTTTTTATTTGTCTGGATGGGGAGGGGTTGGATGATGTCACCAGCTGGGCCCTAGTGATAGATATTCAAAATAAATAATTGACAATTCTGTAGGGTCTGCTTCAATCCCGCTGGAGACATATGGATGTCAATTTGATTTTCAGCAGAGCTCAAAATGCATTACAATATTTTTCTTACCGGAGGACCTGGTGGTCCAATCAAGCCAGGCTCTCCCTTCTGGCCAGCTGAACCCTTGGGAAACAAAAACACGGTTAATTTACACTGGAAAAAATAACCATGTGTAATGGAAAGGTTCAGCACTTACAGATGATCCTTTGGATCCCTTTTGTCCTTGAGTGCCCTGAAGATAGAGACAACAAAGAAATCAATTAAGCAAATGTAAAGGTAGCCAAATGTAAAAAAATAAATAAAAAAACATTCACCATGTTTACATGCACAATGCAAAAATGCATTAACCTGATTGTCGGATTTCAAGAATCTTAATCTGGTTTTGGCAAAGAATGTCAGTATGTCTGTTTTAATCAGAATTTTGTCATGTGCAACATGTGTTGTACAAATGTAAAATTAATGTAAAAACATTCATATAATCTAAAAAGAGTTAATGAAATAATTCATAAAAATATTTAATTACTGACTAAAATAACTAAAATGCAGTGGTATGAATGGAAAAAGTAGGTGAGCATGCCAAATGAGAATAGCTTGCTGATAACATGTATTGATGAGGATTATTCCTCTATACTCCTAATAGCTGTGGAATAAAGGTTTGACCAGAAAATGGGCCTTAATCAGAAAATTATACACACACAAATATGGTCAATGTCAGTGCTAGAGTAAAACACAAAACTGCTTACAGGAATACCAGGAGGACCTGGAGGACCGAGTGGACCAGGAGTACCAACGGGACCCTGAAGTCAATAAGCAATTAAACATTTTCAGGGCAAAATCAAGGCACAATTTTAATGAACACTTCTAAATGTTTATTCTTAAATAACAGCATCTATCTAGCAGACAAAAGCACATTGGAACCCTGAACTAACTCAGGTGTATTTAAAGAGCAGTAACTCACAGAGTCCCCCTTGCCTCCACCGAGCCCCTGAGGTCCTTGCAGTCCTCTGTCACCCTTCTCTCCCGACTCACCAGGAGGACCGATCAGACCAATCAGACCTGGATGACCCTGGAGGAGTAAAAGGAAACTTTAATACTAAATTGCGGGTTTTAATACTGGAGTAAAACATACATAGGCCTACACTATATTTCGCAGACTTTTTACATAAAACATACAGACAACATTTTCTGTGAGAAATCACATTCCATAGATGCGTTTGATTAATCGCAAGTTGTATTTAACCCAGAATTATTTGGCAGACGAAAATTGCCAATCAATCAGTCAATCGATACAAACCTCAGATTGAAGGCTGAAATGGCAAACAATGAATTTTATCATGTACAAAATAAAGCACTGTTTGGCTACCACAGTCCACATGTACAATATAAATCATATTTAATGCACAGAGAATTTGGTCAAGTGCTTTAGTTTATATTCAACACCTGATATTTACAGCCACAGCTACTGTACTTGGCTCTCCACAATATAAATACAGAAAACACTCATCTCAGCGCGTCTCCTCTCATAAAACAGATTTACAGAGATATGCCGCATTGATTATGTGTTGCAGGCAGAGTAACAGTTAAATCATTGTCTGACACTGTATTTAATCTACAGCACTAAGAGCTTGTTTATGCCTTGTCATTGTGTGAAATAGAGATGCCAGTAGGGCCAGTTGCTCTCGCATCTTAAACTTTCAACTGGGCTCAGCATTATTGTAAATATACATGGTTTTGTTTAGCAGAGGAAACATTTTTTTATATTGTAGAAACTCATTGGAGATGTTTATGGCACCAATGTAAATATAGGAATTACTATCCAAAAGTTTGGGGTAAAAGCAGTAATACTGTGAAATATTGTTAAGAAAATTATTTACTTACTAAAAATTTTACTTTTACTTTAATGATGCTGAAAATTCAGCTTTGCCATAACATAATTAAAATAAATTACTCCAGTCTTCAGTGTTACATGATCATTCCGAAAATAGTCTAAGATGCTGATTTGCTGCTCAAGAAAAATTTATTATTATTATTATTATCATTTTTCAAGATTCTCTGATGAATAGTTCAAAATAACATCATTTTTTAAATAGATTTCTTGATAACACTTTATTTTACAGTGTCTTTGTTACATATGTTACATGTACTTACATAGTAATAACAGTAAATGATGCATTATTACATGCAACTAACCCTCAACCAAATCCTAATCCTACCCTAACCCTATAAGTGAGTACATGTAGTTAATTAATATTACTAAGTACTTAAATGTGTAATTACACTGTAACAATGACACCTTAAAATAAAGTGTAACCGATTTCTTTTGTAACATTATAAATGTCTGTTACTTTTGATCAGTTTAAATCATCCCTGCTAAATAAAAGTATTAATTTCTTTAGAAAAAGAATACACGATGTTTTATTTTATTTTATTTTTTAACTTAAATTCTCTATTGGCATGTACCATTTGCAGTAGTCTTGTTTTTGTGCTTTAAAAATACTATTTAAAACATACCTTCTCACCCTTAGTACCAGGGTCACCTTTCAAGCCAGGAAGACCAGGAGGACCCTAGAATTTGTCAAGACACACAAATATGTCCTATTTAAGTCTACATTCATTAGTCTGAGTAAACAACATAATGGTGTCTGATTGTATCTTCTTACCAATGGTCCAGGAGGACCGTCCTGGCCAGCAGCTCCAGGAAGTCCCTGTTCACCCTGAAAGAGTAGACAGAAACCATCAGCCCATTAATACAAACCCAAATAAGCAAAAATTAATGCATGGCACACATACTCAAACTTACTGACAAGACAAGGAGAGTGATTCAACTTGAAAAGCTTAATGATCCAAATTAAGAGATTCTTGTGTACTGCTCTAATGCAATTATGCAGACAATTTGGATATATGAGATATCTTTTTCCAAATGCATACCACAGGTCCAGGGATGCCACGTAAGCCCTCAGCTCCAGACTTTCCAGGAGGCCCCTGGGGGCCCACAGGCCCAGTTTTGCCCACTGGTCCCTCAGCACCGGCCTCGCCCTGTGTGATGAAAATAGAATTAAGGAATAATGTACTGATCAATACAGCAAATTATAATTTTTTTAAATAATAAAATACACTGATAAATAATTGGACATTAAAAAATGATTTAATTTGATAAAAATGATATGTATATTGTGACAAATTGTATAATGTGCAAAAATATTTAAGGCCCTTCTATAAATCTAATGTTTTTTTTTAGCCATTCAAATTATCTTTTCAATGTATTCCTTTCTTTTTCTTAAATGAAAACTGTGATATCCATGCAAACATGGGTAATGTGATAAGATGAATAATATCATTGGATCAACAAATCATTTTGAAGAACAGAAGCTTTTAGAAGAAGAAAAAAAAAAATAGATTTCCTGTCACTTCCTGTGATTGAACCTGTAGTATAAGCTTAATTTGCCCTGGCATCCAATTAGGCTTTCTTGTGCTCAGATCTTTCAATGAGGATTTTAAAAGTCAGGACCACTCAGTGTCGTGAGAGATTGGATTCAACAGACAAAAGCAAGGACAAATAACAAATCAAGCATTCAAAAGGACAAATGATTTACGCTGCAATACAAATGACAATCATGTTGTTTGGTTGTTCAGGTGCTTTTTTATATAATGGAATCGGTCTTACCTTTGCACCCTTCTCTCCTTGCCTGCCTTCTGTACCACCTGGGCCAGCAGGACCCTTAAGGAGAGAAACACAAAACTCAAAACACAACCTTCCATACAGAGATAGTAACAATAAAAAATGTGCTGCATCCAAATGTACCATGACAAAGTTGCCTCCATTTTATCCCCATGACAGAAAATACATTTTTAGAAGCCCTTGTTCATCGATATCTCATAAAAACCAAAACATGCCCCAGAAACCACATATAAACACTTTTATACCTTTTACATCCGTAATGACGTCTATGAGGTTTAGCTATTGCTAATGCGCTACCATTTGGTAATGGCGTAACATAGTTTGAGATAAACTCTCTAAAAAAACAAGTCTTATTTTCATACACAGTATTGATTCAAGTAAATTGTTTCAAAGATGGTTTGATATTTTTACCTGAAAACAAGACCAAAATCCTGTTTGAGACAATTAATTTTGGAGTGAAGGTGTTAGCAATAGCGATGGCTAATGGCGTGGGCAGGATTCCAGATTTTAAGCTATTTATGTCCCCACATTTGTGAACACTATTAAGAAGAATATTCAGATAAATAGGTGATCACTAGTGAAAGACTTAATGATGCTATTGGTTTCTCAGCTTGAGCATAAACACAGTGCAGCGCAACACCCAAAAAAATCCATGATCAATATGTGTGTGCATTTAGATTCAAGACACAGAGAAGGCCGAGATCTGCTGAATGAATCAGCTTTCTTCGCAGACCTATTTAAGTTGTAAGCAAGACGGGTAAAAACGGAAACCCCGGCATTTTTATTGCTTTTAGCTCACGTCTCTGTTGATACATTTATGCAACAATAAAGCTCACTGTAGAAAAGTTACGAGCCAACGACTGAAAACTATAAGTTTACTGTGGTAAATACATCAGATCATAAAAGACAGTGTTAGAGCTAAAAGTGTAATCTATTTTAAGCCAAATCTTGAGGATGGCACCAGAGCTGACAATGACATCTCCATTTCCTTTCGGCTATCACATTGCCGTCACAGTGCTGTCATTCAAACCTCTTTGGTCAATATTCTATAATAGAAGTGTCTACATGTCAGCCTCAGCTCAACTGCTCTTGAGCAATGCAAACTGATGTGAGGAGACCAGGTTTTTTTTTTTTTACCCACACAGGTTTTATGCTTCACTGGAATTTTCCCAGGCACAGCGTGTGCTCTTTACTCACTTGGGAACAATTTACTGAGGGAAGACCCAGTAAAATCCTGACTGTGCTCCGCTTTTAAAGATTTATTGTTTGTGTAGTTCAGATCTGTTAAAAATAAATCTGCCCCATAAAATATAGGCTTCTATTAGCATGAATTTACAAGGGAAGCTCATAAACCTATTTGAAAACATTTGTCTCAGCAGATTACAAAAGGAACAAAGGGGTAATACAAAGGTACATTTTTACATTTTCTTAATGAAAAGTGGTGCTTGCCCATGCAAAACCAATGCTGTTTTGAGTGATTTAGTACATTTCTATGTGGTTGCAAGGGTGTTGTCAAAAGATCCCTTCATCTGGTACTTGTTATACATCAAGATTCGACACTTACAGAGGGGTCTGTTTAAATATCTTACACCAAGTCTGAGCTGTTGTAATAATAATACAACCAAATCAGTGTTGGGGAGTAGTTATCTACAAATAGTGACACTACGAGTTTAAATACATTTTTCAGTGGCTTGACAGTCTAAACAAACTTTTAAAATAGTGTTGTGTTTTTAGTAGCAAGCTATTTTTTCAACCAAGTAGCAGTGTAGCGATCACTATGCTCAGAATATGAACTGAGATGCACGACAAGCAAATTATTCAATTATTATTTAGTTATTTTTCAATGAATGCATCAAACGGTACGAAGAGCGATCCAAATTGGTTGGAGATTCGGTCTGAGTAATTCAGCCTGTTTGCTCAAGCACTGAATCATTTTGCGGGGTAAAAATAGCGCTAGATTAAATTGTATAATTTACCTACAATTCACTTAGAACAATCCTGGAATATACACTATGGTTTACAAGTGGTGAAGAAGATCTTTCAGATTAACAGTGAATGTACAGCTTGTGATAAAGACGTTGCACAAACACACCATGTTTTAGGAAATGTACCACGGGAAGCGTATTCTTTTGTTTTTTACGCATGTAAAGTTGCATTCATTACTATAGCAACATTAGGGCCCATGCACATTTTCTTTCAGAATCATCATTAGTCCATAACATATCCCTGATTCATGGTACAACATAAAATAAAATATTTGGTATGTTAACCAATCGCCCATCACTTGTCAGACAAGAGCTGTACTCCTGTAGGCTAAATACAACATAAAGTAATACCTCACCACCAGATACATCACTATTTTTCTCATTTTAGATAAGATTTGAGCATGTGGATGGATTTTGCTTTTATGTTCTTCAGAATATGTGGGAAATTGTGTTTTTCATCATCTCCATAATGAGGGTCAGAGAGAAATATCCTGTACAGTGCACAATGGTCTGATTATGCATTTTTTTTATGCAACTTTTCTTCATATTATTTTAACAAATGCACATTACAAATACATTACTTTAAATATACATAGTTATTTGTAACCTGATAACTGTAATCAAATAACTATATCAAATATAAATATCTATATCAAATATTGTCCCTTCAAGTAGCTTAAAAGTACTTTTTCTTAGTAGCTTGTAATGCAGCTAACTACTTTTTCAGAATGGTAGCTTGTCTGTAGTTAAACAACAAGCTAGTCATAATTTACAGTTTTAAAGTAACTTCCCCAACACTGAACCAAACGCCTGGTAAGGTACTCACTCGCTTTCCAGGGGGTCCTGGAGGACCAGCTTCACCAGATGGACCGGATGGACCCTGTGGTGCAAAATTCAATACATTAACTAGAAATTTGTATTATGTTTGAACATAAAATATGATTTTCATTGAGAGTCGAGCATCACTCACAGGCTGACCGGCCTCTCCATCATCTCCTTTGTCTCCAGGAAGGCCATCCAGTCCCTATGTGAAACAGGACATTACATCACAACATTGCCCTAATATTTCATTTCCATCAAATATCATATTATTTGTACACATAAATATTTGTATCCCAACATTTGCTTCTTAAGTGTATCGGACATGCATATAGCCTGAATATCGAGCCTGTAACTAATGATTATTCTGAAGATCTGTTGATTATTTATTTTACTGATATTCCACATATTGCGCAAGGATTTCCTTTCAACAATATTCAAGGAAGCCTATATGCTAAAGACTATGAAACAAAATGGTTTAAAATATGAACATGCTTAAGTGGAAACATAGACGCATCACACTATATTTTTTAAATAAAGTGCTTTGTAAAACTTGCGTTGCACACGCTTTTCCCCTCGCTCGCTCTGTTGCCTCCACCATGTTTAAATGCATTATTTCTCACAGAAACTGAATTGTTATTTTACAACCACAAAGTGACAAAGGTAATTTGTGCACAGTGCAAACAGCCAATTAATCGATAATGAAAACTGTTGTCAACCACTTTGATTATTGATTTGAATGCCTCCATATTACACTTACACCAACTCCAGGCTCACCAGGGGGACCTGGATCTCCAGGGAAGCCAATAGGACCCTAAATGGGAAAAAAATGGGATCAATTCAATCATCATACAGTATTATTTCAATTGAACAGATGAAGGGTGTCTTCTGGGATGTCGTAGACAGAGACTTACTGGGTTTCCTTTGGGACCGTCATCTCCAGGGGGTCCTCTTGCACCGGCGGGTCCTGCAGCTCCAGGAGGGCCGGCTTCTCCTTTCTCTCCAAGCTCACCTTTGGGTCCCTAAGAAAGGACACAACGATTTTCACCCAACTATGATGATTATGCAAAAAAAATAACGATGTAGTTCAAAGCTGGCACTATGGTGTTTTCAAGGCCAAGAAGAGGTAGAATAACTGTAAAGTGTTTGTTGGCTAATGTGATGGGAATGTTTTATGTAATGGAAGACTGTAGATCTGACCTCGGGGTGAGGGTGTAATACTCAGAGTTAGTATTAATGATCTTGTGTGTTGGACCAGGGCGGTGAGAGTGTATAGATGCTAAAGACTTGGTGCTCACGTGTGGTTTGAGGAAGTGATAGTAGCTTTTTGACGGGACTCCGTCACAACACTTTGGGAGGGAAATTACCTCGAAGTATTGGACTGTATTGTAAGTATTCAGGAAGGGAATTATCTCAGCATACTGTAGTATATTATTTTATTTATATTGACAACGGGAGATTGTTTGAATTGTCCGTGGAGAAGAAGTCAGCTTTGTAGGTTGTATTCATATTGCGAATTTTGTTTTATCCAAAGCAACTTGTGGAATACAGCAGCAAGCGATTCATCGTGAAGAGGCAAATAAACACAAAAAGTGCTCCAAATACAAAGTTTCAGACATTGCTTAGAGTACAATAAGCAAGAATCATGAGGGATTAAAGGAAAGTGAAAGTGTTTTTTATGATGAGGTTAAGTTCTCATGGAAGAGATTTCAGCTGTCTTTTGAATGTTGTCAGAAATACTGCATTCTGAATGAAGGCAGGGAAATCATTCCACCAGCAAGGAACAGTGAACGGAAATGTTCTGGAGAGTTATTTTGCACCTCTCTGTGATGGTACCACGAGCCGTCGCTCATTTACCGATCTTAGGGTTCTGGTAGGGGTGTAGACTCATAAGAACGAGTGGAAGGCGCTGAGCCTGTGGTAGACCTGTATAAGCTTTATAGTTTATAAATAAGCTGTATAATGCCTTGAACTTGATGCGAGCAGTGCAGAGAGATGAAGAGAGGTGTGACGCTGGCTCTTTTGAGATCATTGAAGACAAGACATGCGGCAGCGTTCAGAATTGAATTGAATCTCTGAATATGAATTGAAGTAGCCAACTGGATGGATTGCAATTCAAATTTGAATTTAAGGAAGTAGAATTACACTGAACTGAAATAAATATAACTGCAACCAGTATATTAATAATAAGTGTAAAAAAAGGCTGTCAAAACTAACTTTGAATGTTGCCTTAAACTTCTGTTCCAAAAAGAAAGTCATAATAAGATAAACTGTCCTCTTTAGTCTCAAAAAGCACTTCAACCAACAAACAAACATCATCTTTTAAGATGCTGATTTCACATGAACAGGTCTGTGCAGCAGGCGGCAGACAAAATAATGTCCCTGGGTGATAAAGGATGATGATAACAGCAACCATCTGGAATGCAAGTGATGTTCAACACAGCATATATGAGTGTATACATGTCCGTGAATATTGAAGTCTGTGAAGTCTACAGCAGAGTCAAATGTAGTCATTGCAAAGGACTGTAGCAGCCTTAAACTGCCTGCGCAAATTATACCATAACGATCATTAGCTGAATGTGTTCATTTTGAAAACAGAAGGATTTGTGTAGTTATGTTCCCTGAATGTCAATAGATTAGCCTTCTAGACTAGCCTAATCTTATAGATTACATGCAGGTCAGATTTATAAGGTGAAAACCCAGAAAATTATGCTCCACAACTCTAAAACACAAAAATATACTTACTCCTGGACCAGACTCCCCTGGTGGTCCTGGATTACCAGCCTCACCGGTCTCACCCTGAGGGGAATAGATAAAGGGAAACAATAAATGTGACATCTGGGTACATCCAACATAATAACTGCAAAAATATTTAGGCATAGTCATGTTTTGAAGAGATTTATTCAAGAAAAACCCACCTTTTCACCATTTCCACCCATTGAGCCGATACCTCCAGGAGGGCCAGGAGCACCCTGTCAAACAAATAACAACATAGCTGATTCAAAACTCTCCGGCCACATTCACACAGCAGCAGAATACGGTCCTCAGTCCTGTATTTGAGTCCTTAATATAGTTACGCTCACTCACAGTTCAGTTATTCACTGGGGTGACAACATCATTCTAAAACTGAACTCACACCCGTACATTTTCAGCACTCACAAACACATTCTCAGAAAACCCAAGCTGTGTGAACGGAACTGGACAACTAGTTGTCTGTCATGTCATACAGTGCGAGAGAGCCGCTCTGCACTGCACAAACACGTGTCTACCGTTTCGTGGCGGGTTTTCGGGAGTGGTAACTTACTGCAACTTAGATATTAGCTGTATGTCATCTGAAGGTTTTAGATCCAGTCACTCTTCTCCACAATGCTCCGCTCTTCCAGATATAAAAGCTGCTGTCAGTTAATGAAGATTTGACTAATGAACTTGCGGTTTGATAGATTGACTCTTATCGTATCAAAAGTGATAAGACTTTTCAGTTTTATGGACATCGCCATCTTTGATTTTGGTTTCTGGTAAGAGAATTCGGACTTGACTCCTGTTGCATGTTCATATAGACAGTATTCGCGACGCTACTGCAAGTTGCTGTTTGAACGGGACATTTCGAGACTCACACCAGTACGTAAATGAGGTTGTCAATCCCCAAAAAATGACAGAGTGAATATATAGTCTCTGATTCACTTCTGAGTTTCTATACAAATATATTACAGTTAAACTCACATCTGCTCCACTAGAACCTTGAGGACCTCTGGGACCAGGAGGACCAGGTGGACCCTGTAAAAGAAACAGCCGTTGTCAAACAGATTAAGACATTAAACAGGTCAGAATGATTCACAAACTTTTGGTTTGAATCTGCCCATTAGAAGATACATTACAAGAATCAGCACATCCAAATGACTTTCTTTGTGAATCAGTAGCACTAATACTTTAAATGTGCAGTCACATTAGCAAAATTTCAGCACAATTTTGCAGGCAAAAATGGTTGATTCTCTACTGTCAATAGTGTAGCAATGCATTAAGCGCCGCTCACACAGAAGTCATTTTCAAACCAAGGAACTCTCTATTGGTCAACATGGTGAATTTGCATGACCAACTTGAGCATGAGCATGAGCGAAATCTGTGCAGGGAACTTTTGCCGCCCTCACGTGAAAGTCACAATCATGTAGATTCCTATTGAAATGACTGGATTTTACACACAGAATTTTGAGGGGCAACGGTAAATGTGACCGCACCTTAACACAAAATACTAGTTATTTATCACTTGCTGTTTTTATAACAGCATTAAGTTAAATATAGATTCACAAACTTTTGTTGTAAATGTATTTTAATGGAAAAATATGTATGATTACATACCTACTTAAAACTAATTATGACAAAATGATGCGTTTTGACAACTACAAACTCACCATTGAGCCAACGTCTCCATTCTCTCCTTTCTCACCTGGTGGTCCTGGCAAACCCTAGAAAAAAACAAGTTTTACATATTAATCTGGCACAATTCCAGTTTATATATTCCCACTTATTACAATTTAAAAAATGCTCAGTAACAGGTTCAGTAACAAGAGAGGATATGCTGATATGTTTCCTCTTCCCTCATGAACAAAATAATTTAGAATAACTAGAATAATTTAGTCTCACAGTGTTGAATATTAATAATATACATTTACAGCTTTGAGCCATTGGGTAAACACTATTAATCAAACAACATTTTTTTGGTAATTAGCAGTAGAAGGAACCTCATGGCAATTAGCGCATTTGCATGTGGGTGCCTGTGAATGTGTCACACCCCGTGTCACTTTGAAAATATGAACACAAAAAGAGGCAAATCTTGGCAAGCAGTTCATTTTGCAATATAATTGTGCTTGACTAAAGAGGTTTGAATGATATTCAGATCATTATCACCCAACAATACCAACAGACGTCTCTTCATTGTTAATAGTTAACATCTGTAATTAGAAGGATATTCTGGGTCATTGTTTTTGGCAGACATGCTCTTTGGTACCAGCGGACGCATATCTTACTGCTTATTGTTTGGATAAATGTTGTGTTGCTATAAAAGGACAGAACTGTAATTTCACAGTCATTTTGAGGCAGACAATATTCCCAAATGCCAAAACAGCTAATACGTATTATTTGCAGTCTCAGTTTTGAAAAGATAATTAAATGTCTCCATTCTAATAAAGCCCAATTTCTCCCCATTAGCAAGTTATTCGAAACTTCAGAGAAAACAAATTAAGATGGTTAATTTCTTCAGATCAAAAATAATTATTGCGGAGGATCAGTGAGATGCACTAAAAAGGAGACGCAGAGCACAAACAATTAGCACAGTTGCGATGAATCACCATTCCTATTACCTTTCATTACTAGTCAGTTGGTTTGATTGACTGTATAATATTGCTGTGTTGAGTAACAGCCACTGTTGTCATTTGAAATTCACCCCATTATTCCCATAAAGGTGAAGTGTGTGATTTTTTCGATGTTATAATACTTTGTCATATCTCAATACACAGAGACAGCTACACTACAGTTCAAATGTTTGGGGTCTGTAGGATTTTTAAATGGTTTTTACCAAAGCTGTATTTATTTGACTCAAACAAATATGTGGGGGTGGGGGTGGGGGGGTTGAGTAAACATTTGACAAAAGTAAAAGTAAAAGAAAAAAGTTGACAAATTTTAATATAGTTTTAATATATTTTACAATGTAATTTATTCCTGTGATGGCAAACCTGAATTTTCAGCATCATTACTCATGATCCTTCAGAAATCTTTCTGATATGCTGGTTTGCTGCTCAAAAGCTGCTTTTATTATTATATGTTGAAATCATATGTCGTGCTTAATATTTTATGGAAACCGGGATTCTTTTCAGGAAAAAGGATGCTTTGATGCACAGAAAGTTCAAAAGAACATAATTAATTTGAAATAGAAATATGTTGTAACATTATAAATTCATTTACCATCAGTTTAAAGAATCTTTTCTGAATAAAAGTAAAAAAAAAATCTTATTGACCCCAAACTTTTGAATGGTAGTGTATTAGTAAACAAGCTGGTTTCCCTTTCTGTTTCAATATTTGCAACAATGGCTCACTCAATGGCATGCACTTAGAATGGAATCCGTTTGTCCAAAATCTGTTAGTTTTTTTGCTATTCCAATTTGTGGCACAGAAACTACACATCATCTTCAAAACATCAAGTAAACTAAAAGTGATGGAAGCAATCAGCCATGTTTAGAGCAAAATAATTGAATCCAGATTTTTTTAAATGGCTATTGCTCTCCTTGCTCAATTATCCTGCCTCACAGTCTTAGATGATATTTCATATTCAAGCTGTGTGTATATTAAACAATATGAATGCAGCAGATCCATAATAGGTGTGTTTAGATTAATGTAAAGATGAAAACTGTACCTGGAGTCCGACGGGACCGGGAAGACCTGGGAAACCACGGGCCCCCTCATCTCCCTTCTGCCCAAACATACCCTGCTGACCTCTGGGTCCGGGCTCGCCGTCACTTCCCTACATGAGAAAAACAGTCAGACAAACAATAACACACTGACAGTTAACATCTGAAACTGATACAAACTCTGAACTTGATGGTGGAGAAGTGTAGTGCAACTCTCTGTACAAGTAAAATCTAATTTCTGACTCAAGAATGTCTTTCAAACTATACTGTACGGCGCAGACAAGCATGAAAATTAGATCTACCCCCTGAGACATCAAAAGTCAAGCTTGAAAAGATGTGCCATTCAGAGTAACGCCCAGAGGAATTATGAAGGGTGAGAATGTGCTGCCCTCATTTCTGACGCCGCTTGCTCTACAGGGTCAGTGGAAGGGGAAGTTATTAAAGAGATATGAGGTTAGATGACTGAATGGCAAGTCACTGCAGGATATGATAGTGTATTTGTTTAGGAGACTATTGAGGAAATGCAATATTGATTAAATATTTTGTAAAAAAATAAAATTAATAATTATAATTATCAATGGTTGTATTTAACATGTCAATTAAACACGTTAATTTAATACACTAAACATCTTTAAAAAAAATTACTCAAAATGCACTAATTGTATATTAATCATTGTATGTTTTAATCACAATAATGTTTTTACAATTTTTCATTTGGGGGCTTTTTATTTAATTGATTGATATAAGTGAAGGACAAAAAAAGGGGGGAAACCATGCACTCCCTCCTTAAATGTTTCTTAACATAAATAAAAATAAATAAATAATAATAATAATAATAATAATACAGAACATAAATAAAATTGCAACATTAATATTTACGGATGTCATAATTTCTCTGCTTTCAAATGTTAAACCATAGATCTTTTATTTTAGAAACCACAGGAACACCTTAAAGCTTGTCTTTTGTTGACAACAGATTTATAAGCAATTCTCATTACAAATCTAAGAAGATGGTTGGCATTTACAGCAAAATGAGTTGCTCTAAGAAACTGAAAACATTTGATCGTGAGTTCCTTGTGTGTATAAAATAAAACAGTGCTGCGTTTCACTCTGAAACATGCAGCGCATCTGAATATATACAGTACTTGTATAATTAAATAATTAAATAGCAGTCTTTACATTTTGATAAATCGCACTGACTTCCAAGTAAAGCCATATGGTATACTCGCCAACACCATTTTTCTTTTCTTGCATTTGGCGCTTGTCAAATGTTCATTCTGGGCTCAGGGCTGAAATGCCAAGGGTGTCCCACACAGCACCAGTAGCTATTGAAGTGCTGTCATTTAGCAATTTGTGTATTGTTTAAGGCCATTTCGCATTTCACTTGAGGAAACACAGAATTTGTGTGGAATCACATACCTGCATATAATTAATTGTATAATTTTTTTTAATGTAAAGTTCTAACAAAAACTTATGCACAGAAAGAATCCTTGTTTGGTCAAATATTGCTCATATTTAAGTGACTTAGATCTTTAGCAGCATTAACATCATTAAGTAATCTAAAAGATTTACCATCTCATTCATTTCCGAATTTGTAAGATCCTATTCAGTAAAGCAGAATAGTTTCCAAGAATGTTCTTCACATAACTGCACAGAATAGGTGTAATTATCAGCTTTTATAGAGCTAATGTATCAAGGAAACAGAGAGGCCCAGCTGGGAGTGTTCAGCTTGAGTCATAAACTTTAAACATTCAACTGTGTGCCACCTGGCCCTGACTACTTACTCACACTGCTGCTTTATCAACTCAGCAGGCTGCCTGACAGAGGCAAAACTGAGCAAATGTGAGTAGTTAGTCATTCAACAGACACTTTTATTCAAAGCAACTTAAAAGTGTACTTAATACAAGGGAAATCTCCCTGGAGTATGTGGATCAGGGTCAAACAATCAGGATGGCCCAATGTGAGAATATTTTGTCCAGTTGACATAACTATCACCCTCCCTATAAGGCCAATTGTTACAATGTTGCAAGTGTTTTAATGACTTCCAAACACAAAACATTGGATTAAACGAATCACCATTTGCCAGATTTATATAAGTGATCCTTGATATACAGTATATATGCTTTTTTATTAAGTTAGGCTACTTTATATGTGTGAAATCATAGCAGTAACAAAGATCATTTGAAGATGAATGGAGAAAAGAGGAAAACATTTGGATTTGATCCCATATGGCTGAAATGAATGGTTGTAAGTACTCACAGCAGGACCTGGAGCTCCAACTACACCCTGAGGACCTCCTGGGCCTGGCGGACCCTACAGTAACAGACAATCAGGGCAAAGATAAGGACTGGTTATAAATAATCTATATCTCATATGCTCATTCTAAGATAATATTTGTTTAAAATAGGGTTTCTTTTGAATTCAAGTGCATAATTAATAGTAAGTGCATAATTAATGCAACTAATACATAAGAAAAAAATATGATCTCACTTTATATAAAGTCTCTTTAACTACATTGACAGTCCATGCAACTACCAATTTGATGCTTCAAATAGTTAATAAAGAGATCATAAAAATAATCCATATGAATCGAGCGGTTTAGTCAAAATGTTCTGAAGAGACATGATGATGAACAGATTTAATTAAGGCTTTTATTCACATATAAACATTCATCAACACACACATCAGTAATGATAGACGGAAGTGCGAGCCTGTTCGCTTGACGTGCGAGAACCAATGAGGTTAATTCTCGTGTTACGCAGCACGTTTGAGCTTCCGCAAAAACCAAAGAGGTTCATTCTCGTGTTAAGCAGCACATTTGAGCTTCCACAAGAACCAATGAGGTTCATTCTCGTGTTACGCAGCACATTTGAGCTTCCACAAGAATCAATGAGGTTCATTCTTGTGTGTTTCTCAGCACGTTTGAGCTTCCGCAATAACCAATGAGGTTCATTTTCATGTTACGAAGCACGTTTGAGCTTCCGCAATAACCAATGAGGTTCATTTTCATGTTACGAAGCACGTTTGAGCTTCCACAAGAACCAATGAGGTTCATTCTCGTGTTACGCAGCACGTTTGAGCTTCCGCAAAAACCAAAGAGGTTCATTCTCGTGTTACGCAGCACGTTTGAGCTTCGGCAAGAACCAATGAGGTTCATTCTAGTGTTTTGCAGCACGTTTGAGCTTCCACAAGAATCAATGAGGTTCATTCTTGTGTGTTTCTCAGCACGTTTGAGCTTCCGCAATAACCAATGAGGTTCATTTTCATGTTAAGCAGCACGTTTGAGCTTCCACAAGAACCAATGAGGTTCATTCTCGTGTTAAGCAGCACGTTTGAGCTTCCACAAGAACCAATGAGGTTCATTCTCGTGTTAAGCAGCACATTTGAGCTTCCACAAGAACCAATGAGGTTCATTCTCGTGTTAAGCAGCACGTTTGAGCTTCCACAAGAACCAATGAGGTTCATTCTCGTGTTACGCAGCACGTTTGAGCTTCCACAAGAACCAATGAGGTTCATTCTCGTGTTAAGCAGCACGTTTGAGCTTCCACAAAAACCAAAGAGGTTCATTCTCGTGTTAAGCAGCACATTTGAGCTTCCACAAGAACCAATGAGGTTCATTCTCGTGTTACGCAGCACGTTTGAGCTTCGGCAAGAACCAATGAGGTTCATTCTAGTGTTTTGCAGCACGTTTGAGCTTCCACAAGAATCAATGAGGTTCATTTTCATGTTACGAAGCACGTTTGAGCTTCCACAAGAACCAATGAGGTTCATTCTCGTGTTACGCAGCACGTTTGAGCTTCGGCAAGAACCAATGAGGTTCATTCTAGTGTTTTGCAGCACGTTTGAGCTTCCGCAAGAATCAATGAGGTTCATTCTTGTGTGTTTCTCAGCACGTTTGAGCTTCCGCAATAACCAATGAGGTTCATTTTCATGTTACGAAGCACATTTGAGCTTTCACAAGAACCAATGAGGTTCATTCTCGTGTTACGTAGCACGTTTGAGCTTCCGCAAGAACCAATGAGGTTCATTCTCGTGTTACGCAACACGTTTGAGCTTCCACAAGAACCAATGAGGTTCATTCTCGTGTTATGCAGCACGTTTGAGCTTCCACAAGAACCAATGAGGTTCATTCTCGTGTTACGCAACACGTTTGAGCTTCCACAAGAACCAATGAGGTTCATTCTCGTGTTACGCAGCACGTTTGAGCTTCCGCAAGAACCAATGAGGTTCATTCTCGTGTTACGCAACACGTTTGAGCTTCCACAAGAACCAATGAGGTTTATTCTCGTGTTATGCAGCACGTTTGAGCTTCCACAAGAACCAATGAGGTTTATTCTCGTGTTACGCAGCACATTTGAGCTTCCTGAAGAACCAATGAGGTTAATTCTCGTGTTACGCAGCACATTTGAGCTTCCTGAAGAACCAATGAGGTTCATTCTCGTGTTACGCAGCACGTTTGAGCTTCCGCAAGAATCACTGAGGTTCATTCTTGTGTGTTTCTCAGCACGTTTGAGCTTCCGCAATAACCAATGAGGTTCATTTTCATGTTACTAAGCACGTTTGAGCTTTCACAAGAACCAATGAGGTTCATTCTCGTGTTACGCAGCACGTTTGAGCTTCCGCAAGAACCAATGAGGTTCATTCTCATGTTACGCAGCACGTTTGAGCTTCTGCAAGTTCCAATTAGGTTCATTCTAGGCTAACATTAATTGAATATTTTTATTAACATTAACATTAACAAAGATTGATAAATACTGTAACAAATGTATTGCTCATTGTAATCAAATATTTTTTAATTATATTTAAATGTTTTATTTATTATCCCCAAATATAAATAAAAATATAAATAAAGATAATTGTAATAAATAGTTTGAATATTGTTCAACTTACATATTCACCCTTGTCACCTTTGCTTCCCTTTTGACCAGGCTCTCCAACTTCTCCCTGAAAGAAATGAATGAGAATGTTTTTGAAAATCGAGTAACTGAGTTTGATTAAAACTTTTCCCTTGTTGCCTGGTCATCAAAAAAATAATTCTCAAGGTCAATTCAGCCTCAATGGCAGATTAAACTTTGCTCCAGAGATTTTAATTTAACAGTAAAACCAAGACCTTGGGGTGTGTTTGCAATTAATTGATTACTTGGCCCCTCCAACACCAATGCCGCCACAGCCGAAAAGAATAATGTAGCTTGGGACGTGATAAGGGTCTAAAAAAGCCCTGTTCTACATTTAACAGGGCGATAATAGATTCTGGAATACATTAGCCTCAGAACACATTTGTTTACTTGGTTTATGTGCATGTGTGTAGAAGTGTGTGTGTGGGCTCCTTGATTTCACTGGTTTCAACATTTCACTATAGTAATGATTTTGTGTCTTGTTTGATTATAGTGATGGATAAGTCAAAACTCTGTCGGCAGCATCACTAATGGTGTGCAGATGTGAGATGGGCATGATGTCTATGTATTAAAATGTCATGCTGTGAAGTCTGGAATAAAGTGCTGCACCTTGTCACCGTCCTCTCCAGGTGGACCCTGAGGTCCGGCTGGGCCAGGGAGACCGACTGGACCTTGGATGCCATCCCGACCGGCAGGACCAGCAGGTCCTTTCTCACCCTGAGTGAAGTTAAGAAATAACATTTTACATAGATGACTCTATATGCAGATTAATATGCACTTCTCTGCATTACATCCTATGAGGAATACTTTAATCCAATTAATACAGGGAGTCTGAGCAAACAAAGCTAATGGCAGATCCACCGCAATTAATTAACAGTATTTATACACTATGCAGAAGAGTATGTTCGGTAATTATTATAGAACCTTTCAGTCAACTAATTGATTTCAGCTTTAACTGAATTAAGTTTTTGTTTGGATGCTGCATTAAACTCGCTAAGCTATCTCTGGTAGATGTGTTTATTGAAAAGATGAATTTTAATGAACTAAAACTCTTTCCCTCTGGCCCATGTTATTTCCCACAGGAATCTCTAGACTTAGTGCATCGCTTCCACACATCTGATAAAAGCACAGTTGCTATTTTACTTTCTTCAGGGTGAATTCAGGTAAATTAGGCCCCCATTTTGCAATTCATCTCGTCAACAAATGAGATGATGGACCAATTTACTTGTTCAATTTAATAATTATGCTTACTTATTGGGACAATGTACAAGCTAAAAATGGCATTTTATTAATCTCCTAACAATGCTCACTCACCGGACCACCCTTCTCTCCAGCGGGTCCCGGGGGTCCCTGAGGGCCATTGCGTCCTGTTAGACCAATGGGTCCTCCTGGTCCAGCAGCTCCTCTTTCTCCTGGTGACCCCTGTAACACACATATCCTATTAAATCTGACTGCATCCCAATTGGTAAATTATGATATTTATGATTTACATTGAGTTAAGTTCTGGTTTTCCCTTTTTCAAGATAGTCTATTTTAAAGATTTTAATTTAATTTTGTAAAATCCAAATAAGCTTTCAGAACTTTATTGGAAAGTGCAATTTTTGCACATGCACCTGTGGAACAGTCCTTAAGGCATTAACAGTTTACAGGCGGAAGACAATTATTGTCACAGTTCCAATAACTTAGGATACTAAAGAGACCTTTCTCCTGACTCTGAAAAACACCAGGAGAAAGATGGCCATGATCTCTGGTCACCTGCCATAGTCCTGATCCCGGGAGGCATGAGGACTGCAGATGTGGCCAGTGCAATGAACTGCAATGTACATAATGTAAGAGGCCTAAGACAGTGCTACAGGGAGACAGGAAGGACAGCGGATCGTCCTCACAGTGCTTGACATTGACCATTCCTCTGTTTAGGGACTCATTATTTAATTTCTGTTTGTCAAATGTTTTTGAAATTTGTTCAGATTATGTCTCAGTTATTGAGTCTTTTTTTGTTCATACAAATATTTACACGTTAAGAAATTTGCTGGGGGAAAAAAAGCAGTTGAAAGCATGATGGGAGCATGTTTCTTATACATTATACATTCCCATGTCGGTGGGAAACCAGTTATTCAGTAGTATGTTTTGGCTCTGAAGAACATGTTCCCATACAGATCCTTTTGCTGCACTGAACAACACAAGGCACATTTGCATTTGCGTATCACATTAAATATATCTCTTTCTTTGAGAGTGAACAGGTCTTTTATAGTTTTTCTAAGAGCGAGCTCTCTGGTTCAAAACCAACGTGTAGTTGGTAGTTCTGTTTTTTTCAGAAATAGTCCATTAGTGCATCTATTAGCACTGAAGTATTAGAACTGAAGACAGCTCTCAGAGCGAAGGCTTTATGCACTTTTTACTTGAGGACATCTGGTTGCTTTCACATGCATGCACATACTCACAGAAACACATACTTAAACTTATACACAACATTAACCATCAGTGTTAATGCTTCCAAACATAGTGAGGGGTCAAGGTCACTGCACACCAAACTGCACAACATGCAGTGCAGAACATGGTCTCAATTAGTGGTTCTCAACATATTTTCCTTATACGTTAAAAAATTGTGGGAGGACACATCTTTTTTGCTAACACTTTACTTAAGCCTTTATGTATAAGCCTTTATGTATAATGCATTATAAATGTATGCAGGCATACATTTTTCCATAAATAATTATTATAATAATAAATATATAAATAAATAATAAAATAACAAATAAAATAAAAGATCACTGGTTGAGAACCACTGATCTAAATGATCAAGACTGACTCACTTCTCATCTCATACATCACCCAACAAACACACTCCAGACAAACATCTTGGAAAAACACAGTGCAAACTGACTTAACCCTTTGTTAGAAACTTCTCAGAAGTTGTGCTGGTGACTCAATTCAGGCACCTGCGGGATGTCTATTTAGGCAAATAAGATCGCTGATTTGCGTGGGTGGGCCACTGACTCAAAATCCTACTGATTTCAGAGATTTTTCTTGCTGGGCTGTACAGATGCCTTTTATACATGAGAGACAATGAAGCCCTACACCAATCTTCCTCAAGCTGAAAGGGGCTTCACATTGAGCACAGCTGAAGCTTTGACGGTTTTAAGCTGTACTGCTGTGCCTTCACTGCACTATGAGAGAAGACAGACAGCAGTTACTTTAATGGGAGGATGTTATTGCTATGCAGAATGCAGTTTCTATTTTATTCTATATTCTGTATGATTATAGGGTTGACACCATACCAAAATTCAAGAAATCAATAGCAAAAAAAGCATGATTCTCGATCCCAAGTTCAAAACCATAGAAATATGCAATTGTAACTCTCGAACACAGTTCTTTAATTGACTAAAACCTAAAATATAAAGTATAAATGTCAAGTAAAAACAAGTACTTTTAAAAATAAAAATCAATTTATTGAATTATTTTAATCACTATATATTAAGTGGATGAAATATATATATATTTATATATATATACATACTTAATATCATATTTTAAATATTAATAATAATAATAAATTAATAATATAAAATATTTCTCAATTAGGTTCCTTGCAATTTTAACACAGAAATATTTTTTCCCTCTTTCCTTTTCAATATTATATTATATTTTCATTATATAATAACAACATTGTATACAGCAACATGTATTTGGCTTAGGTTGCATTTACACTGCAAGGCTTAAAACATAGGTCCAATATTCTGACACTAAACATGTATTATAAGGGTTTCATTAATATCCTGCCAAGATGGCCATTTTGACCGAAGTGCATTTGATTGCTTTCACGCGTACAGTAGCCGCATTATTATGAGTGCACTTCACAGAGTGCACACATACACATACAGTATCTCCGGTACATTTGGCATCCCTAATGACTACAGGTTTGAATCTCTGAGCATAACTCCTGTATGATTCAAATGCAATGACTGATATAGTGACGGACTTACTGATTAGGCCTGACTCATTCAGTGTGATCAGACTGTGTGGGATCAGATCACACACCAATGTGCCAACATTACTGGTCATTAAATTCACCACCTGCTGACTGTGCCTGGTCCAGAATTTGCCTGATGTCACATTACTAATAGAGGCAAAGCTTGCAGATTGATCGTTTGCAGTGACAGAGTTTCCATAGTAACACAGGTACTTACAATGGGGCCGGGTGGACCCTGTGGACCCTCGCCTCCCTTCAGACCAGATGGACCCTGTGAAAGAGGGAGAGAGAGAGAGAGAGAGAGAGAGAGGTTTAATTCTCTAATGAGAGCTGTGCTTCAGAATCTGTCAAAGTGGCATCTGAGTCTCTGCATGTGTGCTTGAATGTGTTTGTGCCAGAATATGGCAGCTGTTTGTACTATATGTCTACTAGAAATACAGCCCAGAGTGTTATTTTAACTGGCAATCTTCCTATTTCCTACATCAGAAACCCAGCGCTGGCAGTGCATTGTCATGTGACGCCAAGGACACGTCACTCTCCTCCCATCAAGCCATATGAAAAACATATGAACCAGCTAAAAGTAAACATCAAAACAACAAGTGATGGCAAAATTCAATTGTTGTTTATTGAAATCATACTGGCTTTGGGTTTCAAATGTGACTTTCAGCAACACTTGATTCATGAAAGATGTAACTAATGAAGATTGAAATTCATCAAGTAGGCAGATGCTATTTCTTAAACTAAAAACAAAACTTTGATTTTATTCAGTCCCACAGTCTAAATACTCTTAACGAAGAAAAACAAGTATGGACATTTCCAAAGTCCCCATGACATATACTTCTTCTGAGTTGCCAAATTGTGGCAGTTTGTTATGCAGAAAGTAATTTACAGGCCCACAGAGTATCACATCAGAGGGATAATAAATATGTCAAACTGAATCTCAGAAACGGACTGAAAGTGAGATACAGGTTAGCATTTTTCTTTAGGACAATGCAATATATCATTATAGCACCTCACGCACTTTTAGTGTCCTGAAGCAGCCGGGAGACTGGATCTGACTAGATATTTGAAACACTTTAAAAATGAACTCTTTTTGTCTAAAACGCATATGCAACAAGAGATTATGTTGGTACACAAGTATTTCTTTTCAATAAATTTTTTGGCCTGAAAGTCAATATGAAATCAAAGTCATACTTTTACATATTACTGGCTTTATTGTGTACTGCAATACAGTGGAATTTCTTTCTATACAAGATGTGTTTAAAAAGCTTACTGAATGTCTTAATGCATGTTAAATATGTCAGTTAATCTTCACAAGCCTCAGTCTTATAGTTAGGACTGTATCCTTTCCTGAGGCATTCATCCAGTGTGAGCATTTGAATGAACAGCAGGCGGTTAAGCAGCTAATGGCCATTTGGTGGGGCACATGACATTAACTTGTTTGTTCTTACCGCTGCGCCAGGAAGCCCCCTTTGTCCTGGGAACCCTTTCAATCCGGCAGGGCCAGGTTTCCCAGAACCCCCCTGAGGACCTGGATCACCCTTCAAGGAGAGAGACGATGAGATTTAGTCCTCTAACTTAAAAACACTAATCTCCACAGCATTGTCTGCCAGCTATACATTATAAAATTGGACAGAAAATTATGTGAATTCTCTCCAATGACTAGCCTTGAATGATCTGAAGTAAACGTGTTTAGCACATCATACCTTTCCACCTTCTTTGCCAGCAGCTCCGGGAAGACCTTGCTCTCCAGGGGGCCCTGGTGATCCAGGATGTCCTCTCTCTCCAACAGGACCAGTTTCTCCTGTAGAGCCCTTTTAAATGTCCAATTTAAACAGGTTTTTGATTAAACTTCTGGCTAACTTCAGGAGATGTTTTATCAGAGCAATGTGTTGGTATTTTTTTTCCTGCTTATATAGAACAATAACTGTTCAAGCTCACCTGTGGGCCAACAACACCTCCAGGTCCAGGAGGTCCAGTTTTTCCTTGAAACCCCTGTGGTGAGAATAAACATTGTCATTGTGAGAGATTACATGCAATCTATTCTAGTTATCACATGTGTGTAAAAGTAATCTTAGAGCAAAGAAAAATCTGATCGATTATAAACTAGGTAAATATCACTAAACTGTACAAATCCAGCCTGTCGTTTTCCCTAAATCAGTGAAAGAGAAGTGCAGTCTTGAAAATCATAAAGGAGAGACATTCAATATAAAACGAGTTCCTCTTTTTAGCAGTCCATCTCTCTGACATTCTTAATTAGAAACAGAGAGATAGATAGACCTGAACAGTATCGCACCTTGACACAGTCGGCAGCTAAAAGGTAATACACCATAAAGACTGTCTTCAGCATTTCTTCCTCTTTACTCCAGAGACAGAAAACACTTATAAAGATAAAATGATACTCACAGTCTCTCCTCGCTGTCCAGGGTGACCGGGCAATCCGTCCTTTCCAGCAGGCCCCTGAGGGTTTTACAAAATTGAAAAAGATTAATTGAGATTAAAACATTAATTATTATATAACATACTTATAGACACGTGGTTATCATTCTTTCATGTTTGTGGTTTTAATGATTACAGTTAGACATGTTATTTGAGCTACAGTATAGACAATCTAGCTCTGTTGCCTCACAGCAAGGAGGTCCTGGGTTCGATTCCTGGGTTTGCATGTTCTCTCTGTGTCGGTTTCACCCACAATTCAAAAACATGCAGTATAGGTGAATTGGAGATGTTAAATGATCCATAGGTGTGAGTGTGTGTGAGTGTGTGTGTGTGTGTGAGAGTCCCAAGCCATGTAATGGGAGGGTAGAGGAAAGACCTGGCAACCTATCCCAGAAAAATCATTGCCATCATCGTTTGGCAAGAGACGGCCTATTGAATCACTAAGAGTCAGATACGACTGAAATGGTTAATGAATGAATGAATAGACAGCTTAATGTATGGAAGCCCATTTCGGTCACATAAGAAAACACAACAGCAATGTTTTTAGTAAACCATAATTATGATATGAATTCAAAATAAAAAGTCAAAATTATGAGATAAAATGTCATAATTAGGACCCTAAAAGTCATAATTATAATTTCAACTTGTCATAATTAAGACTTTTTTGTCATAATTAGGACATCTAATGCCATAACTATGACATAAAAAGTCCTTTATGTGAATAGATTATGTGAAGTGGCAGAAATGGACTTCCATACTAATGTGAGTCAAAAAGTAGAATAACTTAGATTAGAATAACTCAAAAGCATATGAAATTGACAAAACTACATACAGGTGGGCCTTTAGGACCTGGCAATCCAACAGGGCCCTGAGGTCCTTGGGGTCCCTAAAACATGGAAAAAAAATTAAGGGAGATGTAAAGGTTGATTAATACAACTGAACTGGAGAAATAATTCAACCATCACTTACTCTCTCTCCTGGGCCACCAGATGGTCCATCATTTCCTGATGTTCCCTAAAACAGAAACAAAGCTGCCTGTTACAGAAAACATTCGCAGATAGCATTGACTATTTGAGTTAGCTGAATAAGGACTGGTGAAGCCTGACCTTTGGTCCAGGTTTTCCTGTTGGACCTCTGGCACCTCTTCCGCCACGGGGACCCTGAGATCAAGTGTTATTAGCAATAAGCCTTATGCATCATTAGTGTATGTGGAAAAAAGTTTTCTTTTCTACTGAAAAGATTCAAACTTGTTCATTTACATACCGTTGGACCTCTTTGTCCTCTTGGACCTGCTTTACCAGCAATACCCTAAAAAACAGTATGACAAAGACACAAATGAAATAAACAGTGCTTTTCTAGGTTTTTCAGGTAGGTCTGACAGTAATTTTCAGGTCCAGAAATTTAATAAAGTAAGCAAATGTAAAATAACACTGCATAGTCTTCACTGTACAAATTAAAACATCATTATTAAAGGCAGGGTAGGTAGGATTTTTCTAAAAAAAAAACATTCCAAATTTAAACTGTCTTTATATACCAATACATAATTAAAATGTAAGTACTCTGAAAAAGAGAGTATAAAAATCGAGTGTCTGTAGACCTTTTAATCTGCAATAAACACAGCTAATTATTTCCATTCACTCCCACCCCCTCCCTTCTGGGCTCCTTCCAAAGCCACGCCCCCAAAACACATGAACGTGCGTCGCCAAACGCTCAGGCTCAACTGGAAGACGCATTTATTACCTGAGACGAGTGGAGAGGAAGGAGCGCAGTGCATGCAGTGACATCATGTCAGAATCACATGTAATAAAATACCTAACTTTATCACTATAAATATAAACAAATAAGATGGCTTTTAGTACTCACTATCAAGCTAGCATATCGATACTGGTAAAGTTTAAAATATATTTAGTTTGATTCGGTAACGAGCTATATTTATAGGTAACGAGCTATATTTATAAGGCAAAGCTAAAAACAGGTTGCATTGATACACGTTTTTCCATTACCATCAGTTACACTGTGATGAAAGTGAATTTCGTGTAAGATTCATAACATATACGGTGTTTTGCATGTAAGAGTTTCCATGATGAAAACAGTACCGGAGACAAGTAGCTGCTACCGCATCGTCGGTTCGAGGACATGTCCGGGATCGAGGGCGAAGCAGAGGAGGTCGTTCATGATTCTTTTTTTGCCTTGTTTGCCTTCGCTGACTGCATATGCAGGTGCTTTGAATTTGGAATGCTCTTTCTCTGCCATAATTTTACTCTTCGTAGGTTCCGCGCCTCTCTTGCACTCCTCAAATCAAACGGGTGCGCGCATATGGGCAGATCTTGTAGCAACAGGGGTGGTAGCCATGGTTGCGAGAGAGAGTGACAGTCGCCCAAACCAAATCAATTGTTTCGTCCCGGATGGAAATAATGAGCTGTGTTTATTGCAGATTAAAAGGTCTACAGTCACTCGATTTTTATACTCTCTTTTTCAGAGCACTTACATTTTAATTATGTATTGGTATATAAAGACAGTTTAAACAAATTTGAAAAAAAGTTTTTTAGAAAAATCCTACCTACCCTACCTTTAATGTTACTAGTGTTCTTCCGAATAATGCAACCAATCAGATTGTGCCACCAGCAATATATTTTTCATTGTTTTAAGGGTAGGGCTTGGTATGGACATTATTAAAGCCTCAAACCACATGAATATGATGCTGGTAGCACAATCTGATAGGTAGCATTTATCACCGGCCAACTGGCGAGTGACACATTTTCAAATAAAAGCATTTGACGCGTGGCGAGTGTTAGTTTTTGGCCCTGGTTGCAATAACTGTGAGTTCTAGGACTAGTCAACTTCTGGTATAGGTTGTTTGTTATCAGAACCAGAGAAGTACAATAGAGATGGCTCTAGCCAGGCTGTAGCATCCTAAAAAAAATCGAATTTAATAGTAAAAGAAAAAAGCCTTCATACGTACCCTTCCTCCCTTCTCACCATTGGCTCCAGGGAAGCCAGAGAAACCAGTTGAGCCCTGTAGATGGAGACAGATTATTAGGCACATTGAGGAGAGTAGTTTTCAGGTACACAGCATAAATGACACACTTATTTCACGTCAAAAGTATCTAATATTCGTCCCAACCTTTTAAACATGCCAAAAAACTTTGGTCGTTGAGCAAAAGTGAAGCTGTGTTGACACAGAGGATGTCCTTGAGGAATAATTGAACAACATTACTGCTAATGCTAACATTTGCGAGTGATACTCAGAGGGTTAGCTTTTGGAGTTGATAAACATGAGCAGTGCGTGCTTGTCAGCACAAGGACAGGAGAAATTGAAGGTCGAATTATTTTGGCAGGGAAAGAAGGGGAAGCGGCCCATGCACAATGGAAACGCATCAGTAATTTACTCCACAGGATGGTCGCCTGCACAAGATAATGGAACAGATCAAACAGACAACTGCAAATGCACACACAAAACAATGGAACACTGAGGTGGACCAACAGCAATTTCCCATCCCCACTGAAAGTCAATGCTAATCACAATGCTCCAGCTCCACTCTGCGTTTTACATTTTCCAAATGATGTATTAAGATATCTGATATATAATTTTTTTAAGTGCCCCTTTTATGCTTTTTTGGATATTACCTTTTATGTAATGTGTAAAGTAGCTGTTTGTGAATGTAAAAGGTCTGCAAAGTTTCAAAGATCAAAGTGCACGATAAATGGATTTATTGTCTCCCAAAAGAAAGAATCGATTCTGAACTGCGTGCAACGAGTTGTCAGTAATTCCAGTCTCACTTCCTGCATGAACCTACGTAGGTTTGTAACAAATTTGCATAATGCCAGTCTATGGTCTTCATTGGCTGCCCTTCTTTGACCCGCCCTCGTTCATGTTGTCGACATGTCAAGAAGACACTGATTTCTGTGCTGCCAAAGCAAATACACTTTCTATGCACTTCAACAAACTGATATGACTCAAACTGATATGATACCTACGCCATAGTTTCTGTTCATATCATTGGGTAAAAACAGCGCTGAGGAAGCCTTAGGAGCTGAAATTCAGATATGGTAATTTAGTTTAGTGTTTAGTTTCCTAGGTGCGCTGTAAGCGGTAGACCAATCAAAACAGACTGTGCTGTCTGACCAATCAGAGCAGAGTAGGCTCTTGGAAAGGAAGGGTTTAGAGAGACTGAAACTTTGAACAAACTGTTTTTTTGAAAAGAGATAATGCTGCAATGTATATAAAGAGAAAATTATAGTGTTTTTTGACCTTGGATGCATGTTAACCTATTGTAGGAGACCTCCAAAACTAAATCAGAAACCTCTAAAATAGTATAATGGGGCACTTTAAATGAAAACAAAAAACTAACATTAACATGTTATGATCATGATGAATTTTCAAAAATTCCAAATCCAAATTTTGTAAAATAAATAAAAAACGTTGCATATATAACTATTAATACAATTATATAATTATTATTAAAAATAAATTATAAATATTACAGATATTATAAATATTATTAAATTATTAGCGTTTTAAAAAATAACTAAGTAAATGTTAGATGACGGACAAGGTAATCTATGTAAAAACAGAGGAAATGAGAAGAACAATTAAATATCTAAAATATCAACCAATATAAATAGATGGAAAAAAAACATCAAAACCAGGCGATATGATACTGATATATTGCCATCCTTAATAGGAGTGAGAAAGAGAGAGAGAGAGAAAAACCCCACTGGACTCAAAAAACCAACTCATCACTTCCAGGGAAAAAAACTCCTCACATACTCTGAACAGAACCCTGAACATTACTTTTAAAAAATGCAGTAGTGGAAATTGGA
Source organism: Leuciscus leuciscus (assembly GCF_965113295.1). NCBI lineage: Eukaryota > Metazoa > Chordata > Actinopteri > Cypriniformes > Leuciscidae > Leuciscus > Leuciscus leuciscus. The sequence continues at coordinate 22,783,122 of NC_138730.1, read as the reverse complement.
AACCCAGTGTCAAAATAGCTGACAAAGCAAGTTGTAGACTACTTCAAAATCACTTTCCATAACTTGTTATTCAAACAAAAACCAGGGAATTCAAGCTGTATGAGTGGACTAGCCTGTATACTGAATCAAATGATCGTTTTGTCGATGTTAGCAGGCTGAACTGACTGAATAAGCTGACAAACATCACAACACAAACTGTTTCTGCACAGTCTTGGGCTGTTCACAGGCCTGCACTCATTGCATGCTGGGTGGCTGAGAGATAAAGCAGTCAGTGTCATGGAGAATGAGTTTATCCTATTAAATCTGTTAACACAGGCGATCAGAGAACAGCAGGCCAAATATAAATAAAGCAGTACAGACAGTGGCACTGTTTATGAGAGATGATAACTTTTGTTTCATTAAAGGTTCATGTCTAATTGTTTGATTGCTTTTGTTTGTAAATAATGACATAAATAGATACTTTTCAAAAAATAAACTTATGAAAAGATGATAAAGCAGCAAAAATAAGCTTGTCAGCACTAACCTTAGGACCTTGTCTTCCTGGGTAGCCAGGCAAACCTGGAACACCAAGTTTTCCCTAAAAACCAAAATAAGAACACACTCTAGGTCTGCACATTTTCATTTGGAGTTTTTAAACAATCATCAGGCCCTATACAGAAACAATGAAGCATTTCAGAATCCTGCACAAACAGCAAAAACATATGGGAGCTGTAATGGAGTATTTGGCTGCCCTTTAAAACTGGTGTTCAGAATCAATTTAAGAGTTATGAGTTCAGTGTAATTTTAGGTTTTAATTCACACATAAATTAATAATCCCTGACAGACACTTAAGTGCCCCAAAAACACCAGTGTTGATTTTTCCAGGGCTGGTCATTTTAAGTACTTTGCCATTATATTCAACATAATGAATTTTAAACTGACCTTCTCTCCTGCCGTGCCCATAGGACCAGCCTCTCCGGAGGGACCTGATTTACCTTTGGGCCCCTCTGGTCCGTCTTCTCCTCTGGGGCCCAAAACACCACCCTCTCCCTGAACATCAGCAACAATGGACAAACATTACACTAGTTTCATAACAAACATAATGGGAAAAACTCAAACAAGTGATAAATGAGTGGTTATGAGTGCTGATTGAAATTAAATGGAACTGAAATTAATTAAGCAAAGTTGTTACTCACCTTGTCACCCTTGAGGCCCATGTCACCCTTGAACCCTGGAAAACCATCTTCTCCCTGAAATCAATCGAACTTAAATCATGTATGTGGAACATACAGACAGATAGACAGACATACAGAACGGATAAATGGAAGATAGATAGATAGATAGATAGATAGATAGATAGATAGATAGATAGATAGATAGATAGATAGATAGATAGATAGATAGATAGATAGATAGATAGATAGATAGATAGATAGATAGATAGATAGATAGATAGATAGATAGATAGATAGATAGATAGATTCATAGTTTTGCAAAATTTCCAATGTGAAAATATGATAAACTGAATAAACTATTAAGAATCTTCTTTCAAAAACTCTATAAGAACATAATGGCTAAATGCTGGCATCTAGTGGCCATAGTGTAACTTGCTGGTTCATGCTAGTTACACCGAGAAATTAAATCATATCTAAGATTGTCAGAATGTTAATTTAACAACCTGTTCTCTCAGAAGTGTTCTTGAATTTTAAATGTTACATATCAATAACAATATATTTTAAAGACATAAAAGTCTTGATTCTTTCTAAATGAAACACTGACACTTGGTGGCCACTGTAGAGGATACAGCCAGAAGCAGATCAAGTCACAACATTGTGTATATACTGTACAACAATAATTAGCACATATTGTATTATTACACATATATTTTCTGCTTTAGTCGTAGGTGATTTTGCATTACACCTGACTGAGGCCATTTTGGTGCAGAAAGTCACTGAAATTGTCTTTTAGCTATTGTTCTGTCATCTGTGTGCCTCATTTTAGGGGCTGACCCAAGAGATCATTAGTGGAGACAGTGGACAGGGTAATTTGCTTACCTTCTCGCCTTTGCCGCCCTTCAAGCCACGAATGCCCTCGGCACCCTAAATGGACAGAACAATGAACAGAGGCTCTAATGGATACTGGATAAGACTAAGAGCACATAATGTTGATAATAAAGAAAAAGTGAGATGAAGAAAATCAAAGCTGTTTACCTTCACACCTCGGGGGCCGGGATAGCCAATGGACCCCTGGGGACCTGTGTGGCCCTATAGGAAGAGAGCAAATATAATAACACTGAATCAATCTGGATTAATAGAGGGGAATTAGGTTTTAAACTTCTAAAGGGTTCACACATTAAGTGTTAATTAAAGAGACAGATAAATGGCTTTAATTTTGTTACTGAGCTTTTAGACAGCTGCAAAACAGCACCTTAAAGGTGTTTAATGGCTTTGCACTTGAAATGTGGTCAATAACTGGAACTCAGAGTGACAATTCATTTCGAGACAAACTAAAAATACACTCACAGCTGCTCCTTTCTCTCCGGGAGGACCCTCTTTCCCAGGATGACCCTGTGCAAGGATAACAAACAAAAGCATCTTCAAGTCTGAAAGACTTGTGGGTTCAGTGTACAGTAATATACAGTATGAATAGCATTAAAAATGCCAGTGTTGTGACTATTCCAGTGTAAGAGTTACTTTGTGCAGGAACAAATATTTTAGGTTTGTGCATGAGTAAGAACTGAAATTTAACTGAGGTAGCAAAAAAAAAGAATAATATTGGAATTTGAAATTTGATTCCAATCCAAGTTTGATTTGATTCCAAGTAGAATAAAAATATAATTAAATAACATTTACAAATTTTCGTGATAAATATGTCATCATACACAACATACACTAACGTTCAAAATGAAAGAAATGCAAGATTTTTTTTTAAACTTTCATTCAGCCAGTTAAATTCATCAAAATGAACATCAAAACTACTCAAAAGTGACAGTAAAACATTTACATTGTAATAAAAAATATGTTAATTAGAACTTTCTATTCATCAAAAATACTGGGAAAAATTTGTTGAGTACCAAATCAGCATATTGGAATGATTTCTGAAGGATCATGTTACAGTTTAAAATACAGTATTAAAATAGGAAACAGTCATTTTAAATTGTAATATTCCACAATATTTTTGTTTTCACTATATTGTCAGTCAAATAAATGCATAAAAAAGTCATAAAAAAATCTTAATAACCCCAAACTGTTTTTTTTTTATTTGTGAGATGTTTATATATTTTATTTGCAAAATAATATTCATATTTTTATTACAATGAAAAAAGAGAAAACTATTAAATACAATATTGTTATTCTCTATTATAATAACATTCCAATAAATAAAATACAAATATAAATATATATATATATATATATATATATATATATATATATATATATATATATATATATACTTAGACTATTTACCATTCAATTTTTTTCTTGCAAAATAAACAATACATATTTATTACATTTAAAAAATGTTTTTTATATAATTTAGATATTTTTATTTTATAAAAAAAAATATTTTTATTCTATACATATTAGATATTAGTTATTAATATTCAATGGCACCTAAATAACTATTAAAAAATACAATATATATATTAAAATAAATAGGCTTATAGAATTTTATGGACCACAGCAGAAGTGCAATTATTTTCCCAGAATGCTCTATTTAAAGTCAATCCACATAAAACAGGCTGTAAAAGTGAAAACAAAGGGCTCCGTTTTTGCTCACTTTGATGAAAGCCCTCTGTTGTGTCTGCAATTCAGTAAATTCCACTTCCTTTCATTCCAATTCAAATTTTCAACTCATGAAATGAAATGAAATGCAGCCAACACTTTAATTCTAAATTGTGTGAATAAAATATACATTCCCCTCAAGCCAGGATCATTATCAAGCTAGTTAATGGTTAATGATATGAGATGATGCAAAGTATTTTTGATATGAACGCAGATAATTAGGGGAGGGGAGAATACGAATTTAAGAAAAGTCCACTTACAGGAGGCCCATCAGCCCCAGCCAGCCCATGGAGCCCCTGTTTTCCACCGGGACCCTATGAGAGAGAGAGAGAAAAAAAGAAAGAGGATAAGTGAGAAAAGAAGGAAGAAAGAGAAGAGGGAGGAAAAACACACAATTAAGGCTGCGATTACTGGCGCGCCCAAGTGATTCGCTGGGCAACTTTTATAAGCAGTTCACTCCTAAAGTACTTCATTTTCATCTTTTTCCTCTTGGTAAGGAAGAGATCTAATCATATGGTACGTCTGGAAACACTCCACCACTACTGGAGTCACATTTCAGACTCTTTCTGGCCTCCTTCCAGGAGCCCTGACAAAATGCTTGTCTGAGAGACTAACCAATGACAGTTTTGTGTGTAAGCATATATCCTGCTTGTTGAAGCATTAGCGAGTCTTGATGTGTGTGTGTGTGCGCGTGTGGTTTTTCTCTAGTCAGCAGTGATCTGAAGGCAACCTACAGCTCAGAAACCGAGGAGTCTGTTGAATCGTTTATAGGGTTAGGGCAGAAAAACGCCGCCTGTAATAACAAAGACGATGGCTGCTGGGGCGAACAGCTCTTATTCACACACTCACTTTCTCTCCAGGTGGACCAATCGGGCCTTGAGGACCAGGCAGACCCTGCAAGACAAGGTTTCCAAAGTTAGACAGTACAACATGGAGACTTCAAGGGAAATCTGATAGTAAAGTTTATATTGGAAAAAGCTAAGGGCACCTCTCAGTCAAATCTAAGAAAGAATGTCGAACAGGATACATTATTATGTGTGTCTGTGCGTGAGAGTGTGAATATATGAGTCCTATTACAAACTTATGGAGCCTGGATGTGGATCAGATTAATAGATCTAGCAGTTTTCATTGCATTCTTTCAATGACAGTTTATCAGGCTCTACATTTAACTGAATACAAGTGGGAAAAAAAAGAGCAGAAAAAGAGACTGCAGGAGAATAAATGACCCCATGAAGTCATTAAACATGTGTTTTCCTTTTTCTGCGTGGACGTATTTACAATTGAAATAGGAAGTTTGGGTGGGATATATCGAAGGGGTGGTCTAACTTTTTCTTTTAAACTAGCCACAAGGCAATAGCTACTGTACATCACATTCATTAACATGATTTGCTACTTGCTAGTCAGTTGTGGGTGGTATTGGGGGAGGGACTTTCTCATTCTAGAGAGCATCTAATTGGACAAATATCCGTGTAGTAGCTACAACACGGATCATAAATAATTTTGGTCCATTTACACTACCGTTCAGAAGTTTAGGGTCAAAACAGTTAACAGTAAAAACAGCAATATTGTGAAATAATATTGCAATATTGTGAAATATTATTACAATTTAAAATAACAGTTTTCTATTTGAATAAATGTCTGTGTGATGGCACAGCTAAATGTTCAGCATCATTACTCCAGTTTTCAGTCGCATGATCCTGCAGAATCATTCCGATATGATGATTTGCTGCTCAAGAAACATTTCTTGTTATTATCAATGTTGAAAACAGTTTGTGCTAAATATTTTTGTAGAAACATTGATTTTGATTTTTTTTTGCTGGATGTTTTAATGAATAGAGAGGGCAAAAGAAGAACATTTATTTGAAATAGAAGACTTTTGTAGCATTATAAATGTATAATTTTTTTTTATAATAAATTCCAATTTCATGCATCCTTGCTGAATAAAAGTATTAATTTATGTTTAAAAAAAAAGTAATGACCCCAAAGATTTGAACGGTACTGTATGTATATCTACAAAAGGTTATTTTTGTAAACTTTTAGGAGCACACCGGTGTATAGATGACCTCAAAGATAACAGGCAAAGTTTAAAAGCCTTTCATGGTATGTGGGGAAGTTTAGAAAAACACAATTAAGTTTTCCGAGAGAAAGACAGAGAGAGAAAAGAGCAGACTGACAAAAGTTGATTGATTGACGGATACCTACATGTGGACCGGTGCTACCCTGTTGCCCATGGGGTCCAGGCTCTCCTTGAGGACCCTGTTATAACATTTAATAGAAACACTTTAGTACATAACACAATCATTCCTATACATCACTTCTCCAGGGAGCCTGACACTTTAGACAGATATGAAAAACAGCCCCAATACCTCAAACTCCAAAAATACTACTATACTACTACAACAGACACGTGTACTATTGCAAATCCATCTTTTTCCATTGGCATTTCTTCCTGATTTGCACAGCATACTGTAATAAAATCTATTATAGCAGCTTTAAACCACTGGGAAAGAGGAAGAGACACGGAGATGGGTACAAATTTTATAACAAACTGCACACAGTAAGAAAGGCGGTTGTAGTTGAAGTGAGATCTTGAGTGAAAGAAAAGCTTAAACATTTGGTAACACTTTATTTTGATTGTCCACTTTAGACATTTTACTAACTATATGTAACTTTGCAACTATATGTCAACTTATTCCACTAACCCCGAACAGTCTACTAATACTCTAATGAGAGTTAGTTGTAGTGTAGAAGACAAGTTACTTATAGTTAGTAGAGTGTCTTAAGTGGACCATCGTAATAAAGTGTAACCAATTTTTTTTTTTTTTTTTTTTTTTTTACTGAAATTAAATTCAGTGCAACCTAAATTAGTTGATTTGCTAAGAAATTGGACCAAACACTAATACTATACTTGTAATGATGCATAACTGTGAGCTACGTTAATGAAGCGAGACAACAGGAACACCTAATCATGAAATTAATGTTAACACAATCAGCTAAGGCACTTTTATGATGATCATTTATTTCGTTTTTAATTAGTCACTCTCATGGACCAACTCCAATCCTTCACAGACCACAATTTGTGAACAACTGAAAAAGAAACAAACAGAATAATGATGAAAACATTGGCTGTGTTCGAAATCGCCCCCAATACCCTTAAATAGGGCACTATTTATTTGAGGGAACAGCCACTTGCAGTGATGTCCGAAACCATAGTGGACGTTATTGAGTGCACTCATTCAATCCCATTATGCACCGCAATGATGAGTGTACAACTGATGTAAGATCAGTGGCTAGAGAACACCCATAATGCACTGTGAGAGTCGCGTCCAAATGAACTCCCCTGTCCATCCATCTATCCATTTTCCAAACCGCTGGTCAAAGGTGGGTACAGTGTAATATCATACAGGTATAAATTCCTTTTTACTTGATTTTTTTTTTTTTTAAGGTTTATAGATAGTTTTTATTAGAGTTTAAAACAAATATTTTCATTACTACTGAAGTAGCCAGTTTGCTAAGGTTCAAATTATTTTTATAAAGCAAGCAAAAGCTATGCAATAGCGCCAGCCCTTCCGGCGCACTCAGTGTCTGAATTCACTCACTCGTTTTAATTTACTCCCTCAAGTGAACTATATTAGTGGACTAATGTAGAGACTAGTGAATGAGGTTAAAAGGGGTGATTTCAAACACAGCCCTTGCATTCCTAGATGAATCCTTGCATATTTTAGTGGCATACTTCATACCTTCTTAATTTCAGCACTTTCTGATCACCCTCCTGTAGCTACAGTAATGGTGACATTAGCTCTCTCCTGCCAGGCATACTGTGTTTCTCTTATCTAATGGTCTTAGATGTGACCCTTGCTCAGGACAACAAATATGTTTCAGAGAGGTCAGAGGTTGTCAGTAACAACAATTAAACAGGAAACTCCTTCATGAGGCCTAAAGCCCATAGGCGGCTCTCTATTCTGTGATAACCACGCTATTATAGAAGGGGAGAGGAAATCCTTACCATATTTCCTTTAGGGCCAGGTGGTCCATCCAATCCAGGAAGACCCTGCATTTGTATAAAACAGCAGTGTCTAGTTGTGACTTTCAAACTATATGGATAGATGTACAGTAATTAAGGAAGTAATTTGGTGGCACATACACGCTGTCCAGCGGTTCCAGCAGATCCTCTGGGGCCCAGCAGTCCTCTTGGACCCTAATGATTAACAAAAAGGACATGTCATTAGAATTCATTAGACCATTAAACTGAATACAAGAGGTCTTCAACCTTTTTCAGGCCAAAGATCCCTTGGTGGATAGAATATGGAGCATGGACCCTCTTCTACATGTCTGTTGTATTTTGAGTAACAGCAAGAAGTGTTGGAGGACATGGGTTTTCATAATCAGATTACTTTTTTCAAGTAACTAGTAAAGTGATGCATACCTTTTAAATTTACAACAATTTTTTTTCCTTTTTTAAATAATTTAGGCAAGTTACTTTGTTTTCCCATTTATTGACTGATTTATCATCCACACCAGCGGACGATATCATTCTGTTTACTCTAAGCGCGTGCTTGTCTGTCACTTTAAATGCTCGAGCTTGTTACAGCAGGATGGATTTTGATTGGCTGTCAATGTTTTTATTGTTCATCAGCTGGATAATGTTCTGAACGTGATTCCATTGATATTGTTTCTCTGTGCCGTTATCATTGTAGCTATAATGTAAACTGCTATTATTTAATATTGAGAACGATTTTTAAAACTATATCTTTATCATTATTTTTATAGTTATCATCCTTGGTGTGAACGAGCCCTAAATGTGAGCATGCATTTAGTCATCTCACATGCACAAAAAGTTTTTCAGTATTCATCAAAATGAATAACAGTGAAGTACAAAACTCAGAATATTACACGAACCTCCAATAATTAAATAAGTTAAATAACACATACACTTTATGTATTTAATCTCGCTTTATTAACCAATGTTTTGCTGCTGATTTTCGATGATCCATTTTAACCATACTAAGCAATAATTACTCTAAATAAACATCACATTTGTTTTGCAGAAGAATAGGACACGGAAGACAAAACTCTATATTCAGCAATCTATAAGGGCAGCACAGCTGAAAAGTTTGTTTGAGCTGCGCCCTCTACTGTACAGGCGGGAATTTACATTTCCTTCAGCCTGAGGCTTATAGGCTCTATGCACGAACGCTGCTGACGTATTTCCGGTAGGATCTCAGCCAGCGTCTTTACTTCCACATAGAGCGTTCTATAGCGAAGTGTATAGCAGCAAAACTTTAATAAAATTCTTTTTCTCAGAAACGGAGACAACGATTTAAGAAACTGATTCGCTAGTCGGATTTCGCGCGATATGAGATAATACTCACCCTCAAAGTTGTCGATGTAGCTCGAAATTTATAATTTAAAGCCCTTCTCTTTCTTACTCTTATGTGTGACAGCTAACTGCCTCACAATATTGTTAACATCATTCACGTTAACCGCAGCAAGTTCTTGTAAACAGTGAGTGTAATTTGCCATTATCTCCACCTAATGCAAAAACGGCTTCCGACGCAGCACCGGATGTAACTGGGCGGGCTGAGACAAACCGCGGAAGCGATCGTGCATAGAGCCGATTCATTTCACTTTTGGTGTGAAAAGGGCCTTTACATTTGCCAAAAACAGAACTTTTTTTTGTAGTAAAAAAAAATAAAAATGCTACACGTCAACTAACTCTCTTTAAAGTATTAGTAGGCTGTCAGCCTAATATCTGCTAACACTTTATTTTGATAGTCCCCAACGGTCATTCTCCTAACCCGACCACCATTAACCTTAAACTCTCTAATGAGATTTAGTTGATAAGTAGTTGCAAAGTTGCTTATAGCTAGTAGAATGTCTGAAGTGGAATGTCAAAATAAATTGTAACCTATTTTGGTTTAATGCTTATTTTATTCAGTCATTGTTTTAGTCAGTCACATTTAAGTGTCTACTTTGTGATCTAGACTGGTTAAAGCTTCAACAATATCTGCATACTGTGTTTTGATTAAAGGTGGGGTAAGCAATATTTGAAAAAAGCTGTTTGAAGTTGGTCGGACCGACACAACCAGACACAACAACAAACGTGTAGCCAATCAGCATTAGGGGGCGTATGACGGTGGAGGAGAGAGAACGAGCAAGAGGAAGATTTGAAGACTGTAGAAAGAGAGATGGCTGAGAGACATTACAAAAGAAAAAAGGTCATAAGAATATCACTGGAAAATGAAGGGTAATGATCAGGAAACAGTTTTAGGACCCGTGTAAACATTAGAAAAAGCGCTGAAGAGAGCTAAGAGGGAAGGCCTGAAAACAGACGCAGAGCTTGATTCCACTCCATACGTGAGTAACACTGGTTTTGAGTGTCATTGTTTGTCTGGAACAACAAACTCTTGTTTGTATTTACTCTTGTGTATGTATGTTAATTTTTTGGGCTTCCTTGTCGTTTGTTCATCATCTTTGCTTAATTTTTCACGAAGCTTTATTTTGTTGCGCTTCTGCTACGATAAATAGACATCCACTCTTGCATTGCGTGTGTAATGGAGGCCAGCTAGTGAGAGTTGTGCAGGCTGATGACTGCTAGAGAATGCAGTGTTTACGGTTTAGCATCCTTGTTAGTGCACCCGCCTTGCCATGCCAGGCGATCGGGGTTTGAGACCGAATCAGATCAGGGCGGTTAGGATTGGAGGGTGAGCTTTGGAGGCGGAGCAAGGAAGAGAGGGGTGTGTTTGTTTGCTGAAATTTTTTTATATTTAAAATCGACCCAATGACTTTGAGAAATAACATACTACACCTTTAAGTCAGAGAAACATATTCAAATAATGTAAAGGGAAGATAAAGGTTCATTATTATTTTTTACAGTCAGAACAGAACATGAGGTTTAAGAAAGGAAACCCTAAAAATTTTTTTTTAAAACATTTCAAATGGTTTAGAGACAACTATGTAAAACAGAAACAAAGGCAAATTAGGTTTTCGCTATCGACCCAAAGGTTCACCGAATCAGCAGTGGGACTCGATCCAATTAGATTCCACTTCTTCAGGGCTGATTCTGTTATTTGTTAGATCTCTGCTGATGGAGTATTTAGTCAAAGAGTGAGTGAAATGTGTGAGACCATTAGTGTGTCGTGAGAAACAGAGAAAGAAAGAGAGAGGTTGAAAATAGAAAACTGCAGCACTCCCTTTCATTACATAGCCATTACCTCAATGAGCAATGAGCAACAAATACTGAGATTTGAGGTGGAAAGAGCAGGGTGGGGCACACCTCAGGAAGAGTGATTATAGTTAGGCATAAAGTGAGGTGATTAACCTTCATTTTCTTTTCTGAGAGATCCACAAAGTCTCAAAAACATACTTAATGTAGATAGTATCAAGTTGATACTTCATGACTTTTCCTAATTGGATTGTAAAAAAAGGTAATATTACTAGGTAGTCTCAGTGTTATACAGTACCATCAGTAAATTTTTTTATTGTATTCTGCATTTAACTGATCAAAAATACAGTAAAAACAGTAATATTGTCAAATGTTATTACTATTTAAAATGGCTGTTTTCTATTTAAATGTTTTTTAAATTGTAATTTATTCCTGTGATGGCAAACTTATTTCATTACGGAATAAAATTATGAATTACTTTCAAGAAAAAAATCTTACTGACCTCAAAAATTTGTATTTGTTTGATTTGTATTGTTCTACAATGCATTTATTTATTAATTTATGTATTTTTTGAAGAAAACAGAAGCTTATTTATTATATTGGATTACAGTCATAATGCCTACAGTGTGATACAAACACAGGGTTAAAGCTTCAAACATTATGCACTAAGCCTTGATTAGTTCACATGAAAACTGAAGGGATTATTTGAAGGGAAAACATGTGAAGTGAATACAAAAGTTCAAAGTCAAAAAGGAGATGCTTACACTTTCTCCTGGCATTCCCCTCTGTCCGATCTCACCATCCTCGCCCTGCAGACAAGAGCACAAACACACTTGCCAACAGCACTGCAGCCCAGTATAAGTACATACACCAATATCTCTTTTTATTTATTTATTTGTGTCACTTGGACAAACGCACCCTTGGTCCGTCCTCTCCTGGAGGGCCTGGTAGGCCGATGGGACCCATCTCACCCTGAAAGAAAACGAAAGAGATGAAATGACAGAGAGAGAAAAATAGTAAATGTATTATTACCGTCCCTGCCTGCCTGTCTGTTTTTGGCTCAGTGCATTGTTAGGGCTCATGATCACTATTTATAAGACTGCATCCCTATAAGAAGAGGATATAACATAGCGGGGCCTGTAATTACCCAAGGCAGGATTAGGAGGACAGCACTCAGGCTGGAAATATACACAGCTCCCTGTGATCTGCGGGCCTCTTTCACTACACCAGCCCAGGCCAAGCAAGCCACACTCTGCTGTGCCTAGCCTTCATTTGCCAGAGGAGCACTAGCACGCCAAACAGCCCCCCTCGCCACTATAATGAGGTCAACTTCTCCTGCCACTATGACTGTCAGCACGCAAAACAAAACGTACAGCGGCAGACATGGAACATTTTTATAATGTAAAAGTCTTGGTCTTGGCAGGAGCCGCCAAGAAGCTTTTCTTTTAAGTGGAGTTAACTAAATACAGTAGATTTCTGTAGGAAAACTGCTGCTGAGGAATAAAAAGAAACCAGGCAAGAATTGTTCCCATAATCATAAAGCGCTGTTTGAGACAAGCTGGAAGTTTGATAATTGAGCATTAAAAGACATTTTTTTCTCACGGGTGGTGGTCAGGCTTGCGTTCTGCTGTCTAGAACGATTCGGTTTCAGTTCAACTATTACATCAATGATGGGAAACTAAGTATGGGGTTTCTTAAGAATAGCTCAGCACTTACTCTGTGTCCCTTATCACCAGGTAAGCCAGGAAGCCCGTCAAATCCTCGGTCCCCCTGTTAGACAGCAATCGCAATGAGAATAAAAACAGAGCTGTCAAAGTTAACAATGCATAATGTTTACTGTTTTAGTGCACTTATATACAAATATTCACATGTGATTTGAACTGTGATTCGACTTGATCACAATTAATTGCATGTCAAATAAAAATGTCTAATCATGAATATTATTTATTATTATAGTAGTTATCAAGTAGTTTTACTAAGTATCAGATACCTAAAAAAAATCTCTTTTTAATCTCTGATGATCAAATGAATAATTACAGCCATTAAACATTTTATTTGAAAGCTATTTTAGGCCTAAACTGCATATTATCAGTTTTTGTTTATCATTTAGAGAACATAATTAATCTTACCACAACTTTTAATTTTAACTTTAGCAATAACTTTTAATCATCATATAATTCCATTATAATAAATAAATGTTGCATTAATTGCATTATAATTGTTGTTTATTATTATTTAAAATTTAACGGGTACAAATTAACTCATTAATTCAAAATCAATAATTATATGACAGACACACAGTAACAAACACTCCCTACTGATTTTCAATATAGAAGAAGCATTTCCGAAACCACAAGTGCTAACAGTGTTAAAGTGGAGTCAGAGATGATTTTACCTTGGCTCCTGATTCTCCAGGAATTCCTCTGGCTCCATCGGCTCCATTTCGGCCCTGTAAAACCAGGTCACATCATCAGCCTGATGCTATGTGCTACGAGCATGTTAATGTGCTTAACATATGTTTTAAACAACTGCAGAATCGATGCGAGACAGGAGATGACGTGAAGTGAGCGAATACACCCAAAGACAACCTAAATAAGGTGTGTTGAGTCTACAGCACGTTTGAGTACCGAGTTATTGTGGCAATTTGACTCATTTATAACTAAACTGTGAATAAACTGTGTCAAAGGAGAATCTGAGAAACGTTCGGCACTAAAACTGGCAGATGTGGATGCGAATCCAATGGACATCTGTCATTCTGTTAAGCTGAAACAGGTAAATTAAGGTCAAGGCTAATGGACACAGACAGTTTCACGGAAAATCTGGTGCATGGTTGGAGAGCGAACAGTGGGCTACTTGCGTAAAGCCTTTCAGCTTCACTTTGCCAGAGTACTTCAGCAGCAGTATTGTAGATGTATTATGTATATGTCACCTTTTTGCCTTTTCAACTCTAATGTCATGTCGTGTGGCAGACCAGAGACTAAATGACAGCATGAGCAGATTTTTCCAATTCTTACCCTCTTGCCTGATTTTCCAGGTGATCCATTAGGGCCTTGAAGTCCTCTTGGCCCCTTAAAAAAAACACATCAACTTCTGTAATGAAAGCGTCTACTGATAAATGGCAAGTAAAAAAATTTAAATTAAATAAAAACGGTGAAATCATTATTTTGAAAATGTTTGCCAAAAGCCTTATTTTTATGTAAAGTAACATTTAAAGTTCAATACTTTTTCCTCACCATCAGCTGACTGAGACTAGAAGCACATATGTTTTTTACACTCGAAAGTGCTATTTAACTGCGGACAAGTGTTTATCCCCCAACATATTTTGCATTCAATTGCATAAAAGCTATACATTGAAAAGGAGCAAGCTAATTGTTTTGACAGCGTTAAAGTTTATGGCGGTCACATCTGTGGGTTCCAAGGCAGAGCAAATCTATGACGCAACACCCAAATTCTGTTCATTTATCCGCAACAAATAATGACTACAACTGGATTCCACTGAAGCACTTTGGTTTATTTCTTGTTTAAAAGCAGTATTTTGATGTTTTTAAAAAACATAATTTGAGTGGGCTGAAAGCACTCTGATAAGCATGACACATGCTTTCCACAACTACAAAATATCCTACAATGTAGCGCATCTTAAAAATACCTTTAATTATCCAAAAACTTGATTTTAATCATAAATTAAGAAAACACGTTAAATAAATAATAAAACAAAGTGATTATATGATTATGTAATGTGCTTATCGTATAATAACACATTACCCTCAACCCAAGCTGACAAGTACACTACCGTTCAACAGTTTGGGTTCAGTGAGGAATTATCATAATGTCTCAGGAATACTCAGATCATCATTCTATACTGTAAATCAGAATTACACTAATGAAAGTAGTTAAAACAGGACTCTAAAGTCTAAAGAGAAAGTCACCTGTGGGCCAGGATCTCCACTTTCCCCTTTAGCACCATTTGAACCAGGACCACCCTGAAACACACACATACAGATGAGTTTTACGTCTCACACACCTTTCTAAACACCAATATCATATGCGCGGAGCTGTGTTTGGGTCACACGCTGGCAACCCAAACACATTCCTCTGCCATTGCTTTTAAAGGGCATTTGATTTGGAGGCAGCTGTAGAAAAGAATGAGAGAAATTCTGTGGGCATTCTTACAGTAGAATGATTCATCTCAAGCGGATGAAATACAGCAAAACAAAAATAACAAAAGAAATTTGAGAAAGGAATGTGAAAATTAACAGCAGAGACAGCCTGAAAGCACATCAGCACAGAAGAACTGTTCATTTTCTGGTCATAAATCACAGCAAGATGAAGGTAACATATGGAGGACATATCAGTGTCTGTGTGATGATGATGTCAACTGGAGGAAGTTGGGTTCAAAAGGAAGATATGGGAAAAGAAAAAGAGACATTTATGAACGTAAATCTTGGCATGCATGTGGCTTTTAGATGGTTTATTTAAGCAGCATTGGGGCTCATCTGTGTTCCTCATCTATATTCAAAATAATAAATAAATAAAATGTATTAAACTAAAAAAGCGTCACAATTCCTGAACTTTTTGTTCACAACTTAATTTCATTGTGTGCAATATATTTTTACATAGTTTGTAAAACTGTTTAATTAATTAATTTACTGTTACGACTACATTAATAATTTCCGTAAACTATAATCAGATTACAAAAATCCAGATTCAGACTGTCACAGACACGTAGACACGTTAATTTTTAATCTAACATCATTGATTCATGCAATTTATTTAATTGTTTTTTTTATTATATATAAATATATATTGCTTTATATAAGTATCTTTATTTCTTGTTGTATGAATGAATGAATGAACGTTAGGTAAAAAGCTAAATTTTGTTAAAAAAAAAAATTGTGGTTCTATTTATTATAATTGAGTAACATTGTTTTATTTTGCTGAAAATGCATAATTTAATTGCATTTAATTGTTTTCATAAATATTGAGCATTTTTATGTATGTCAGTTAGAGATGGGACACTTACCACGGGGCCGGAGCGTCCTGTCAATCCCATTGGACCAGGTGGTCCCCGCATAGTTAACTACAGGGCCGGAAAAAAAAAAAGAAAAAAAGATTGCAAAGCTGACATTAACTGCAGTAGAGTACATAAGTTATATTACTGGCAACTGGTACATTTCCATGTACCATAGAGTGTTATGAGAGCTATAAACCTGCCTTGGTTTTAACAGTCGCTTTAAACTTGCTCATATACATTCTCTGCACCTAACACACTGGTTTCAGCCAGATAAATAAATAAATAAAAATCATTCAAGGAAACATGAACAAGGGTACACACCCGGGCCTGGGCGAGGATGGCTTGGGCCTGAGCTTCTTGTGCCGTCACCACTGGACCTTTTGAAGAGTCTCCACCAGCGCGGAACTGTCAGAGAAACATCCACAAACACAGAAATCTTACGTTTATTTCAGTACTTTTACTACATGCTGGAATTTAGAGGAGCCACTGGAGTTGCTACAACAAAGTGGCTTCGTCTGTCTTGTCATTATGGGTTTGCATCTGCCAGTTTGTGTAGAGTTACTGTAGACGGCTGGGTGTAGCGTGAGTGCAGTGGGGTTACTGGGTGGGGTTGGGGCTCTTCACAGCTGTAACAATTCATAACCCTCTTGGACGTTTACAATGACAGTAATTTGTCTAATGTCAGAGGAAGTGGCCATTTGCATCTGATCTGAGATAAGTTTGGTGGTTTCTCTAAGATTAAGGGTTGGAAAATCTTGTCCTCAATCAGAATCATTGGAAATGTATGGGTTGGAGAAGCTTACCGGCAACATAAGGATGGTGCCAGAGGGCCCAGGAGCTCCATCTGCGCCTGGCAAACCCGGACGACCAGGAGGACCCTGCGAGAAGAAGAGAGAGAGAAAAGAAGGAGGGAGAGCAGAAGGAAATGAGGCATAAAGCATGTGGGAAACGAACGTGTAAATGGCTGGACAAAAAAGAAAACTAGAGTCATGGAAAGAGCATCAGGCCGGTTTCTTTGAAGTGTAAAATGCACACAAGCAAATGAAAAATACTGTAGGATCATTTTAAATTGTCGGGTAGGTAACCTAAATATACTCAAAATCCCTAAACAGTTCACATAAACAAAAATCACAAAAGCTTGACTAAACTTTTAAGGGAAAAATGCTGTGGCTCTTTCACAAATTGCACCTAAACTGCAGGAGATTTCCGCAGCGTTCCTTACACCCAAAATCAAAAATAGCTAATGTGCTAAAGCCTGGTCATTATCCCATAAAAATACACTATTTCGCTTTATATTTATACAGAGGTTTATGTGTGTTTTGTGTTGTTTATAGTTCCTTTCATTGCGTTGTTTATTTGTGTGTGTGCTCGTAATGAAAGTGACACCCCACAAGGAAAGCGGGGAGGACTATAACGCATGCACACACATTATGATGGAATGCTGCTAGGGTAGTTTTGTGAAGAGATCTCTTTAGCAGCCATGTCACGCTCCTCTTGTAGACGGCTCACTTTAAATTGTTCCCATATGACGGTATAATTGTGCGAGTGTGTGTGTGCGTATTGTGAAGGCTGGGCAAACTTCCCTTCTATGTAACATACACTGACACCTAGCGCACATGTGCTTCCGTATATATAGCAAGGAGAATGTGTGGTGTAAAAGGGTCAGGCCATCAAGGGAAGTGGCCATCGTTGTTAATTATGTATTTTCGTCTACAGAGTTTGGCTTCGTATGAGAAGGAGCTGACGGACATCAAAGTGAGACTGGGAAATCGCTTTCCCTCACGGACAAAAAATCTCTTTGTGCAGGGAGATGCAGGACAGTGAAGGTGGGAGTGCCTTTCCCAGAATGCATTGGAAGAGTTAACTCTGCGTGAGGTGGAGAAGAGGAGGCCAAGCTCCACCACCGTAAAGATGAAAAAAAGTCCAGCTGTTTGTTTGTATGGAGGACAGCTATTCTCTGTGCAATAATCTACATAGCTAATTTACAATCTTGAAAAATTGTGCGAACAGCACCGGACATAAGGATCAACGGGAGAATGAGTATGTGTTAATGTGTATGTGAGGTTATAAGGTCTGCTGCTTCTCTGGAAGTGTTATTAGTGTAAGGATTTATAGACAGATCTGGTTTCAACGTGGTCTCCCAGGTCTTTCTAATACACACATCTGCTCGTTCACATAGTTAAGACATGCTGCTTGTCATTAGCTTATTCTCTCAATGCAAACTTTACCATTGTCTTTACGTGGAGGTCAAAATCTACTAACTTCTCTAATAAAGTGAAAAGGGGCTGTGAAAAGTTCTGCCAGGGCTACTGTTACCTATAACTGGTGTATCTACATCCATGAGGTGTCTTAACACGACAAAAAGCTACAACAGATGCAGATACAAAAGAGTAACACAGATGAGGGATGATTTTCTGAGACACGTCAACTTACTCTCTCACCGGGATCTCCGTGGAGGCCTGGGGAACCTTGTGTACCTGGAGTGCCGGGGAGGCCCTGAAAAAAAGACATGCAAATGTAATGTAACATACACAGAAACACTCACGCCAACTCCATGCTGACATTTTCCATAACGTGTTTTTTCCTATGGAGTTTCTCCATGTGTGAAGAGTGTGGAAAAAATGTGATACTCACGGCGGGCCCTGATGGTCCTGGGGGTCCCTCTACAAGCATCCCCTGAATAGAATCGAAGAAGAGAGAAGAAGAAAAACATGAGTAAGGTAGCATGCTGGGAAGGCCGTAAATCTCACAGTTTGAGCAGCGCAGAAATAAAAAAGAAAATCAGTGATGAACGAAGAGGAACCCATAGATGTGGCTCATTAGTTCAACTGAACACATCTCCTGTTTTCCACTATTAAAGAAAAGTGAATGATGCAACTGCTGTCAGAATCTGATTAATAATACGTTGACATTTGAAAGTATTAATGTAAAAATCTTCTTTTCTACTACTACCATCTTACCATTCCCGTACAAAGAATAATTGGATGGGAGGCACGACTACTTTGCCAAATTACAAAAGCAGTTCCAATAAATAAAAGAAAAACCAATAAATACAACTTTTGAACTTTCTATTCCTCAACGAATCATGAAATATTATGGTTTCTACAAAAATATTTAAGCAGCAACAACTGCTTTCAACAATGATAATAAAAATGTTTGAGCAACAAATCCACATATTAGAATCATTTCTGAAGGATCATGTGACACCGAAGACTGAAGTAATGATGCTTAAAATTCAACTTTACCATTAAATAAATAAATAATATTTTAAAATATGTTCAAACAGAAAGGATCATTTTAGAAAGTAATAATTTTTGACAATATTTCTTCTTCTATTTTTTAATGTATTCTTGATCAAATAAAAGCAGCCTTAGTGAGCATTAGAAAATTCTTTCAAAAACATAAAACATACAAATTACAAATTGGGGATATTTTGGGTATATTTAATTTAATTTTTATCAATCAATAAATTCCACTAGAAACAAACCTTGTTGTATTATTTTAATTTAATACTGTGAAGCTGCTTTGATACAATCTGTATTGTGAAAAGCGCTATACAAATATACTTGACTTGACTTGACAAATCTTACCAACCCTACAATTTTTAACAGTAATGCATTTATATGAATATTTAAATATTGAATTATATTTTGCTTCATATAATATTTTATATACAACAATTAGCAGCCTACCATATCCTGAATTGACACAATATTGAGTGGGGGAAATCTGATGCGTTATTATAGATGCATTTCATTTGGTACAAAATTGTAAAAGCCTCATGCAGAGAGTTTACCTACCGGCTCAATGACTGCAGGTTCACCTTTTTGCCCCTTCTCACCACCATAGCCTCCACCAACCTACAACACAGGCAAAAACAAACTGAAATTTAATGACAGAGGAAGTACTTCTCCTGTAGACAAAACAACTGTTAAACACTACATTAAGCACTACAGCTAATGCCCAAAATGGTCTGCATTACTCTATAAAGCTAAGTGGTGAACATGCTCAGTCACTACTGAGAGGATGATTAGAAATCAAGTGTGAACTCCATCTTTTCCTATAATGTCCACTTATAAGACCCACAGAGAAAGCCATTTAATAATATGTTTACAGTCATTTAGCACAAGCATCATCCAATAAATTCAGTCTGTCAGTGTGTGTGTTTATTGTTTGTGAACCAGGATGATATTTCTCTCCAGGAATGAAGCAAAGAGCACAAAGCCACTGTGGTTTTGAGGCACAAAGTGTCTGTGTGAACGAGTTCTTGTGCTAAACAGTGAAAATAAGTCTCAAGTTATATCAGATCAACACTGCAAACACTGCTAACATTTCATTTCCTGTCTCCCACACACCACAAGCAAAACGGCTCCAATTGAGAGACTTTCACATGCTGATGTGTTAGCAGACATACTGAAATGTAGTAAATTAAATATCCATTATTTCTAGTATTAGTATTAGGAGCATTAGAAGCACAATTATGAGGTTACAATAACATAAAGTAAAAAACAATGCTAGACAATTGCTTGCTACACAATTGACTTGATTCCAGCATAAAGAAGGGAGAAGTCAACTCACATTACTTTCCGTGACCTGCGTTTCAGCAGGTCGGCCCGGTCCGATTTCATCCTCGTAGGTGGATCCAGTGGGTTTGGCACCATTAGTATTGTAGTCATAGAATGAATCGTCATAATTGCTGGGGTCTAACTCTTTTGCATCATATTCGTTAAGGTCATATTCCTTAAAGTCCAGGGTTTCGGCTTCATTAGTGTTTTTGGACTCCACAATTTCCACATTCTCATTGGTGGCAATGGTGGGATCCACTCCAACTTCTTCTATCCCTGTAATGTAGTCGTCAACAATTTCCTCTTTTGGCAAAGGATTCTGCCAAGCCAGGGGAGGCAGGAGGTCAACGAATAAAGGGAACAGGGAAGACAGTCAATAAACACACCAAATCAAACTAATTAACTTTTTGATGAAGCTCTACAGGTAAAATTGCACTGGCAAGCATAATTTTAAATGGAATAATTTTGGTTCTGACAAGGGGTGTCCAATCCTGCTCTTGGAGGGACATTTTCCTATAGAGTTTAGCTCCAACTCCAATTAAATTATGTTTTATTAACAAAGTTTGGGAGGAGCACGTTCATAAAATTAAATTACTCACGTTCAGAGTAATTCCAAACTCAGAGCCCTCCCCCCGGACAGCACGCATAAAGCTTTACTCCATCTAATTATATGTAAGTGTGAACTCGTGAAACACATATGAACCAGTTAATCAAGGTCTTACTGGGCATACTAGAAACTTCCATGCAGGTTTGTCGAGGCAAGTTAGAGCTGAACTCTGCAGTACAGTGACCCTCCAGGAGCAGGTTTGGACGGTGTGTAATTGGTCTAATGTCCAATATATAATATAATCTTTATAAAAAATAGACAATGTTCAAACTGAAGACCACAGTATATGGCAACCTGACCACATGACAGAATGCATACATCCACTAAAAATCACTAAAACACCTGATATTTCTCAGCAAACCATTATTTGTTTGCAGATGGCATTTATTTTATATTTACTTTTTACTTATCTAATGCAATGACCCTTATTCTTTTGGACCTTCTTTAGAAGTGTCAAAAAGTGTCCAAACACTAGGTGAATCTTAGTGAAACAACATTCAATATTTTTGCCACTGCAGTGAATATAAACTAAAACGTCCAATCTTTTCCAAATAAAAATCCTTGATAAATGTTTAGGTATTATTGCTAGCGTATTTATAGCTTATTTATAGCTATTAAAAAAAATCAGTTCAGTTAAAGGACAAGTTCGGTATTTTACACTTAAAGCCCTGTTTTCAGATCGTTTCTGATGAAATAGAACGGTTAAGATTGAAATTTGGACACATGCTGCTGGCCCGAGAATTTTCGGTTTCTGTGATAGCACCCCCCCACCTCCACAATGGTTGCATAGGTGCACTGGAACAATCCTTCCTAAAACGCATTAAACTTTCGTTTACAAAGACGTGAAACTCACAGAGTTGTCACGGGTGTTCACTGATATGCTCACACAAAAATCGCTGCAAAAGATGCTTTCCAACAGGTTTTATTGTAGTTTTTGTCCAACTCCATTGACTTGTATTGATGTGCTGTGAGGTACGGTATTACTCCGCCGCCGGGCTGGAGTGTCTATTATTCAAGCTCTCAACGGAAGAATGTACGGGTGTGAGGCGTTTGGAAAAATAGGTCCACAGTTTTACAACGAATGGTAAAACACCTGTTGGAAAGCATCTTTTGCAGCGATTTTTGTGTGAGCATATCAGTGAACACCCGTGACCACTCGGTGAGTTTCAAGTCTTTGTAAACGAAAGTTTAATGCGTTTTAGGAAGAATTGTTCCAGTGCACCTATGCAGCCATTGTGAAGGTGGGGGGGTTCTACCACAGAAACCGAAAATTCTCGGGCCAGCAGCATGTGTCCAAATTTCAATCTTAACCGTTCAATTTCATCAGAAACGATCTGAAAACAGGGCTTTAAGTGTAAAATACCGAACTTGTCCTTTAACTGCAAACCACACTACCCTTGCATGTGATAAGGCTGCACTGGTGCCTCATCTTACTCTGTACATCATGTGCCTTCCACTAAGAATTAAACAATTTGGACAGTTTTTTTTTTTGGAAAGCCATTTTGGCATCAAGTCTGACAGTCTTCCTCACCCAGAGGCCTTGATGCATTGAACAAAAGGAATTAACATTTCTCCAGTTAATCCCAGCCTTTGTATTGTACAACAGGCGTACTTTATGAGGCTGCGTCAATCAATATAGGTGTATCATTTGAAGCAGACATTTGGCCATCGCTAAATGCAAGACATACTGTTCTGGTTAAAGCTGGATGTTCCTCATTTAGACTTCATTCATGTGATGTCTTAGAACAGACTGTGACAGTCATCAAACTTTGGAAATAACATAAATCAATACTTTCAGTTGAACATAATTATTAAATGGAGGTTTGTATTTGATTGTGTAACCATACAAATCAGACTAATGTACAACCAGTCAGTAAGACAAACCAAAATAAATGACCTCAAGTAGAGCTGGCATCTCATTTACTGTAGTAGCAATATGATATATAACAATTACTTTAATTGATCAGAAAATAAGGTCCAAAATAGTATTCTAAAGTCAGCAAATCCGATTTCATTTATCACCTGCACCAAAAGAAAGATATTTGAATAGACTCACTCTTAAAATAGACAATGGAAAATAAAATGTAAAAATGTAGGAGCATGCAGATTTTTACCTCATTGGCTGGAACGGAAGGGGCTTCAGTGCCATAGTCCTGCTCAACATAGTAGTCAACCGTGTCAGCAGTGCTGGGCTATGAGTAAACATCACACAAGAGATTCACATTAAAATAAAATAAAATAAACGCTTATTCTTATTTGTTTATATCTGAATTTGAAATATAAACAAGTGTTAAACTGCAAGTAAAAGTTGGATTTGCAAGGAAATAAAATTCAACAGCTGGCCAGTAACTTTACTTCAACATGATAGATGGTTTAAATCACTTGAAAGAAATCAAACTGTCCACAAATAAAATAAAATAAGATATAATGTTTTGTGCTGCTTTTCTAATATATCAAGAAAAAAACAGCTAATTTTTTTTTTTTTCTTTGACAGTATTATTGTCACGGGTTGTGAGGGAGATATTAAACACACAAAGAAGATGATGAAAGTTAACAGGCTTTAATGATCCAGCTGGATAATCCAACGAGGTACATCCAAAAAAAAACTACACATACGAGACCCGATCATGAACACAAACTGAACTGAACTTAAATAGTGAGAGGATAATGGAGACGTGAACACCTGAACACAATGACACACACCTGAACTCAGTAAAGAATCAAATTAACAACCATGACGACAAACTAAGGTGAAAACACTAAGATTAAACCTAACCAGAGAACCCTGACAAGTATTAGTTCCCCGAATTGCATCGATACGACACTTTGGGGAACGCCCTTAGCGTAACGCATCTGAAATATGAATTAAACTAATCCAATCCTGATTGGTGCTGCGTCATGACGTGGCATGTGACGGCATACACGGAAGCTACAAAGGGACACAACAGAGTTAGCTTTTTGCTCTTCAGCAAGTGCTCTGTGTCAAATTGTCTGTCCTATTTGGTGTTGTTTGTCCCGTAAGAACTTTAAATTAAGGTTTGCATTGCAATATAGAATCTAGCGGCTCGGATCTCGCGTTTGCCGAGGCAGCGCGTAGATTACGGGTCTACTCTGCAATAAAGATTCTGTGGCTGGGATCTCGCGTTGCCGAGGCAGCGCGTAGATTAAAAGTCTGCATTGCAATACAGAATCTATAGTGGCTCGGATCTCGCGTTTGCTGAGGCAGCGCGTAGATTACAGGTCTACTCTGCAATAAAGATTCTGTGTGGGTGCGAGGCATGCACAGTCAGCTCCTGAGGGTGCTGGCTGTGTTCATTGAGATATATCTCGACGTGCGTTTTCGGGTTTTTCAGCATCGCGCCTGTTGACTTTCTTCTCGGTGAAAGCCTAATATATTGTGAACGACTCGAATCTTGCGTTTGCCGAGGCAGTGCGTAGATTACGGGTCTGCAATAAAAGGGACACACGCGATCTGTGAAATAATACTGTTTGGGTGCGAGGCATTCACAGTCAGCTCCTGAGGGTGCTGACAGTGTTCATTGAGAAATATCTCGACGCGTACATCCGTGCGCTGTCGGATGTTTCAGCCTCGTACCGGTTTACTTTCTTCTCGAGGGATGAAAGACAAATATATTGTAACGGCTCGTAACCCAATATTGGGTTCTTCCATTCGGCCTAGCTCTCTCCCGTTTACCAAATGCAAGGATGCAGCTCTAGCTCCGCTGAGGCTTCAGGGTATCATTGTGCTAAAAGATATCGACAGCTGGCTTATTATTGCCCAGTCACAAGAGCTGGCAGTTCGGCATAAAGAGGTCGTCCTTGCCCACATCCAGAGCCTGGGGTTGAGACTCAACACGAAAAAAAGCGTGTTGGCACCAGCCCAGAGAACCACGTTCCTGGGAGTGGTGTGGGACTGCAGGCACAATTGTCTCCTGCACGGATCGAGTCCATCCTGGCCATGGTGACCAGGATAAAATTAGGCCAAGCCATCACTGTAAAACATTTTCAGAGAGTGTTAGGGCTCATGGCAGCATTCAGGTTGAAAACCAAGGGGTTTTCCCCGAGGGGGAACCCGTTCCGCATGATCAGGGTTACCCGCAGATGCTTTTGCTCACTATCTATGTGGAAAAAAGCTTGGTTTCTGTCCCAAGGCCCCGTGCTGGGAGCGTCATGTCACCGGAAAGCCTTTTCGACAGACGCCTCCCTCACGGACTGGATGGCAGGGCTCTGATGAGCTTCCTCCCAGACCTCAGGGGTCACCAAGCAGACAATGTGTCGTGGTCTTCTACTTGATTCATCAGGGGGTTCTGAGATCGCGCCCTCTATCCAGATTGGCGCATCAGATCCTCCTGTGGTCCCAGGGGAAATTGTTATCTCTCAGAGCAATGCATGACCCAGGGGACTAGAATCAGAGAGCAGACATCCTGTCGAGGCAGGGGCTGAGGCCCGGGGAATGGAGACTTCACACCGAGGTGGTGAAGACTATATGGGAGAGGTTCGGCCCAGTGGAAGTGGAGTTCATCCAAGATCGCTTCTCGGCTAGTCTTACCCCGTCCACACTCAAGGTGTACGTGGCTGCCATTGCGGTTTTCCACACTCCTCTGGGTGATGGGCCTCTGGGGAGACATCAGCTGCTCGTACGGCCCACCTCACGTGACGGCAGATGAAGAGAGACTTCATTTGCTCTGCCTTGTCAGAGCTCTCAAGATATTCCGAGGTCTTCTTCATGGCGGAAGTCAGACCAGTTGCAGGTATGTTTCGGGTCGCCCAAGAAGGGGCTTCCCGCATCTAAACAGACCATCAACAAATGGATCGTTCAGGCAATATCTATGGCTTATCAGGTGCACAGTTTGCCTTCACCTTTCAGGGGCCCCGATCCAAGAAGTGTGCGATGCTGCAGGATGGGCAACCCCTCATACTTTTATCAGATTTTATAGCCTGGATATTCCTTCTACGCCAGGCACTCTAGTGCTCTTGTCCTAAGTGTGTCTGTGCACAGCTTCACACTGGGACAGGCAGGGCTCGTTGTGGCATAGTGGGTACTCGTTCCCCAAAGTGTCGTATCGACACAGTTTGAGTTCCCTCAAAAGGGAACGTCTCGGGTTACGACTGTAACCCTTGTTCCCTGAGAAGGGAACGAGACACTGCGTCCCTCCGCCATGCCTTCCCCTGCCTGGGAGCTTGTGTGCCGGTGTCTCTTTGTAGCTTCCGTGTATGCCGTCACATGTTACGTCATGACGCAGCACCAGTCAGGATTGGATTAGTTTCATTCATACTTCAGATGCGTTATGCTAAGGGCGTTCCCCAAAGTGTTGTATCGAAGCAGTGTCTCGTTCCCTTCTCGGGCAACAAGGGTTACAGTCGTAACTCGAGACGTTATGTGATAGTATTACAGACTATTTTTGACAAATTACAATATTTTCTCAATAATACGAGCAGGTGCATTTGAGTGAAAGCATGGATGAAAGTGATGGCATTTGAGAAAAGAGAAAGGCAAATTGAATGAGTGCAACAGAACAATAGAGCGTAATAAATCAGAGACCACACAGTGTGAAAATGGGCGGGCTGAAGAAAATCCCACAGTGATTGACATTCACCTGGGCCATACAGATGTGTGTGTGTTTACCTTGGTCTCAGTTTGGACGTTGTCAGTGGGATTTTCAGTGGCAGTCACTTCTTCTGTGTAGTCATAGAACTCATTATAATCCGTGTATTCAGTATTGTACTGAGAGAGAGATGGATGCATGTTAGAAAGAAAGACTCGGATCTTAAGATTCAAGTCCCTATATACAGTTTAGAGGCCTCAGAACGTATTTGAACACTTTTTGAATACATGGTGTCCAAAAATGTTTAAATTTCGCAGACAAAATATCAAAACGAGGTTCATTTATTTTTTATTTTGCAGTGGCCATAATTTTCACCAATATATCTATTGTTCTGTCATTTTCAACCTGTAACACATTTTTTGGGTGTGTTTTGCTTGAAAAATGTTTGCTGTATATTTCTTTTAATATATATTTTGCTACATAATGCAATGGTGTTCATACAATTCACACGTTTGGCATAAGTGTTCAAATACTTTTTGGGGTCACTGTATACTAAAGGGAAGATGAATTGTATGATATATTAATAGTATATCACACAAAATACAAATTGATAAGAACTTAAATCATGCAAAATGTGTTAAAGCCATTGACATGATGGGTAATCAGTGAACTACATAAATAATTTGTAGTTCAAATATTTAAGAACTTTAATTTCTCTGATCTTGCCCATCTGTTTAAAACATCAAATCTATAATATCAAATTTCTTTGAAGGATTTGATGACTTACATGGCACTTTTTTATCCAAAGCATATGGTACAAAAAGCCCAGATTAAATGGTTTGAGTACATGAAACATGAGCAGAATGGATTTCTGCATAAATCCAATTGTACACACAGTATCCAATCGAATTCAATTCAACAGTTTACATACAAATCATTTTTCATGAATAAAACAAAAAATGATTCAATGTAAGCAATGATTAACAGTACAATGTACTTAGAAAAAAAGAGACAGATTAACAGCGCAAAATATGAGAAAATTCTTTAGGTCTACGACTCCTTTACACATTTTACAAGATCTTCACTAGTTCTTCACTAGTAAAAAATACCATCATGTACACACATACAACGATCACTTTTAGCCCAGCACACAATGTAGTTTTGGATTTTCTGTAAGTATATATGCATATATACATCATAAAGCCTTTTATTTTTTGTATCTTTAGGTTTGGTCTTAAAAATGACAGTGTGAACACAAAGCAAACCAGGACTAAATGTATCTTGGAGTCTGGAGTCTGGACCAAAAGAACCAAGAGAACTGAACTACAAGTGTGAACACACCCTTAAAGATAGATAATGAGACTATGCAACCTGCCAGCTAATGCTATAGTTTATCTTGCTAAAATTTGAGCCACCTGCCATAACAGTCCACTGGTGTTTAGAAAACTTTAGTTAAATTTTCAATATTCAATAAAGAGAATTTTTTATAATTACCAAAAAACTAATTCATCATTACACGCAGTTTAAAATAGCAGAGGAACAGAAACTTGGCACATAAAAAACAGGCACATGTTTATAGTTAATAAGCAACAACTTGAAATCAATTATTTCAATCAGAATTTAACTATCCAATCAGAGTCTATCATTTTATAATCTTTATGGAAGCACCTCTTAGGCATGACAAGAACGCAGTGTTAATGTAAAAGACCTGTTCTGGTTTTTAACATTTCATATTGTTGTGTAAAGTTAAACAGTGCACATGGTACATTATATCACAGTGCGTATGTCACACAAGGTATGTTGCAATTTATAATTAATTTATAGGATAATTCAGCTTCTCATAAAGTGTACTTATTAAATGTAACACTCCCAAGCCACTTGCACACAAAACTTTTTGAAAGTTGCTAATGTACTTAAATGGCAGTCAATTTAGCATTTCAACAAAGAGCTATTGTTAAGTCCTTCCCAATAATTAAATGGCATTTATAAACAAACAATTATAAACACACGCTTCCAATTGTGAGCTTGTTTTCCTCTATGCTTCTAATAAGGTGTACAAGCATAAGGTGAGGCACAACAGATTAAGTTAACAGGCATTCTGTGATGTGCCTTTGTCCATCAGAGAGGAATGAAATTAAGTCCCAATGCATCAGCTGAGCTAATAAAAATAACAGGGGGAAAAAAAGAACTGAGGCCTGGTGGACTGGCTGCTTTCCACTGGCTATAGAAAAGAAGCTAAAAGGAAGAAATATCCAGCTGCGAGTCAGTTTACGGCATTTAAGGGTCTTGCCAGGCTTGGAGCCTGCCCTGGCTGTAGCCAGCGAGCTGGATGAAAGGCATAAATATCGTCCTGGGCCATTAAAAACGTGTCCCCGTTTCCCACACGTGTCTTAAAGCATTTGGTACGGCGCAGGGGAGCTCCTTGCAGGGGAATAGAATGGACCTCCGTCTAAAGTTCTCTGGTCTTCCTAATGTAGATATAGATTTTAGATTGCTGATGCTGGGATGAATTATAGCACTTAAATTAACACGGATTATAAAGCTATATTTCATTTGTTTTTAAAAAGCTGACGATATAGTTATGTAATTTGTTTTTACCATTCTGTATTACTTCACTAATTTGTCCATTGGTTTTGCTCTGGCGTTCTCCACGATACATGAAGTTATTTTCCAGTCCCTGTTGTGGTGTAGTTCTCAATACCCCAAGCAGCAGTTACTGTGATTTATCATCATTTTACAATCAGGAGTTCTTTAACAGCTGAGAGACATAACTTTTCCAGGTATTCCAGAGCTAGCTGTGGAGGGAGAAACTAGACTTTCCCAGCAAGCATGCAGGAGTCATTAAAGAAACATATATTTCCACGCCACTCAAAAGTGGGCTCAGACTCTGTGGCAGGGGGGGAAATAGTTTCCACCGTGAGCTCATTGGTTATTCAGTGAAATATTATTGGAAAACACTGATGCATTGAAAAAGCTAAATATCGACAAACCAGACAAACCGCACTGTTTCAATTTGGGATTAGCAGGACGGTTTAATCTCTCAAGATCACACTTGTGATTCATCACAATAGATTCCATAAGGACAATTTGTACAGACCTGCAGCTCCAATTATTTTTTTTTTACCACAATAACACACTAAATAATAGAGAATGACATAAATACATTTTTAGTTGAGTAATCTAACACATACAAAATAGGAATATTACTATTAGTAAGTATGTGAATTTACATTTTGTTTAAAGGGGTGGTATAATGCAACTTTTTACAAGACGTAAAATAAGTCTCTGATGTCCCCAGTGTGTATGTGAAGTTTTAGCTCAAATACCCCACAGATAATTTTTTATAGGATGTTAAAATTGTAATTTTTTGAGGGTGAGCAAAAATGCATTGTTTTCTGTGTGGGCTATTTAAATGTAAATGAGCCGCTGCTCCCGGCACAGCGGGCGGAGCTTCAAAAGCTCGTTCTTAGCAGAGACATAGAGCCCTTTGTTGCGAGACAGGGTTTATGTAATTTTTGGGGTTGGTGATGTTAATAACCCTGGGGGAAGCTCGTGTAGTCCCTACCAGCCGTTTGTTCCTTAAAAAGTGATTTCTGTAAATTAAAATATCTCCCTTTGCTTTGAACTTTGAGTGTCGTAACTTTGCAGATGTTGTTTATGCTCAAACAGCAACATTACACACTAACTAAAGTTAAAAAAGTGAAATCATAATCGACCACCCCTTTAATAACTGTTACATCACCAGTAACAGTTTTAAAAGCCAATTTAAAAAACAATTTTGTATTAAATTAAAACTTTTTCTCTTAGTGTTTCACACTTTCTTTTCACTATAAAATCAGATTCTCATCATGAGATGCATGATTCTACAAAGTATGACTATTCCTCCAAATATGGCAATAAAAACATATTGTTACACCTGGCTGTGCTTGAAAGACCTCTCGTACCCTCGACGTCAAGTATCCACAGTGCCAGCTAATGCAATTAGGACAGTGATATTTAGAGGAGAGATTCATCGGGAAAGTATTTTATATATAGATGTCAATATGGATATGAGAAAGAAGAAAAAAAAAAATCACCAAAGAAAAACAATTTGAAAAGTTTAAACAGTGTTTTTACTGGTTGACTAGAACAAAACCCAACTAGGCAATTACGTGTGCACATCCCTACTAAATTCTGATTAATAATTCAGATTTTTGGCCATGTTTTGAATCCAGGTCTTAGAAAGCCCCAGACAGAAGCTGTGGGTGTAGACCATATATAATCCACCAATACATCATCACAAAACCACACACATACACGCACGCACACACACACGTCTGGGTCAGATCCAGACACATACTGACCTCCTCCTCGGGCTCCTGGGCCTGTGGTGTGTCCTGATGGGGGGTTTCACAGTCAGGGCTGTAGTGTTCACAGTAGTCGTAGGCTGCACGAGGGTCCGCCACCAAAAGAAGCTGCTGGATGTCCCCCTGAATGACAGCACATAGACAATTATCAGAAATATTCTGGATAGCGATACATACATGTGATATATGTCATTTTTATTCCACCTTGTGAAAATGCTATGTGTTTGTTTGAGTGAGACAGACAGACAGACGAACAGATATATATAGCGATATTAGATCAACAGACAGACAGATAGATAGACAGACAGACTGATTGACAGACATATTGATCAATCAAAAAACAGATAGATAGATAGACAGACAGACAGACAGACAGACAGACAGATAGATACATAAACAGACAGACAGAGAGACAGACAGATTGGACGGACAGACAGACGGACAAACAAAACAAACATCTTCAAAGCCATGAGTCAAAAAAAAAAAGAACAGCTGCTTGCCATAGAGAATCCTTCTCTTGATATTGTACTAAATCAAATAAGCATGTGGCCGTGTGCCACAGAGACCTATATGTGTGATAACATCGAAAGTAGCTGCAGGGCATTGAGCATTAGCCCGTCGTTCTGCCATGATCTTCTTTCCCAGCTAGCCTCTCAAGAGTCGCTCACAGACAGGAAGAAGGCCAACGCGCTGCTCAGCTGAAAAAACAATGAGAACGAAAGCGCTTGGTTCAGCACTGTGTGAGCACACGCCAGAAGGGCCACTAATCTGCATCCCATTCAAAAAAAGTGCTATAGTGCTTCAACATGAGGCACATTTCACAGAGCGGTCCTGCGCTAATGACTGAGGAATGGCAAGAAAAAATAACCAGTGTGCCCGTGCTGCTGATGTGCTGAAATATCTGAAGCCTTCTGTTTTTCATGAAAATTTGGGGAAAGGAAATAAGATCCCCTCTCCCACCTCGACACAAAGGTCAAACAGCTACGTGCACGAGCTGAACCCAAGGAATTCTTCAAGCGGGAACTGTCTGACTTTGCTGAGAATGTAAACTACTTCTGTAGAGACTGCAGAATACCTCAGCTGACCCCCACAGAACAGACCGCTCGGACCAGTAATGCCAAAGCCAGACATAATGCAATAGGTAAGTCAGTCAGAGAAGGGCAGATTTCTTTGATTTGATTGGCATGTAAAGTCGATTCAAGCGGGGTGGCCTGGGGAGGAGAACGCTAACATGCAGACGACATTAAATTACAGGGTCTACATCTGTCGGAGCGTAAGGCGCTGGAAGACATTTTATGGTACAAAAAGGATGCTTCCTGCAAGCATGACCAATAAATCCTTGTACATGCTGGAGAGCTCTGACATCCCTCTGTACAACAAACATCTCACAGTTAGAAGCAGCTGACACACGTTTAGGAGTCAAACACATTTTAAAATTCAACTTTATATTTGAAAACGAAGTTGCATGATTATCGTAGGTAAGAAAAGGTATTTTTCTTAAAAGCTTTGCCATATTTCACATATCCACAGGTCTTAATTTGGTCATTTCAATTGAGTTGCACTTTACGCAGGTTATTAGGCTTAATTTGAAAAATGTTGTCATCATCTACCCACCCTTATGTCACTCCAAATTCATATGACTTTTCTCCAGAAGAGCAAAATGTCAAAGTTGCACTTTTTCATGCAATGAAAATACATGATGATCACTGGCTGTCAGATTTGCTTGGCTAAAAAAATGTAATGAATAAAAACACACTAGAGGTCGCATTTAAAATCAGGTCCACAGACTATCATACATTAGTGTTTTTTTTTTTTTTCTCTTTAATCATGTCTAAGCCCACAACTCTCTCCACTGAATGTGATGTTCATTTATCAAATATTTTGTCTAATTTGATTATGCTTTCAGCTACCAATAACTATAGTATTCTCATCTCTGTTTGACACATTTTAGCATGTTTAAAACCATTCAGCAGAATTCCACAGATTTTCTCCAATTCCATTCCTAAAATATAGCAACATATTTTCATGGCTAAATATCCATTTATGCTGTGCAAGAAAATTAATAAAAGAATGCTATACTTCCTATGTTGCTTCCTATATTAATTATATTAATTATGTTTACATTGTTATTGTACTGAAGCTGAACCAAATTTTTCAAATATCTGGAACACTTTCACTTTGTAAGTTAAAAGTGTATCTTTTTTACTCACTATCCATTCATCTATCTTAAAGGAGACAGTAGAAGTTTATTATTATTATTTTTGTTCTGTTAAAATTAGCGCTGAATAACTGCAATTTGAATTTATCATATGATTTTTGACTCAAAGCATTCTTTAGAAGATTCTTTAGATTGAAACAGTAGTATTATTAAATTCTGTAAATGTGATAAATTATTATGTTAAACATATTTAGTATCTTAATACACATTCTTATTCTTTTTTTTTTTTTTTTTACAAATGTTTTATATATATATATATATATATATATATACATACACACACACACACACACACACACACACACACACACACACACACACACACACACACACACACGCACACACACACACACACACACTGTATATAACTAATACAAATGACAAAAGCATAAAATAAAATGACTGAAAGTCAAACTAAAATTAAATTATCAAATGAAAACTAAAAATATATTATGAAAGCTAATTCAAAATATTATGAAACTAGATCGGATAAAATAATCCTAAAAAAACACTAGTGTCTCCTTTAAAAAAGTGCATGACAATCTCGATACGCAGCAAGTGAGGTTTGATATTCAGTGACCCCATTCAAACATAGTCAGACAAACCATTCACATGCACCTGATCTAGTTCAACATGAATTCAAAAATGTGCTGGCCCACTACTGACATCAATCTCTAGTCAAACACATCTCCTTTTTCAGCTTATTCCATCCAGTGACTCTCCATCATTGGATGGGAGTTGTTTTTCTAAGCATCTGGCACATCTTCTTCCTCACTGAGAACCCAAATAATATAGCTAGGCTCTGGACTAAACACTGGCGGAAACAGGGAGATATAAATCTACTTTGAATACTTCAGTATCCATTGGGATTGCCCTGTCTTACAATCACTAGAGAAGTACTGCATTAATTCATAACAGACACATTATTTTCAAAGAGAAAAACTCCTTGTACAGTACAGTGATCTAATTTCAGGTCCAACAGCAGATCAGTATCAAAATCATCACCAGCTACTTGTTCTGGTTTGATTTTCTTTATGTGCGTCACTAGTCTTCACAAAATCTCTAAATGTAGCCTATTAGTTACACGCTGTATTAAGTCTGTTCGGGCTTAGAGTATGAAGAACATTAAAACCAAATAGAATACAATCCAGACTAGAGATACATCGGTAACAAATCTAAGATGTAAAAATAAAAAGATTTCAGTCTTTCTGCAGCAGTACTGATCGCTGACTGAAAATAAAAACTAAGTGTTCATGTAAACAGACAGGAAAAAATAAAGAATCTAAATCTACAGCCTGAACCAATGCATTCTTAAAAGCTTCACCTGCTTCTCGTAATCTTCCTGTAATTATGACAGAGACCTATGGCATTTTTCTATCCTGCTGCGTTAATAATAATATTCTCAGGAGTGCCACAGGCTATGAAGCACTTTTATATAAGACAATTCAGATCACTTCAACCTAATGACCAGCACTATTACAGTGAATACAATACTCTAGTGTGACCCAAACAAACAAAAAATCTAAACTAACTTGTACATAAA
The DNA here is from genome assembly GCF_965113295.1 of Leuciscus leuciscus. Taxonomy (NCBI): domain Eukaryota; kingdom Metazoa; phylum Chordata; class Actinopteri; order Cypriniformes; family Leuciscidae; genus Leuciscus; species Leuciscus leuciscus. The sequence continues at coordinate 22,748,357 of NC_138730.1, read as the reverse complement.
GCTCATCTTGGAGAACTAAACTGAAGCCTGGCATGTTCTTTAAATTTCAGCAAATTTAATGCATTAATCTCTTATGCATATACTAAAAGAAAGTGAGGGGGAAAAAAACACTGATCTGCTGATCAGTTTAACATAGCTGCAACTTTATTTATTCAACTTCATTATTACTCTGCAATTGGTCTCATTAAGTAAGGTTTAATTCAGAAATTAGCATCAGAGTAAGTGTTGCATTGTAACAGGAGTATCGAAAAAATAAAAACCGCAAAAAAAAAATACAGTTTACCCTAGTCTTGGTTTACCCAAACAAAATGACTGGAGAAATCTGGCATACATCACCAAAGAGGCTACTATAGGTACAAAAAAAAAAGGCAATAAAAATATATATATAAATGCATGGATGAATCATTTAAAATAAAAGCAACATGCATATAGAAAATATAGGATGGATTACTGGGTTCCAATCTCCAAAAAGTGTGTTCAAAGAAAAAGGCTTCCAAGGGTTTTCCACTAACAGCATGACACAACTTAACGGAGTAACTCTATAAAATGAGTTTAACACATGAGATCCACCTTGTCTCATCATCACCCTTACCCGATGAAGTGTTAATGCCCTATTCTGCTGTTTGAGGTGAGGACTGTGTGCTTTAAATGTCAGAGGTCAAGCCCAGAGAAGAAAGTTTGGTTCATTATGTGTGCACTGAGACTGAATCAGACCAGAGGTTACCAAAGTGTGTATGATTACCACTGTCAGCACTTTGTAATTATAACCTGAGGAACTCCAGGTATTCCTGCCAGTCATTATGACCTGACATATGACCTCTCTGTCGCAGAAGACAACAGACTAGGGGAGTGAACACTGGTCAAATGCAAATTGACAATGCAAAGTAGACCATTTTAAGACCATTTATTGAAAAGAAAAAAAATCGACTTGACTTCGAGCCTCCAGCAACCTATTTTAATATTCAATTAATTGGTGAGTTTGGAAGAACTATGCAATAGTAGGAGTGTTTTTGTGAAGTTATGTTTATGCCCCTGCGAGAAAATGCAGTCAAAAAGGTTGAGATCCACTGTTCTAATGAGTAACAAAGGACAGTCCACCATATTTCTAAGGCCTGGAGTCAGTAGTTATCCCTCCTGACACTTTAACCTAGATATTCAGCAAAGAGGGTTGGAAAGATTCAGAGGAAAATACAGACTGGAATGATATCATGGAAAATGCAGATTGTTTGAAAAGAGCACAAACAGCAACTGACTGTCAAATGCAGAAATCGTGGAGTATCTAATGCCCCCCAGATCTTATTTCACATTTTCATGATATGCAGATAGTCTCTGTGGCAAGAGCTGGGGAAAAAGCTTCATTTTATACACAGGCAGACAGATTCCATGCACACTTTGAATAGCACTAGTGTACTAAGGCAAAACAAAAAATCAAACGATTGTTTAAACTTTAATACCCCCCCCCCCCCCGACTCACTTGCCCCAATCCAGCGCAATCCTCCAAACAGCAGCCGATGCAGAGCCTTGAAGCAGGCCTCAAATGTTACCTTATCACTCTACTGGGAGCTGTTAAACGGTAAAATATGTTTCCCAGCAGTGAGCAAGACACATGCAGGGGCCAGTCAGGGGAGAAGAGGATACATAGAAAGATTTTTTTTTGTTAAACTAGAGAGTGAGAGAGTAAAGACCAAACGTGTAACCGCATACGGTAACATCTTTGAGGAAATGATAGCCTTTGTAATGAACAGTTGGACCAGTATTTCCACAGGAGGTCTGGTGACAGGAGGATAAATGAGTCTAGGTTTAGGCCTACCAGTCATACCAATTAAACCATTAAACACAGGATAACTTGAGATAGATGGTCCGATCAAAAGTGAGGAAAACTATTTTTAAAAATTTAAAATCATTTCATTCAATCAAGCTAATATTATGAAATTAAATTAACTTCATTCATTTCATGATTGGCAAGCTACTAACTTAGCATAGAGCTAACTGGTTATGAAAGGGATCTGCCTTCAGTTACACACGTATGGTGTTTTTATTTTTAGTGGAACACAAAAAGTGATTAAAGAATCTTTCTAATAGACAGAGAAGTGCAAAAAATTTGGTTTTAAGTTGCCCCTCTTGTGATTTTGGTTACAAAACACCAAGCTGGACATAATATCTCTTAAACAGCTGTGAAACCTCAACCAAGTCATAGCGCATATGATCGTATTTTCCTTTCAGTCACAGTTCCAGGTTCACACCTGGTTAAGCTATCTGCAAAGGCTAGAAACACAGATGCGCCTCCATCATGAAGTATGCTGTTAGTTCAGACCTAGTAGCTCATCTCCAACAACAAAAACAGCTCTCACAAAAATGTGATGGACATTTACTTGCAGCTGAAATGTGTTTCTGCACCTCTAGCATAATAAAAATAATGCTAGAGCAATCCTTCGCAGTCAACAAATCGTTATATTTATAGTAGTTAACAAATGTGCGTGAGTACTACTTCATCAATGACCCATCATGAAAACAATGATATGCGTAACTTGAATTCAAACATCAGTGGCAACAATATACAAGCATGTCAAACAGTGACCTAATTTTTTTAAGTGTACAATAAACAACAATTTAGTATTAACTAACTTACAATTAAGACACAGCATTGCTAATTACCTTCAATGAAAATAGTTCCAAACAAATCCAAAAGGTGCTTCTTTGAGCAACACACTGGTACAAAATTACACTGGTGTTCAGAGACAAGCATTAAGCTGGTTCAAATCATACCTACAGTATCTGACCGCTACCATTTTGTCTATTTAAATGGAGAAAAATCGATCATAACTCCAGTAAACTATGGAGTGCCGCAGGGATCTGTGTTAGGCCCTCTGTTATTCTCAATATATATGATGCCACTTGGAAATATTATAAGAAAACATGGAATTAGTTTCCATTGTTATGCTGATGACACTCAAATATATATTTCATCACGGCCGGATGAAAACGCTACATTTTCCAAATTGACAGTGTGTTAAAGATATAAAAGATTGGATGACGCGTAATTTTCTTTTATTAAATCCAGACAAGACAGAGGTAATACTTATCGGTTAAAAAAACCGCCCACAAAACCTCGCACAATACAACTTTAACATCATAGGATGTCCTGTTACTTTATCCGCTACAGTAAAAGACCTGGGTGTTATACTCGATTGCAACCTGTCTTTTGAAAATCATATTTCATATGTTACAAAAACAGCCTTTTTCCACCTTAGAAACATTGCTAAGCTACGTAATATGCTATCAGTTTCTGATGCAGAAAAGTTAGTTCATGCATTCATGACCTCGAGACTGGATTACTGTAATGCGTTATTAGCTGGTTGTCCTGCATCCTCAATAAACAAGCTACAGTTAGTCCAAAATGCCGCTGCTAGAGTTCTTACGAGATCAAGAAAATATGATCATATAACACCGATTTTATCATCACTGCATTGGTTACCTATAAAGTTCCGTATTAATTACAAGGTATTGCTACTGACTTATAAAGCCCTAAACGGCTTAGCTCCAGTCTATTTAACGGATCTCCTATCGCCATATAATCCATCGCGCTCTTTAAGATCACTAAATTCAAGGCTTTTGGTCATACCTAGGATATCCAGAACCACCAAAGGAGGGAGAGCGTTTTCACATTTGGCTCCAAAACTCTGGAATAGTCTTCCTGATACTGTTTGTTGCTCAGACTCGCTCTCCCAGTTTAAAACTAGATTAAAGTCGCATTTCTTCAGCCAGGCATTCATATAATACTACAGTTCAAACTACAATCCGGCCTCTAGCTCATAAATGCCAGAGGAGAAATGGCCCCGACTGAGCCTGGGTTCTCCCAAGGTTTTTTTTTCTCCATTAGGTCACCTGATGGAGTTTTAGGACACCATTAGGTCACTTGATGGAGTTTTTCGGTTCCTTGCCACTGTTGCCTTTGGCTTGCTCAGTTGGGGATATTTTGGGGATATTTAATTTAATTTTATCAATCAATAAATTCCTCTTGAAACAAACTTTGTTGTATTATTTTAATTTAATACTGTGAAGCTGCTTTGATACAATCTGTATTGTGAAAAGCGCTATACAAATAAACTTGACTTGACTTGACTTGACTTGACTGGTAGCTGGTGTTTAATTCCTGAATGAATCTGGGTTTTTGAATGAATTGGTTGAATGAATGATTCATTGGCTAACTCATAAAGAAAAGTAATTTGTCACCACCTACTGGTGTAACAATGTAAAATGTAAAGCGTAACAATTATAAAGTGATTTATAATAGTCCTTTTATGATTGTTGCTTGTCAGACTGTACGAATATGATCCTCGCTGTAAGCCATGTCACACTGTAAGATATCAGTTGTCATTAATGTCAGACTGTACGGCAGTCAAGTCGCGCTAAAAACGGACGCACGTAAGAAAACTTGTCTGGAATTTTACATCATCAATTTTTACGTCATGGCTTGTCTTAAAAAACGAAGACAATTTGAGGAGTCACACTGCAGGACTGTGAGTCAAATCTTCTGACACTGCCAGAATTTCGTCAGAGGTCAAATTTGATCGCAACTGTCATTAAACGGCTGTCGGTGAACATGTCAAACTAACGATCAGAGACTTCAAATTTTAGCCTAGGATCAGAGGATATCTTTTAGAATTTGCCAAATTTGTCGCACAGTGTGCAACCGGCTTAACGTGCAAAAAGGACACTAAAAATGCCCAGTGTGATAAGGGGGATCATGTAGCCTAGGTGGATCTCAAATAACCTATTTGTTATTCAGTGACAAAAAGACATTAAATTCAATAAAAAGATGATCACACGTCCTAAAAATCTCAAAAATAAAGCGAAACACCCAGTCATAATCTGAAAACTAAATGTTCTGTTCTTGATTAGTTATTCAGCTTGATTTTTCCATCCATTCAATGTCTAACACATGTCCTCGAAGGAACATTTATTAGATGTGGAATACTTATGACATTCTGGACTTCTAGCCAGAAATCGCTAAATCTGTGCCATATCTCACAGGGCTGGCTAAGCTTTGCTACTCTCTTGGCCAAGAGTGACAAGATAGCCTATACTTCCCACTTCACAGACAGTCCTTGCAAAGAACTTCGGTAAAAGAACATGAATGTGCATATCGAATCTTCTCAAAATGCTATCTGAACAGTCTGAAAAAGTTCTGATGAGAAGATTTGAAGATTTAATGACTTTATACCACAGCCCTATATGGGGACTAGTTTTCACAAGGCACGTATCCCAGTTAACTATAAGGTGGAGTCAAATGTAAAATTACACACGTGTGTTTTCTCTAGCAGTGGTTTTGTTTGTTTCAAACACCAAGTTGAAAACCTAAATTAGAGTTATTCTGTGAATTCATTACTCTAAACTAAACTTACAATATCATAATATTTTTGCAATAGCTGTTAGGTAAGCAAGTGAAATTAGAACACAATAAAACCACACTGACCAGAGTCAAATATATTTTAAAGATAGATTATAATATACGTATATATATGAAACATTGACCTGTATTCCCAGGCCAAGGGTATTTTTCATAAATGATTTTTTCAAGAAAGATAGGGATAGGTTGTCAAGCATTTCTTAAGGCAAGCTGTGAATTGTTTTAAATGTGATTAATTTATTCAGTTTATTAATTGCTATTCTATTAACAATGGTTTAATATATTTGTTGTTGACTTTTTATATTTTTGCTGTACCATTTTTGCTGTTTCCATGATTGTTTTACTTATTGTAAATTTTGCTGAAAAACCTATGATACTTTCTATTGTTACCCCATATAGTGTGAAAACATGCCCCATTATTGGAGCAATTTTTCCTGGAAATGTCCAGTGGAAATGTTCTGTGGAGCTTTGTTGTATAGTCATGTTTTTAACATGAAAAATAAACCCACCCTCTGTCACGGTGGGTTGCAGCAAGAAAGAGATTGAGGCAGGTTCGAAATGCAGCAGTAAAACTTTAATTTATTATTTTTTTAAATTAAATAAAGCAAAATAATAATCTCTCAGGAGATTATCCACATGCAGGAGCAGAATAACCACTTATTAAACTAACGATTTTTTTTTTCAATCAATGAATTATTGATTATTTGATTGATTATTTATTTATTTTATTTTTTATTGGTTAATCTAACAATTTTCCCTTCGGTTAATCTGTTTTCTGAATAGTCGATTCATCCTTTGGTTAATTTACCAATAAATAATAACCAATAATTTAACAAAATGTATGAACTTTTATGTATCACAAAAGATAAGGTTTATGCAGTGTAGGCCTAATTAGGAAAGGTGTTTACTATGGCTGCGTTCACAGAAGAAATTGCTTACAAGTGTGAATCCTGAAATAATTTGTTCATTCAGGAGATTAAAGTAGCTGCTTGAATATGTTTATTGTATCATCAAACAGTTGAAGTCACAACCGCATTCTAACTAACTAACCATAGCGGAAACCATAACAACACTATCAAACATGGCAGTGTCAATAAAACCATGAAGTTTTACCACAATTGACACCGCGTAATTAAATAAAGGATTCCAATCATCAAAGTTCATCCATCAGATATTTTAAATAACCAGCAGCTGTTTAAAGCATTCCCACATTTTGGATTGGGCCACATATTTCTGTAATATCAGTATGCCAGGGAGCCGCACTCATTGGGGAACATAAACATTGTGACAAATCAATGCATTTCATGCAAATTGAGTAATTTATGTAATCGATTACGTCAATGCAATGTTCCAAGCCCTACACTTAACACAGACGAGAACGGACAACTGATAACACAAACTGAGGGCTATAAATACACAAGGAAAACAAAGGGAGCCAAATGAAACATAGGTGACACTAGTCAGTATCTATAGCAACCAATGAGCACATAATGAGTAACCACGGAGACAGAGAGGGAAAACAGGAACACAGGAGCAACTAAACAGAACATAATCCTGACATCCTGAGATAGTATATTATGTTTTTCTCAAAGTGGGTAAATGTTTTCTTTGTGAGTAAAAATCACAATGTTTGCCAGTCCAAATCAAACAGTGATTATGACAGAAGTCATCATCGGGGTTCCCGGGTGTACTAATACTTCCTTCCCAGGGCTCCAGACTAACTTTTTGCCTTGGTTGCACTGGTGCGCCTAACTTTTTTATTTAGGTGCACCAGCACAAAATTTGGGTGCACCCAAATTTTTCCTCGGCTGTATCACCTTTAACGCCACAATTTGAAGGTCACCTTTTTATTACGCTCTATACACATTCATATATATTATGTAAATGAATTTAAACAAGAAGGTGTAGGTAAAAACTTTTATTTATTTTTTGAAGCACAATTATTAACGGTATTCCTACTCTTACCGATACTGCTTATCGATACAGTACTTTAACTGTATTCTTATGGTTCTTTTTGTTTTATATATAACAAACAAAGATAAACAATAGATAAACAAAAGATAAACAATTAAACAAAGATACACTTTATATAGGCCTACACAGTGCTTTAATTTCAGGAAGGCCTATCAACATTACTGTTCAGGCATGGTCTAAAAAGAAATCTAATAAAGTAATAAAATGTAAAATAACACTGTAAAATTTATCATAAATAGATTAATGCTTATTAAAGCTGAAGTTATTCTTTCAAGAGCTGTGAGTGATTTTTCTCTTGTTGTTTGATTTACAGTAATGGCGCAATCGTCAACATGTTTATTAGACTGCGGCCCGTTTAAGACCGGGTGCAGAATGCAGATCTAATAGGCTACTACTGATGCACCATTTTCTCCCAACTATTTCCATAACTACGTCCATTTAAGACATAAACTGTTTTAGTGAATCTCAAAGCCGGTAATTGACACGCTTTTGTGTACAATTGATCGTTTAGACGCGCACAATCTGCACATGAAACCGAAAGTATAATTTGCTTGTCTCGGCCGGTCTCGGTCTGTTTCGGAGCGCGCGCCGCCATGCGAACAGCATCTCTTGCGCAGATTTTTGTGTTTTTAATATCTCTTTCAGTTATTAAACGCGTCCCGCAATTTAGCAACAGTAGCTAGACTGCATTTACAACAATCACTGATCGTGCTGATTCTGATTCTGAGTTTTAGGGAGAAATGACCGCCTAATGCTGCGAAGGGAAGAAGTTGCGCGTAGTTAGATAGTTTTTAATGGGTTTACCTCAATATATATTTTTTTATAATCTTTGGAAGCCGAAATTTTAAATAAAATCAGACTAATATAACAGACCTTAAGTGTAACCAGGCTACGTTTGAATGTTTAATTCTGTCCTCCGTCGTCACTCATTATTAAGCAGGGCTGTCGTGTTGTGCGAGCTGTGGCACCGCGTGAGAGAAGAGTGTGAGTTCCGTCAAAGGAGAACAAACGCCAACAAACGTCCGTGGAGAGGCAGCGGATGCGAGGACGTTAGGTGCACCGGTGCGACTTAGGAAAAATGTTAGGCCCTGTCCCAAATGGCGCACTTCATGCGGACTTTCGGTCTCGTGGACTTGAATTGCGCGTGCTCGCTGAGTCTACGAGTCCGTAGGCCGTCCCATTCAGCATTTTACCGCTCTGAAGTGTGCTCAGCAGCGCCCCCTTTGTGCCCTTGAAGCGGTCTTCCACGAAGCCCGCATAGATGCAGGCTCCACGCACTTTAACTACCCAGGAATCCTTGCGAAAGGCCAATCAGACAACAGATGGGAGGAGATTTCACTCAAGGATAATTGTTGACATGGCTGAGAAGAAAATATTACTGTTTTTATGACCTAAATGTACATTTTATCAGTTGTTACCTACAGTTTATACAAACATTATGGTCATCGACCAGTGTTTGATGTCTCAAACATAATAATAGCGTGTTTAATAATACGATTGCATTATGATTCATTAAACCGAATGGCAGGGCTTTACTGAGTCATATGTAAACATAGTATGAATATTGAAACCTGTAAATTGAAAAAATATGTTTAAATTATGTTTTAAAATGGTAGTCTTAGTTCAAATGGAACATTATGTATTATTATGTACAACTGTATACATCATTTAAATAAGCATGATTTATCTATTGTCTAATGCCCAGGTGATATGCACAATATCAAAATATAGAACTGTAAAATTAGGCTGTGTAGTGGACATGCAGATAAGACGTCGGAGCGCAAAAATGTGATTTCTCCTGTCCAACAACAACCAGACCGTTATTTCCGGTATGCCGAGCAAGTCTGTCCCAAAAATACCTCTCAATGCGCCCTCGTGGACTCGCGCCAAGGGCCCTATAGGTCTGCACTACATGACGTCACCAAAGTGTGGACTCTGAGGAAGTCCACAAGTCCGGAGTGTGCCATTTGGGACAGGGCCCAAGTCGCACACTTACAAAATTTGGTCGCATATGCGACCAAATTGGTCGCACTCTAGAGCCCTGCTTCCTTATAACTTATAACTTCCTTGTAGGGAATCTATCTGCAAATGGGCAATTTGGGCAAATGCTCATATATTTTGTTTTACACACACCAAAATATCCAAACTTGCATTTTATGTTTGACATAAAATAAAGCAAACAGAAAACAGTGCTAAAACCTATTAGCAATGCTTTTGACAGTTCAAGCAGTTTGCTTTCATCATAATCACATAATGTATGAAAAGCAACTCCCTTGATTGAAACATCTGTGTTTACCATTGGGCAGCAATATTTGAAATAGTTTCCAACATTACGAGCAATCGTACAGTGGGTGGAAGAATTGAGAGATGAAATGCTAAGTGATTGCTGAAAATGAGCCCATTAACTATGGCAGATTTACCTCTCAGGCTATATATTTTGCAGGCTCATCACAACCCTCTGACTAACACTGGGACGAGCAGGGAAGAGGAAGAAATGGGATCAGAATTTCAAAAGATTCCTGTGCTGTATGCATCTCTAACCTGAGGCGAACATTTAGCATGCTGTTCTTATTAGACAGCATTCCTTCAGCTCACATCAAAGACAGACTCTGCAGATATTGTCTCGCAATCGGGCGTAGAGAATTACACAGGATTGATGCATTGCTTAGTACAGCTAAGATAAATGTGAATGTGAATGGAATACTTGAAGAAGTATTTGTGAATTTTGTTGAGTATGTGGTGTTACAGTACTGTACTTCCACTGAGTTGTATCTTCACGTAAATGTTTTTTACTATTGCTCTTTTATACCTCAGGATAGTTACGTTGCATTTATTTAGCAAGTATACATTTTGCCTCAGATGTTTCTCAAAAAATTCCTTTGGCGAAATTAAAATGAGACAACAATTGACATACAGTCAGTGAGAGTGCAGAGCCTTAACATCGCAGTACACATACTTGTGGATAGCATAGCTCAGATAAAATGACAAGTTCATTTTAAAATCTCTGGCTTTGATATCTTGGGAAATCTGAGCATGGTTTGAAACATTCTCAGGAGAAAAATCTAAGAAGTAGTAGATGTGTTCCTGTTGCTCAAACAGTAGAGCATAGCTTTAACAATGCCAAGGTCGTGGATTCAGTCCCGAGGGTAAGCAAGAAATCATGAATGTGTACCTTGGATAAAAGCATCTGCCAAATGCATAAGTCCATAAGACGTAAGGAAAAGCCTACATTTAATCATATTGCTGTTGAGGATAAACTATTGAAATATTAACATCTTTTCTATGGGAAAGAAAAACTTTTCCTTTAATAGAAAACAACCACAGCTAGTCTAATTCTCTTAAATGTCACAGCAGGTCACTGTGTTCATAAGCCACTCCCACTGGTCTCAACAGCTCTACAAATACGCTAAAATGTGCCAAATATGTAAACTTCATATGTAAAGGTTCAAAAACTCTGACAAGTATTCAGTATCTCATAGGAACTCGAGTCACACTAAACAGTGTGAGTATCCTGGAACAACAGCTGTCGCTGGGGCGGTACTTTCAAAAGATACTAATATATATTATGCACCCTTTAAGGCTAAATAAATGTACAAGGTGTTCCTTCTGAAAGGATATCACCCTAGTCACAGATGTTGTACCATTTTTTCTGAGAGTTTATCCTTGGCCTACACTGTTTCACAAATCATAGCTGGAATGGACGGTATCTACCAGGGTTTTTATAAAACAGCTTTGCTTGCCTCAAAAACTTCCTCATCCAGGATTCTGGTGCCGAAGACAGTGATGCCATCTGTGTTAATGATTGAGTGGTCACTTCTGCTGAGTGGTTTAGAGATCTTCTTCTTACAGTCCACAATCATTGTAACGGTCTTCTTTTCGATGCTAATAGCCACACGGTGCCACCTGTTGGGGAGGAAATACAACAAACAAGAGCCATGAAGATTGTGATTGTTTAGTTTAGTAGCATGAACTATGTTACTCTCTGCTTTCACTTGCATGCTAAAACACATGTTTGGATCTTTATACATTTACATTCATATTGTGAAAAATCAACTGCCTGCCATTGAGGGAGGTTTGTATTAGTACAGGATGTTTCTAAATAAAAATATTTTAAAGGAAAAGACAATCAGCACTCTCTCTGTCCATGTGCATTTAAAAAGGCGTTTTCTCAACACTGTCTGTCATGTTGACTCAGTTATAAATATTCAAAAGCTGTTTTTTGTTTAACACCATTTGTTTTCAATGAAATGAAAAAAGGTCTTTATTACATGAATTGTGAGAATACATCATTGTTGTATCACATGTAAATCTCAATGTGGCTAATCAAAAGCAAAGCTTACTGCCGTTCTCGTATCCTTTTCAAGTAAATGTTTGCTTTGCTTGATTGGTTGCATATGGCTGAATATTAACATCACACAATTGTCCTACTTTAATTATATCTATATAGATAAATAAATGAATAGGCAGATGGAAAATAGTACCAATAATAAACAGAGTGGACTAAACTAGCTATTAGGAAAACTTCATAAGCAAATTGCATAACCAATCCAAACACATTCAACGGCCAGTTGATGAAAACTGTACTACAGCTTGTTAAACACGCACACACACACACACTAAGGCCCATTAATAAACACTTATAAAAAAATACAAATAAAGAGTCAACTTGCTTTCCATCTGCGAGGTTGATTGCACGGAAAAGGGGGTAATCCTCAGGAGTGGGTTTCCCATGCTGATCCTCATACAGGAAGATCGGCGAGCGGCCCACCTCCACACCCAGCTGCTGGATGCCCTGCTCGTTGTATACCGACAAAAGGAAGGACTGTGTTCCTGCCTTTGGCTTGATAGTCATAAGGATGGAGAAATCCTGAGGGAATACTCCTCCTGAAGATACAGGAAATGCATTGTGGGTTAAAAATCAGCTGTTACTGATGATTCATATGCTTGTCTTCCGTTCTGTTGCAGAGATGAGCTAAGACTATCAGACAGAGTAGTGTGATCTAAACAGGCCTTGTAATATGCAATGGCCTTTACAACAACCCTTACCCAAGATCGTTTGTTGAGGGTAGTTTAACGAAGTATGAAACAGTTTGTCTTTTCTGTTGGCATGTTAACTTTACAAGGTGTCAGGTGACATAACAGATTAACAATCAAATGGGTTATATGAACAATAGGGTGGAAATAAATCTCAAACTATCTATATCTGAAGTGCTGTTCTTTTTGCCAAACTTGAGAGAGAATTTTTTTTTTTCTTGCCAAAATACTATTTAGCTGAAATTTCCAGTCCTAAAACAATAGGGTTTGGAGGCCATTTTATTTCAGCCAAAAATCACAGAAAAAGAATCTCCTGCTATTTTGTGCCTCAGTTACCCTTTGTGGTCTGGCCAATTTGGAAGATACCCAACACACAGAGAACAGAGGTTCCAACTTAATAGGACTAAACTTGTAAATGTATATGATGTTGTTGTTATAAACTGAGCAAATAATGAGAGATTTTCAACATCCCATTAGTAAAAACTTTACTCAAAACGGCTTACCATGCAAGGGACTATGTCAAATAGCCATCATTTTAATAAGTAATAGTTGATCATCTGTGTTATGCTACAAACAACATACAGTACTAGCCTCTGTTATAGGGCTAAGGCTACAGTTAGCACCAGTTAGCAGCAGTTTAGATATTTTCACTTATTCTTTGTTTAGCTAGTCATAGATGATTAGCAAGAAACACTCTGGTCAAAACCAACCCAGGCTCATTGGGAAAATGTGCCAGCGGCAAAATTTCTGCGATATGATATTACATTACTTTTTTGCAAATTACATGAAACTTTCAAACACTTTTGGGCTATGTTTTATTATATTGGTTGGGAAATTAAATATCTGGTGAATGTTGCCAAAATGTTCATGCTCTATGGCATTTGAAAATAATGTACCACCTACACTAAACCCCAACCCTAAACCTAACTGAAAGTATTAACAAGGGTAAATGTAAGATAAAACACATCTGCTAAAGCAACTGTGCCATTTTAGCTTCTTTTTACACATCTTTGGTGTTTAAAAGCCAAATTCTGACAGTAACATTCTGTTTTACATTAAAACAGTAATGTGCTGTAGAAAACAATGTATTCTGGGCATGTGGGCAATATTCTTCACGGTTAGCAACTGCTGTTAATTTACAGCCCATTTTCAACACTAATCTACTGTATTTGTGTATTACGGTTTTGTACTATAGTACACAATGCATTGTGGGCTAGTGCATTTTTGAAGCAATAGAATAATGCCGCTGAACAGGTGTTTCACAGGAGTTTGAGTTCAAGTCTACTATCCGTGTTCGAGGCGCTTATGACAGGAACAGGCCTATGTGTGGAAAATAGAAGAAAACTAATCAAAGCGGAGAGAAGAGGGAACTTTGAAACTGACTGCAGCGAGGAATGCGTTCTTTTAAAACTGGACCAGTGACTGTGTCGAACGGGAAGAACTGAAACTGAAACAGTGGCGCCTTAAACTAACTTGTGTTTTTATTCTTTGATACTTCAAATCCCTAGAAAGTACTTTGAAAATGACTGCAGTGAGGAGCACTGGAAGTTTTGTTTGTAGTGTTTTCTCTTACATCCAAATCACTCGAACGCTACGATGAGCTGGAGCTGAACAAGCCGGAATAGTGCTTGAGAGTGAAGTGAGTGATTATAAACGCATTTACCAGAGAGGGTAAAATCCTGTTGATTCACTGTAAAACATTATTTATTCCAAATTTCAGTGCGTATTAAGGCCTTCAGACTGTGTATTTCTTGGTGGCACTCAGCCTGATGGCTCATTGGCGGGAGAAAAAAAACCTAACGAAATAACTGGTAAAATTTGTTCTTATACATTATTGATATTAAACTTTTAAAACACAATTTCATTTAACTATGTAATACAACAGAGTTTTAGTTTGTATTCTTGTCTGCACTTTTTCTTACAAATGTTCACATTGCTTTTACAAAAAAATGTTTGTCCATTTTGGGTGTTCTTGCTTATAAATAAATGTTCACCTTTTTATTAGCCTATTACTGTTGTCTGTGTTTTTACTGTAGTAATTTTATGTGATTTTAATTTCCAACCTATTTTGGGGTTCCCTTTTTGACCTAGAGATGTGTTGCCAAAATGACCCAAATTGGGTTGTTTTTACCTCACCATTTTTTAAGAGTGTATTGTAAATTGAAATAAACACAGAAATGTACTGCATGTTTTTTTTACAGTAAATTATTAAATATTAATTATTAATACCATAGAATTACAGTATATTGCTGGCAACTCTGCAGCCAGTATTTTACTGTAGAATAAAATAAAAAAAATACTGGAAAATACTGTATTTAATTTTTATGGTAATAAGCTGTAGAGTAATTTCACAGTATCCATACCGTAGAATTACAGTAGCTGTCGACTCCGCAGCCAGTATTTTACCTTTATTTTACCGATACATTTTTTACAGTGTAGAATATTTTTTTTCCAATGAGCCTCTGTTGTCAAAACAGTAGCCAAAGAGCTTTCTCTCTTTCTTAATCGACTCTTCCTTAGAACAATAAATATGCCTTTAATTCCTTCATCAAGGTCTGGGCATCAGACTTCTGCATTGAAAACAGTCCAAATGCATTTAACTGAGACGGTCAAGCTACATTATGTACTTCCTATTGGATGCATTTCAAAGAGAAAAAATAAACAACTTAAAACGTCACTTTGCAAGAGAAAACCAATTAGATTCACAGCCTTGCCCAACCAGAACAGTTACTCTATTTAAAAATCATTAGAGATGAGAGTACAGATTAGCATAAATGATGTACCTGGGAAGAGCTGCTTGGTCGGAGAGCTGAGTTGAGCTTGTTTGTCCACTCGGTAGGCCACATCTGGTTTGGATCCTCTCCGGATGGTGCAGAAGCCTTGTGTTTTCTTCACTCCTTCAGGTGAACTTTTAAAGTCTAAGACCTTGAGCACATCCACGGGTTCAGCTGTGAGGTAGAACGTTGAGTGCTATGATCAAAGCGTTTGTCATTTTCATAATTTCATTGGTAAACAAACATTATTAGCATCAGTAGCTTTGAAACATCAAACCAATACAATATTGTTAACACTTTACAATAAGGTTCATTAGTTAACACTAGTTAACTACATTAGTTAGCATGAACTAATAATGAACTGCACTTTTACCGCATTTTTAATCTTTGTTAATGTTAATTTCGGTTTGCGTCGGTGACAGACGACGTGACGTCTAGAGTGACCGACTGAAAGAGAACTACTGTTCCCTTTCGTAAAGGGAACTCCCGCTGCATCGATACTCGATACTTTGGGGAATGCCCTCGGCATGACGCGTCTGAAGTCTGTAATGGAACTATTCCAATCTTGATTGGTGCTCGTCACTCGTGACGTTGCATGTGACGGTGATCCGGAAGCTATAAAAGGGCAACGGAACATAGCCGTATCAGCTTTCTGTCTTCAGCAAGCGTTCTGTGGGACTGTATTGTCTTATTTGGGGTTGTTTGTCTATCTCAATATATATATGGCGAATATAGAGAAACGACTCAGGCGGTGTGCGTCCCCTTGCTCGCGCTATTTGAGCGAGGGTGACACGCACTCGTTTTGTGTTGTTTGTCTGGGAGTGGAGCATGCACGGGCAGTGCTCGAGGGCGCTGTCTGTGCAAACTGTTTTCAGCTATCTATGAGAGAGCTCCGCTCCCGTTTGAGCTTGTTCGATCAATCAGATCAGGCTCGCGTTTCCAGTGCATCAGGCCCCGCGTCTGTTGAGGCAGCGCGCCGCTTGTATGCATGGGATTCGCACGTGGAGCTGGCAGATAACACTGAGACGGTTGCGACCCTTTCTCAGTGTTTATTAACCAGCTCCACTGGTCTCGCGCACGGTTCGGAAGCCCGCGCTGCGGCTTCTTCCGACCGTGTTAAAGACACAGCGTTTGATTTATCTGGCTCCGAGGGGTTAGATATTATCAACACTGAATCACATAAATATGGGGATTCGCCACCCCATATTCCCGTTATTGAGGAATTGCTGGAGGTTGTGACCAGGGCAGTGGTTAAATTAAACATTGAATGGCCATATAATAAGCAGGAAGCGACTAAGAAAAATAAAATGGATGAGCGCTTCCTGCAGACCCAGTCACAATCTTTGTGTCAGAGCCTTCCCTTTTTCACTGATCTTCATACTGAGGTATCGAGATCGTGGGAAAATCCATGTTCATCTCAATTATTTTCCCCCCATGTATATATTTACTCATCTATTAGGGAATCTAATGAGAATGGTTATGGGGTGATGCCTCGGGTTGAGGAATATTTTGCGAAATATTTTCTCCCTGATGTTGCGTCACCCCTGATAGCTCAGACACTTCCCTCCAAATCTCGTACATCGAATTTGTTAGGGAAAGCTTATATGGCGGTGGGTCGAGCCGGTGCATGCCTACACACGATGGGGTTATTACAGGCATACCAGGCTGACCTCCTCAAAGAGGTGGATGATAACTGGGAGGTCTCACTCAACGGTATTACTGAATTTCGTAGAGTAGCTGACTTATCTCTCCGTATTATTAAGGAGACGGCTCGTGCTATTGGCCGTTCTATGGCAGCAATAGTCGTCACAGAGAGACATTTATGGCTTAATCGCTTGGGGATCGAGGAGAAGGACAGGGCTTTCCTTCTCGATGCCCCCCTTTCACCTTCTGGCCTCTTTGGCGACGCGGCGAGAACCGTTGTCGAAAGGTTTCAGGAGGCAGAGCGACAATCAGCTATCCCCAGTTGTCAATCTAGGTCTCATGGGGTTGCTGCCAGGGGGCAGCCTCAGGGGACAGCCGCCAGTTCAACATATTTTGAGAAGGTTTCCTCTCGTGCCCCCCCGTATAAGGCTTGGGGCCAGAAGAGACATTCTTGTATGAAGCCCTCTATATCGAGGACAGGTCTGAGGACTGTCTCTCGGGCTAAGATGGCTTCAACTAAGAGGTCTTGTCGTAACACGCAGACCCTTATGGCCGTTCCCCCAGGAGAGCGAGTACAGGAGTCTCGCCCCCTTATACAGCCCTTAGGAAATCGATGTTTACTTCCCGCCGCCGATGGCGCTTCGGGACACATCGGCTTCCAGCGAACACAAATCGCAGTATCTGCCCGGAAACGTTGCGGCCCTGTCGAGTTCGCCGCCTCTCAGGAGGTCTGTAGAGAGCATATTTCGGTTAGTTCCTGCCAGTTAGCTGCTTCAGGTCACCGAAACCATTTGAACATTTTTAGCCAAGGCCAGTCTCGAGGGACTGGTCCCCATAATAGCATATTTAGACACCCCGAGGGGTCTTCAAAATATAGCCTGGAGGGTCCTGCTTACAGCGGAGCTAATATAAAAATATTATCTACTAAGGGTGGTTCACATGTCTGCCAGCCCCGAGCAGGGTTGGTTCTTGGAACAGGAAGTCAAGTCTCTCTTAACAAAGGAAACCTCAAGGTGAGCTCTTCCTCGGTTTCGGGAGCCCGGGTTCTACAGCCGGTACTTCATAGTTCCTGTGAGGGAAGGGGAGTAAGGCCTTGTTTCGGATCTCAGGGTAATGGATCAACCTCCGAGGGGGTTCAGATTCAAGATTCCGACTGTCAGTCAGACCAGCTCCGAGGACTGGTCTGTCGTGATAGATCCACAAGGCCCTTAACTCCTCATTCCCTTCTAACCCCATCACGGGAAGTTTCCGAGATCTGCTTTTGGGGGAAAAGCACATCAGTTCCGGATTCTTCCATTCGGCCTAGTATTGTATCCCCGCACCTCCTCGGAATGCATGGTCACTGTCCTAGCTCCATGGAGTCTTCAGGGCATCCTCATTCCTGTCCATTGACTACTAGAGCACACGGTTCAACACCGAGGTGTTGTTTCGAGTCTCGTGAGGTGCTAGGGAATATGGCTCAGAGTCTAGGAAAAATCACCAGTGCCTCTTCAGAGAAACCGATTCCTGGGGGCGGTGTAGGTTATAGTCATGATGCAGGCACAATTGTCTCCAGCTCAGACACTCATCTTCCTTACCATAGTCATGAATATCAAGCTAGGCCAGGCCACCACTACGTGACCTTATTAAAGAGTGGGCTCGCTGGCAGCAGTGTTCAACATACTATTCTTTGGCCTGCTGTACATGGGGGCCCTGTAGTAGTGGCTCAGGACCAATGGGTTTTCCCCGAGAGGGAACCCACTCCGCATGACCAGAGTTACGCGCACATGCCCTCGTTTTCTGATCATGGGGAGGAAGTTATGGTTCCTGCTCCTAGTACCTGTGTTGGAAACACAGGGTCTGAGGAAACTTCAGAGAGACCATTAGGTTCTATTTTTGACAGACACTATGTCGATGGTCTCTCTGATCAAAGAGGGGGCAGTCATCCTGTCGAGGCAGGGGCTGCAGCCCGGGGATTTCGAACTCCACCCCAAGTTGGCTTTAGCCGGGATGGAGGTCGGTTTGTCAGAGGTGCTCCTGTTTCCCCTTTATGTGGACGGCCACCTTCTGCGCCACCTCTCCCATGCTCTTCCAGCTCTGCTGGGTTTGGATATCATGATACAGACATGGTTGAGGCCATGTCTGTGTATACTTTCCCCGATTGTTCTGCCCCCGGGGGTTCTAGAGTACAAGAGGGTTCAGCAGTACGGGATCAGCTTACTCTTAGTGGCCCTGTACTGACAGGCCCAAATATGGCTTCCAAACATCTGGGCCCTTCTGGCAGGCCTTCCGCGGTGAATCCGGATCAGGATGGTCCTCCCTCTTCAGCCCAAGGTCATGATATTTCACCCTTGGCGGTAGCCCAGGAAGCTACTGGATTGGCCCCTGAGGGGGACCAATTCATAAATTCTGGTCTCTCAACCGAGGTTGTTGAGACCATTGTAAACTCTAGAGCCCCCTCCACGAGGAAACTTTATGCATTTAAATGGAAAATTTTTATTTTATGGTGCAGAGAACATCAGTTGGACCCAGTTAACTGCCCAGTGGCTTCAGTACTGGAGTTCCTCCAGAATCGTTTCTCTGACGGGCTCTCCCCGTCCACGCTTAAGGTCTATGTGGCGGCTATATCAGCCTTCCACACGCCTTTAGGGGTGGGCACGCTGGGGACACACCCACTCATAATTCGTTTCCTTCGTGGAGCCAGGAGGATGAGGCCTGCTATCCAGCCTAGGGTCCCCACGTGGGACCTGGCAGTGGTCCTCGAAGGTTTATCCCTGGCACCCTTCGAACCCCTGGATAAGGTGTCTGAGAAATTTTTATCCTTTAAGGTAGCCTTCCTGCTCGCTATTACTTCCCTGAAACGAGTTGGCGACCTGCAGGCGCTATCTGTGGCTCCCTCTTGCCTCGAGTTCTCTCCTGGCAGAGTGAGAGCCATTCTCCACCCTAGACCTGGCTACGTGCCTAAGGTGCCCACAAATGTGGCACGGTCTATAATCCTTCCGGCCTTTCATCCTCCACCGCATGTGTCGGCTGATCAAGCTAAGTTACACTTGTTATGCCCGGTCCGAGCTCTTGAGGCCTATGTACATAGGACCTCGGGCTGGAGGAAGTCGGACCAGCTGTTTGTGTGTTTTGGGTTATCCAAGAAGGGCTCCCCGGTCTCCAAGCAGACTATTAGCAAGTGGATAGTAGAGGCTATTTCTTCAGCTTACGAGGTGCGCAATCTGCCTTCACCTCTCCTGATAAAAGCTCACTCAACCAGAGGAGTGGCATCCTCTAGAGCCTTGCTAGCAGGGGTTTCTCTTCAAGAGGTCTGTGATGCCGCTGGCTGGGCCTCCCCACACACCTTCATCAAACATTACAGTCTGGATCTGTCCTCTACACCAGGTTCACAAGTTCTCATGTCTTGAGTGTGCCAGATTGCTTCACACCAGGGCAGGGTCTCTCAGTGTGGCGGCGTGGGTATTCGTTCCCCAAAGTATCGAGTATCGATGCAGCGGGAGTTCCCTTTACGAAAGGGAACGTCTCGGGTTACGTATGTAACCCTCGTTCCCTGAGTAGGGAACGAGACGCTGCATCTCTCGGCCACACTTTTCGTGCTCCTGAGAACGACTTGCTTCGACCCTTTAAAAGCTGATACGGCTATGTTCCGTTGCCCTTTTATAGCTTCCGGATCACCGTCACATGCAACGTCACGAGTGACGAGCACCAATCAAGATTGGAATAGTTCCATTACAGACTTCAGACGCGTCATGCCGAGGGCATTCCCCAAAGTATCGAGTATCGATGCAGCGTCTCGTTCCCTACTCAGGGAACGAGGGTTACATACGTAACCCGAGACGTTCTCAAATAAAAACATCCATTTACTTTTCACAATTGCTTCCAAGTACAGTTGGGTTATTATGTAATTTTATTACACTTTCCAAGTTTAAAAACAAGAAGCCAATTTCAATACATATTGTTAACCTCAATTAGACTGCTTTTCCTTATGCAACAGGGCTTACTTATCCTTATCCTGCCTTGAATAATGACCACAGTGTGGAGTCAGCATATCTACAGTCAATTATCGTTCAACAAGTGAGGACATTTATGGGCCACATCTTGCCGTCTGTTGATACGAACAAACAAATTCCCATCAAATTCCCCCTCGGTGCCACACGTGTCATTTCGCAACAACGCTAACTCTGACTGACACTTTTACTGTACATAATTCCCTGCCATTGCATATGTGCTGTGACCGTCAATGAAGCAATTGTACTTTTATAAGGAACCCAAGCAGAACAGCAGTAAAGATGTGAAGAAATATCCAGTAGGGATAATTGACCCCCCTACATGCAGATCCATTTACAAAGCCAAACATTCCAGGAGTTAAAGTCACTGGTGCTGGTCAATGCTCCTCTACGGTTATGGCAGCTCAGCATGACCAAAACTTTACAAGCAGTTCAACTCCACCAATATGTCAGGTACTACACTTTATTATGTTGCTAATGCCAATGTCAAATATGAAAGGTTCTGGTTTCGCTCAGCCTGCACCCCACAAATGGCCCATTTCTAATGATCCTCAACAAATCTATGCTAATGCTTAAACAGGCTGAGAGATTTATGATATGATTAATATGGCAATTTAGAGGCTGGTACTGTAAAGTGGACTCTGAGCAGCACTGTAATGTCACACTGATTTATTGCTCTGCTTGAGTCTTTTAGACTTCGTCTTTGATGCCTTGAAAAGGAAAAGTTCCGGCCTCACTCGAGACTGATGAATGAGGATGTAAGCGAGGTCAGGGAGATAAGAGTATCAGCTGGGTTACTTACATCCAGCATTATCCGTACACAACTTTGTGTCCCTAAGACGCATCTGTTTGTCATCACCACTGCGAACGTTGTGGTTGAGGATGCCGAGTTGTGTGAAGTCTCTGAATTTCAGGAGGTTTAAGGGAATAGGAACAGAGGCTGAAAGGATGACTAGCACATAAACACTCCTATTCTTACTCCCCCGCTACCAGAGACTACAAAAACTTCTGAGTCAGGTCAAATAGACATATCTGTCTGCTGGTCAGGCAGCAGACAGGAAGTATCCCTTTCAAAGGCCTAAAAACAATAAACCATACAAACAAGAATGACTAGTTGCTAAGACTCATTACTCTCTCTCTCTCTGGATTCAAATCAGGGTTTTATTTTCATATGCTTTGACATCACAAAAGGGCTCATTTTACACCCTGTCCCACATAACTAAGCCTGGGAAAGAACTTCAGAAGAATTATACTGAAGTATTTTTTTGATAGATCAGACCTATAACACTGTGTGTAAAGCACAATAAAACCAGTAAAACCACTGTAGGACGATGAGCTGTGTTTGTTAAAAATAGACAGTGGAAAAGTCACTCAGACACTAGGTCGTCACAGTTACATAAATTATATTTTATTTCGTTTTAAGGTCAAGAGCAGAACAAAAATATTATGAAATGTCTTCTCTTTATACTTACTGTAAAAAAAGTAAATTTTTTGTAAAATTTGACCTTTTCCCCCATTATTTTCTGTAACCATATGGTAAGCGCGTGCAGGAAGTGCTGATCCGGTGGTTCCTGTTCCACATATGTGGCCAGGAGCTGAAGGGTGGTGCTTTTTTAGGGTTACTGAACATGCTGAACACATTATGGTGTCGGCATGGCACAGCCTGCAGATAACTTTGCCTCAATGTACCACCAACTAAGTCCTAATGCACTGAAAACACAAACTTCTACTCTGAGATAAAGGGACTATTTTTGTTCATAGGTTTGAGCGCAGTAAGATTACATTTATTTATGAAATTAATACTTTTATTTAGCAACGGTGCATTAAATTGATCTAGAGTGAATGTAAATACATTTCAAATGTTGTTGTTTTTTAAACTTTGATGAAATAATCCTGAAAAAAATATGGTTTCCACAAAAATATATTAAGCAGCACAACTGTTTTCAACACTGATAATGAGAATGGTGTATTCAGCACCAAATCAGAACATCCTGATTTTCTTGATAACTTTAAAACAGCTGCACACAATAAAGCTCAGCGTGTCTACATCCGTGCACGTTTGTGAGCTTAATGATGTGGTCAGGTCCTAATGTAGCTTTGTCAAATCAGTCTGTTAAGAGTTTCCATTCAGCGTAACCCCCACTGACAAAACAAAGGGCAGCCCTCAGCATTATCATTCTAAACGAGATGTAAAAAAAAAAAAGCCTGAGTAAAACGCATCCAACTCTTAAAGGAGAGGGTAACAATCTGTAAGTCTTACGAGCCTCTTGCAGTGCTACTGTTTTTTTTTTTTTTTTTTTTAAATTCTAAACCAAAGGTCTCTTTGTGCTCTTCAGAATGTCTTTCAGCATTACTGCATACCTAAAGGCCTCATATATTCCAGATGTGGAGAATTGGCAGGAATAGGAGCCCCCCTCCCTCACAGAAGCTCTTAAAAAAATGTCAGTATCCAAAATCCATTAATGCAGCAAATAAGCACATTGCTCCTAATGCATATCCACAATTAAAAGTGCTGGATAAGTTTTATTCTTTGTATTTTCCATTTATTATACTTGGGGAGGTGCAGTGTCATGGATAGTGACACGGCAGACTTTTCACAATAAATATGACAAAAGAATTTAGCAGAAAATATTTTATCGTCTATGTAATTCAGCCTCTGAAATTACTATAAACCTTGAAGAAATCTGGCAGAAATGTCAAAATGCTGTTAAATACACAAGAGACACGACATCTACAGCCCAGTCAAGAAAAATCATAACATTCAATCTGATCCAAGCATTTGACATCATCCCTGTCCGTACTATGACAAACATCAAATGCAAAAAAGGCCCTACATCCTCATTGGTTGAATCATAGGATATCTCAGTGGGTGTGGCCAATATCTCATGTGGACTTTGTGAACTGCTGTAAGAGATGTCTTATATGGATTTCAGTTCAAATAAACAATCCAGAAAACAAGAGCCAAATGGTAGCTTTCATGCATGGAATGCAGTTGTGGTCAAGATTATTATTAAACCAAAAATGTGAAAGCTCAATTTAAAATACCCCCACCTCCCAAATTGGCCTGCATATGTGCAATGTGGTGAAGACATTATCAGGCAGCCATTTTGAAAGAGGTATGTTACATATCTGAAATGGCCATCAGAACAACAGCAAAGGAATATACTATTTATCACTTTACAGGGTACTTGTTATATTTTGGATTTCTTTATAGTAGGAGAGACCAGGCCCTTTAAAATACTATTAGAAAGACAATGTATAAAAACTATTTGCGATCCTCACAGGTGAGGTAGAAGGATATAATGCCTGAATTTTGATTTATTATTTTTTAGAGCAGGCTATACAAGAGGAATTAATGTATAAATGATGTATAGGGCCACTTTAATTAAAACACGCAAGTGTCCACTTTAAAAGGAGACAATGTGTCAAAGTTAGAGAGCACTACTACAGTAGCATTCTGACAGTAGACCGGTCTTTAGTGTGGACTGGGATAGTGTGGAGAAACGGTATCTCTCTCAGTCTGAGTAATACAATTTCACAATCTAATTCTGGGGCACTGGAGTGCCTCGCTGGTGTGTGCAGGGTAGTGCAGTTCCATAAATGCTGTCTCATGAACTGGTCAACTATAATAGTTAACAAATTAGGGAAGACTACTTTCTGCTATTTACTAAATCATTCTATTCAGTGAAAACACCTACATTAAAATTGTTTTCTATATGTAAAACTTTGAGGATTAATGTCACCAATGATATTAATTAACTGGGTATTTAAAATATATATAAAAATTTAACTAAAAAGGAGGCTTACCTCCTGGCATACCACTCTGATACCTAGGCTGCACACCTTGAAATAAAATAGCCTATCTGTCTTGATAGACTCTTCCATGTCTAATTTCAATTGCTGCATCAATGTAGGCTAGAAGTAAATACATCTATAAATAATAAAAAATATATAAATATATTTCAAAATAAACATCAAATACAGGGTATGTCGAAGATATTAATGCAATTATCATCACAATTTACGCCACTGATTTCATCTAAACTACTAAGTTAGTTTTTCTCATCAAACATTTTGGCCATTATGATACCACCTAAAAATATAATTTTAAATACTCTTTATCAGCATTCAGGTTTACAAATGCGTTTTTACCTCGAAACGCGTCTATGATACCCAAAAATGCTGCCTAGGTAGGCAGCTCAGCTGGTTTTGAGATGCAGCCAATACATTTCGCAATATATAGCCGGTATATACTGTGTTTTAATTATATTTTGACGCTGAAATGCACTCAAACATTTTAAGTCCCTTACAATTATAGCTACACAGTCTATACTGAGGATGGCATCACTTAGCTCGCGACGATGCTCCTCAACCTTTCCTTACCTGCTCTCACATGTGTTGCCTGTAGGACAAAAGTCAGACTGAAGATTGCACTTAAAACGGAGTTCCTGAGCCACTTTTTCGTTTTCCATCTCGTGGACCACCTTTCCTTATCCATGACCGGCGCCCTCAACTGTGTCTTATTTTAAATTCGTTCCTATTCCACAATCCAGATTATTGTTATTTATTTCTGCACTGCCATGAAAAAAAAAAAAAAAAAAAGACCAAAAAAAAAAGACAAATCAATTGGTTTTCGTCGAAAACAAACTTCTTAGTCCCTCCGCCCAGCAGTCTCTCAGACTGAAGGTAAACGGGCTCTCATGAAAAAAAAGAAAAAGGAAACCCGTTTGTTCCCTGAAGAGCTCAAGTCTTTAGGAGGGTTGGACGTGTGGACTAAACCTGACCCGTAAGGAAAAAGAAATGAACACGGGAAAATCACTAGTCTTGGAAAGATCCGCCCATTATTTTGATGAGAGCTTCAAAAGTTTGACACCGTTCCCCCGAAAGCTTAGAGCAAAGGTGTATCTGACGGATCATACAACACCGGGATGATGGTGATGGGACAGCGGTTTACCAGAGGAGACGAGTCACCCCTAGCCTGGATTGTCATCCTGCATCCTGAATCAGTGACAGAGGACTGGATATCTCCATAGCATTTCACAACTTACTTTATTTTGTTACTTCTCACATTTGTAGATTACCAACTGGAAATATATATGTTTCATGTATTTATTTACATAGTGTATTCTTTGTCCTGTCTGTTATTTCCACTGCAGACCTGATGAAATGACATGTTGCTCCACTAGCCTAAAAGGCTGGAATAACACTAGGTGTGAATCCACTTCCAGGTATTGCAGTCAAACCAAAAAAAAAAAAAAAAAAAAAAAATGTTTTAAAGAGGCAAACCAAAAGTTGGCCGAAGGTAGCCCATTTAAAATTCCTCAAGAAGCACTGATAGCCAGAAAAGATACCATCCACATGAATGAGAACTACAGATGAGACTTCATGGCCAACTCGGAATTCCTTCAAGAAACAATCTTGAAAGAGTCCGCTTATGGGATTGCTGTGGCACAGATGTCTGAAAATAATTATTTTTTTAAAGTCATCAGACAGGTGGTGTCTATGCATTCCAGCAGTCGGTTTCTCTCTCCACAGTATAATGTGTAGATGCATAATTGACAACATAACAGCCATAATTGTCACTGAAATTCAGAACACATTAACCATCATTATGTGTTATCCCACAATAAATTGGGGCCATGCAAATTCTTTTTGAGAATGCAGAGGGAAACAATAAAAGCAACTGAGACAAAGAAACCGCTTCATCATCTTCTTTTAAAATGCTGTATAAAATGAGAGTCTATTCACTAAGACGGGTTCAGGGTTCAAACTCTTGTTTTACTTTAATAAAAGATGCTTGGTGGGCAAAATGCCAAACTGTCGGAACTAAACAGAATTATTAAGTTTAATAGTTAAAAAAAAGTAGTAAAATGCACAATCGAATACATTTATCAAGCATAAAACATTCCTGCTTTGTATAAAGTAATGAGGGTTGGAACATGGAAAGATTTCCATGTGTCAGATAGATAACACTACCTTATGCAGTCAGCATTCATTTCTTTCCCACAATAGCTGTTTGAGTAACCACTGCCAGACCATTCTGTCTGGTTTTCAGATGGATAATACATCTACCCAAACGTTTGAAAATGCTAATTATGTGAATTCTTAATGTATAATTTTCTTCTTCCTTTTTTCTTTTCATTCACATTTTCCTAATAAAGAAGAAGAAGAAAAGAAAACCTACAAACATACGCTGACCCCTTTATTGAGACAATTACAGACATTTTTATTCAGTTCAGAACATACAGTTGTCAGCAGGATCCACATTTGTATCACTCGTTTATCTATAAACCATGTGATTAAGAAATCAGTGTGCATACATCCAAGTTATGCTTTATGTAATTATTCTATAATTGTAAGTGAGTGACCTTCACTTTTGTTGTTTTTAGACATCCCGAACCTTTCAATTTGTTTGACTAGTAGCCTATAACTTACAGTTCAAATTTAACCCAAAAGAAGTACGCTCTCATGCCAGACATTTTAGATGTTTGTTCTTCAAAAGCAGTTGAAATGAATTTATACTATATGTTGATCGACCAGGAGTTTTGAGGCATGAGTCAACTACTCTGACCTCAGTCTGTTCGCTGCTCCAAACCTTTTGATTTTAGTCAGACTTTGACCTCGAACTTTCTTGTTCTAGGTCATTGCTTACATCTTGGCTTTTGAGGTTTTGTCTTGACTTCTGTCTTGGCCTGAGATGAGACAGGCGATTCATCCTCATCTGGATGTTAGTGCTGTGGCATCCTGCTGGTTGAGAGAAATCAACAGGGTTAATGCAGTTCTCTGACATTAGCTGAAATTAATGAGGTAGGCAGAACTTACAGTAAAAGTGTGCGGTACGTTATGGAAGACTGACCCAACCACAAGTCTCTGGAATGTGTTTCAGTCTAAGCATAAATTTGACTGCTGAAGAATAACCAGCTACTTAATATAAACCATTTATTTATTTGTTTATTTATTTAAATGTGGTCAAATCTACTTGATCAAAGGATGTAGTGCATTCATACTGTATGAACACATTTTTCCCATTTTACAGTACTGCATTGTGTGGTACAGTACGGCAATTATTGCAAAGTTCTAAGCCTCCAATAAAAATCTTCAAATATTTGTTCAAAATAGTGGTTTTTCTTGTGTTTTTGAAAAAAACTGTCAAATGAACAAGTTGCTATCCTTTTTGAAGCGTGCAACCACTTTCCTGCTTTCAAAGACTAACTGCATAAGCGAAAAACATTATAGTATGGGCTGTGAATGAGCATTTAATTTGTTCGATATGTTTGTAAATGACCTGAATGAACTGTGGCATCTTGAACAAAGATCTGCTGACTGACTGAACTAGAGGAGCTTGCATGTCATTCATTCAGTTTGGCATGCTAGACAATCACAACAAGGAGAAATGGTACACATAATTAAAATGATGTAATGACAATCTGAACTCGAAACTTTTCGAACGAACTGGTTGAATGAATCAAGGATATCATAACATGCTAAATGACTTTCATGGTACCTCCTATTGACTCAATTACGTAACTTACAGAAAACGTATCTGAACAAATCATTGAATGAATCTGAACGAATCACTTTAGCGAAAGATATATTTGAGTCACTAGATCAGGCATGGGCAAACTCTGTCCTGGAGGGCCACTGTCCTGCAGAGTTTAGCTCCAACTCTAATCAAACACACCTGAAACAGCTAATCATTGTCTTCAGGATTACTAGAAGGCTACAAGCAGGTGAGTTATATCATGTTTGGATCTAAACTCTGCAGGACAGTGGCCCTCCAGGACTGAGTTTGCCCATCCCTGCAGATGGATCAAAATCCCTGCCACTATAGCACAAATTCAATGTTCCCTTTTGCGAGAACTTCTAAACTGCATCAGCTACTCACACTATCGGGATGCGCTCTTGTGGAACCTATAGTGTCTGAGGCATGTGTACAAACACGCCATACGATGGCTGACGCAGTGCGATGACGTCGCAAGGCACCAGTGTATAAGAAGGGCACCAACGTAAAGGGGTTAAAGCACTGTGTTCCTCCATGCCCGTGTTCCTAAACACCTAGCGATGGTCATGAGCTGTGTGTTATTTGTCTGAGAGCGGAGCATGCAAGTTCAGCCCTTGAGGGGACTGGATGCATTCATTGGCTCTAACTCTGCGTTGCTGAGGCAGTGAATCATGGGAGTCTCAGATGGAGCTGGTAGAGGAGCTCCATTGTCTTTGTTCCTGAAGTGGAAACCCGCTCAGCGGTTTCTTCAACGGAAAGCGAGGACTCATTGCTTGTCTGTGATTCTGATATTATAGACGTGGTGTCAGTAGAAATGGATATATTTAATAGAGCCGTTTCCTGCTCAATGCAGCAAACCACTGAATACGATGAGCTGGTGAAACTTATGTCTTGTGCCAGAGCCAGATTGAGTTTAAACTTTTCCGGCTCAATGCAAGATACTGCGAAAGGTCATTTAGATGCACAAGTGTGCAGCTCCGATGAGACTTCCTTTTCTCCCAGACCTGCACACTTAGGTGTCAGGTGCGTGGAGACATCCATACTCTGCCCGTGTGGTTCAGCTTATAGTTATTCAAATGTAGAGGGGCTGAGCCAACAGGGTTATGAGTGGATGCCTTGGGTGGAATCGAATTTAGCGAATTACCTTTCCGCGGGGACATCCTCCTCACTGAAGGCGCCCGTTTTGCCCTCTAAAGGCCTCATTATACTTCTGCGTCGGACCTACGCCGGAGCCTATACGCCGTAGGCAACGTGTTGGTTTTAATTTATACTTCTGCGTTGTTGTCCACGTTGACGCGCACCTAGGGAGCATGTGAAACCCCAAGGGAGGGGTTCTGGCAGACCAATCACAGCGCTTGCGTCCACGTAGAATTGACGCGTTGTTACATTTTTGGAGAGGTGCACGTCAGGGTACGCCGAAGGGTACGCGCGCTACACACAGCCTACGACGTAGCTACGGCGGCAGTTCGACACAGAAGTATAAATAGGCCTTAAATCAAGTCAGACAACATTGAGGTTGGTGGGCAAAGAGTATGCGGCAGCTGGGCAGACTGGTTGAGCTCTGACATCTATGGCAGTATTGCAAGCTTACCAGGAAGATTTGTTCAAAGACCTTTCCTGAGGCGACCTCTGAACTGTGTATAGCCACAGATCAAGCTCCATGGCTACTATGGTGGCAATGGAGAGACATCTCTCACTTAATTTGTCAGGGATCAAGGAGTCAGATAAAGCTTTCCTCCTTAATGCCCCTGTCTTGCCCTCTGGTCGGCTTGGGACTGCCGTTGAGATGGTGGTGGACAGGTTTAGAGAATGGAGAATGGTAGAGCAGGGCTCAGGCCCGCCCCCTTTTTTCAGTCTCTTCAGCTCCTCATAAATCAATTGTGTCCTTTCCAGGAACGAGTTCCTGGGGAAAAGAGTAAAAAGGTTTGTACACATGCCTCAGACACCGGGTTATGCTGACGCAGCATCTCGCTCCCTTTCTCAGGGAACTGGCATTACATACGTAACCCTAGATGTTCTACTCACAACTCACTACTCTTATGAACTGATTATAATCTGTCTTTGTGGTAAGGAATTCATTTAATAATAAATTCCTTAAAATATGTACAAGTGTAAGGCTTTTGTTGAAATCTATTATTTCTCTAAAGCTATCTTTTGCCACTTATGTGGTTCAGTAACTGAATAATTTAATGTGCTGTATACTTGTAGAAACCAATAGTTTTGATCAGTGAATCTACTGAATCAAACATACTCTATATTGCTGTACTGCAGGGATGGGCAACTTCGGTCCTGGAGGGCCACTGTCCTACAGAGTTTAGCTCCAACTCTGAAAAAAATCACCTGCCTGTAACTTTCTAGTAATCCTGAGGACCTCGATTAGCTTTTTCAGGTGTGTTTGATTAGGGTTGAAACTAAACTCTGTAGGACATTGGCCCTCCAGGACCGAAGTTGCCCATCCCTGCTGTACTGTATTGTGTTTTGTCAGAAAAAGAAAAAAAGACCATAAAGTTGTTCTTTGATAACAAAATGTTATGGGAATCTAATGTTTGTTTTTTTCTTTTTACAGTAAGCCTACAATGGTGAAGTTGTGGTTTTAGTGTCTCTACATGTTCTTTATTAGCACTGTTTTCACTGAGGTTTAATCTAGCGATGCCATCAGTGCTCTGAAGCCTTTTGTTTTGAATAAATTCCCTTTGAAATGCATACAATAGTGTTGCTGTCCTTGTTATGATTTGTAGCTCAGAAATACAGCATAGTGTACAAACAATCATCCTATAAATCTTACTTTCTAAGCTGATGAGAAATGAAAAGCATGACAAAATATTCAATGAGAAAATGGCTTACGATAAATCAGTGTGAACTGTATAATTAGCACCAGATTCTCTGCATGTGTTCACAGCACGTCGGTACATTAATTACAGCAGTGCTATTCCCAGTCCTCTTCATTTTAAAATGATCACACGACTTGTTTAAACAACTTTGACTACAATAGTCAATTCACTGACATCAGTGATTGTAAGAGATAGATAACTCTCTGCATCTATTAGCACTGGCCAGTCTTATCTGTTTTCTTAGGTGCGGATACACAGGGAAAGCCATTGGAGGAGATGAACCAAGGATCACACTTGGGACATGCTTTACAAATGACTAAGAACATCACAAGAGAAAAAACAAATCTGTCTTGAGGAGTAAATCCTACATGATGTTTCCTTTTGATATATATATATATATATATATATATATATATATATATATATATATATATATATATATATATATATATATATATATATATATACATGTATGTGTGTATATATATATATATATATATATATATATATATATATATATATATATATATATATATATATATACTGTATTTCAATGTCTTAATCTGGATAAGCTGATTAATTTGAATCAGTAAGCTGCTTAAAAAAACAATAGGAAATTGGAAACAGCAAGATCTCTGGAAAAAAGTAAACACTTGGGGTTACACTGTCGGCTCTACAGACTAGGTAGGTACTCTGGAAAACACATTATCCCATTCCCTCACAACTCTCCATTCACTCAGGGACTTCTACAGACTAAACAGGAAGTTCAAGAATGGCCAGTGTTCTGCAAATTCAAAAACTTCTAGAGAAAGTTTTCTAGATTTAATACTTTATTGCTAGTTTAAAGATCTTTCAGTGTTGCCCTTAGAGTGGAAGTGATTATTGAAATGTGAGCTCATCGAATGGTACATCAGGTAAAGCTAAACAAATAAGTTTCGTAATCAGTTGCAAATAGGGGCAATAAAATGTAGTCCTAAATAATTAACACAAAGGTCTCTGTGATTTGGAAAAAAAGTTTTCATTAGCCTGATATCATCTTGAATCTTCAGCTGATCTCACCAAACATGGAAAATCAAGTGGCAAAAAGAACGGCATTTACATTTTACATTTATTCATTTAGCAGACACTTCCAAAGTGACTTACAAATGAGGAATACAACAAGTGATTCATCTTAAGAGAAACATGAGAAGTTCTAATACAAAGTATCAGACATCGTTCAGAGTGGTAAGCAGGGAGGAATATTGAAAGCATGGAATATTTTTTTAATATAAAGCTCTGCCTAATAATAAACTTGATTTTTGATAATGGATGGTCAGTTACAAAAAAAGTATGTTTGTTGCAAAATTGCATTTAATTATTTGAGGGTCTGTTGAAGTATTTCTGCAAAAATTTCTTAGAAGACATACAAATAGACACCAAAAATTATGTAACATTTATGTGACTTTAATGATAAATATTTGTGTTCTGTATGACTTTTGATTGCAGATTCTTGACAAATCGGGGCAGAGTTTGAGATATTCTTGCGATCTCCTGTGAGACTCTAGAGGTTTTCTTGGAATATAAAACTGAAAAGCAGGAGAACAGTCTCTAGGACTGGTGCTCCTTGGACCAGGAACAAACCAGCAACCATGTTCCAAAAAAAAAAAAAAAAAACTTAATCAATAATAGTTTTTTTTTTTTTTAGGGTCACAAAATTCTAAATTGTATCACTTTTCATAAAAGAAAACTGCACAAATTGGATATAAACACTGTTCCACTGTTACTGATGACCTGACTTTATCTAAAAAATAATAATAATAATAACAAAATAAATAAAAATGTTAAATGGAATGTCTAAATATTAAAATGTCTATCTATCATCATCACAATGAAATGAAATGTTGTTATGATTTATTTACATTTCGCAGGGTTATGCCATCACCAAAAAAAAACAAAAAAATTGCATTTAATTATTTGAGGGTCTGTTGAAGTATTTCTGCAAAAATTTCTTAGAAGACATACAAATAGACACCAAAAATTATGTAACATTTATGTGACTTTAATGATAAATATTTGTGTTCTGTATGACTTTTGATTGCAGATTCTTGACAAATCGGGGCAGAGTTTGAGATATTCTTGCGATCTCCTGTGAGACTCTAGAGGTTTTCTTGGAATATAAAACTGAAAAGCAGGAGAACAGTCTCTAGGACTGGTGCTCCTTGGACCAGGAACAAACCAGCAACCATGTTCCAAAAAAAATTTAATAACAAAATAAATAATAACTAAGAGAGAGAGAGAGATTAAAAGAAATGCTTTTATGATTTTTATTACAAAAATAAATGCTTTCAATCTCATGCTTTACTTGATTTGAGAACTGTGAATTGTCACATCAAGAGACTTTCAACATCTGTTTACACACACACAAAAAAATTATGTATTTAAGAAGAATGCCAATAAGATACAGGGGTGGGGGGATGGGTGGAGGAAACAAAGATGCCACTTTCTCGCTGCACCAGAGATCGTAAATTAGGAACATATTGGTTTGATTTTCTTTCCAATTATTGCTGTAAACCAAGCTAAAGACCAAAGAGGCAGCTCTGGCCAAAGGGTTTGGAAAAACACATGCACTGGATTAGCTACACCGTAATCATATCACTTTCAGTGGAAGGAAAATGAAAGGAATGGTGACGGGTCATCCCAGAGAGAAAAGACAGAATGTCCTTCAGCAAAAATCAAACAACTGTGGAATGCTGGATATTTGACATAACTGAAAAAAAAAAAAAAACTCTCATAACATTTAAGAAAAGTATCATGGGATTTGATGGGAGAGATTAAAAGCAACTAAAAAGATTACAGATGATGCTGTGACTAAGATAAACAAGTACAACACACACTCACACACACACACACACACACACACACACACACACACACACACACACACACACACACACACACACACACACACACACACACACACACACACACACACACACACACACACACACACACACTCACAAATATCACTGTTAAGCGCTGTTATTGAGCCTATTGCAGCAACCAATGAAATGAGGATAATGAAGGTGCTTCTACCTCATGCCCACACTCAGGACAGGAGATCCCCCGGTGTCCTCCCCAATTCATCAGCTGACACTTTACTTGTCCTCAAGCATCTGGTTCCAATACCATGATGGAACAGTCTGACTGGAAAGAAATCGCACAGGTTTTCCATTATGGTCTTTACCAACGTGGTCAAAGCTTTGTTTCCATTTGCATTCCTGGTGATCCACAGAGCTCCAATTGCATCAATAGCTTGAGTCATTTTCTCATATATTTGATACAGTTTTTCTCATCTGGCCATTGATAAGACAACATTCCTCATTACATTTTCTGAACCAGTCCAGCCCATCTTTCTTTTATTTAGCAGCCATATCACATTGACCAGTAATGGAAATTTCTTTCGAAAATAGCAAAGGATACTATAGTATACCGTTTTGAATAGTAACAGACTACATATAATGTGGTTTAATCAAGATTTCAAACTCTGAAATTAAAATAATCTTAAAGGAGTCAGATTTGACAACAAAATAAAACTGTGTCAACTAAAAGATTACATATTACAGTTTTAGTTTAGTAGCCTACCTAACACTAACCTAACAAGCTAACAACAAACTATCTGGGCTGCATTTCCCAATTACACCAACACTGCCAATGGTTTCCAATGTGCCCTTCATGTGGAGTTGGAAATATTGGATATACGAGTTGCGAGCACATGAATGACCAAGCAAAGTTGTATTTTCAAGTGGGAATGTCTGAGTTTTATATGATACATACACAAGTTGGCGAGTTGTGACATTGGAAGGGGCATGTTGATTTGAAACATAGCAGAAATTCTGATCTATAATATGTTGTCTCAAATCTATAGAGAGAGATCGTGAGAGGAAAGCAAGCCATATGCACACAGCAGCACCATTTTCATATGCAAAACTGGCCTGCTGCCATGCCAACAATTTGCTGACAAGTGTCAGATAGGACACAGCTCTGATCAAATAAATGTACTATGGATGTTATGGATTTTAAAAGTGTGACAGCATTCAGAGGCTCTTGTAGCATATCTGGAAGCAGTTAAAAAGCAAGGGAACACATCCCCTCATGTGGAATCAGCATTTCCCAGTAGTTTCAGTGTTTCCATAGGCACCAGGATTTTTACAGTACTGTACCTTAGAAAGGTGGGTCCGCTTTTGGGAGGATATACAATTATATAATGTACATTGATGTTTTGAATTTACTCGCAAAAAGCTGAAAAAGCTGGGTAATGATGTCTGCAATGCAAATAAATGCTGTTTTTAATTTATTTATTTACTTCCTATTCATCAAATAGTACTACAAAAAAAAAATCATGGTTTTCAATAAGAAGAAATGTTTCTTGAGCACCTCAAATTGATTTCAAAACAAATCAGCATATTAGTAAGATTTCTGAAGGATAATGTACTGAAGACTGGAATAATGATGCTGAAAATTCAGCTTTGTTCACAGGAATAAATTACATTTTAAAATATATTCAAATAGAAAACCGCTATTTTAAGCTGTAATAATATTTTATAATACCGTTATTACAGTACTTTGAAGTAAATTAAGTAAATGCAGCCTTGGTGAGCATAAGAAACTTATGTAAAAAATAAATAAAAATAATAAATTAATTAATTAATTCTGACAGACCCCAAACTTTTGAACATTAGCGTATATAGCATTGTTAAATAGTAATCAATAAAAAATATAACATTCAGCCATCATTTTTTCTTAATGTAAAAATTCATAAGTTAGACCATATACACTGCAAATAAACCTTTCCAAGTGCACTTTCATCACATAGGGCTTTTCAGAAAAAGCTTTCGAGTGACAAATGTTCTGCTTTTCCTGCAGCAGCGCATGCTTTTTCTACAGCCTGCAATCAAACCACTGTAATTGGTGGCATGATGTCACAGAGTAGAAGCTTCAGTTAGTAGTATGAAACCACAGAACCATATTCCAGTCTACTGTGGCTTTGTCGAGCTTGCTTCAAATATGTGCAACACTTGCTTAATGATGGTCTTGAATGTAAGGCAGTGCTTATACAGTTTAAAAATCCCTGCGATGGACAATCACGAAGCCAGTGGGTCAATGAATGCCTTGACAAAGATTGCACACATGTGGTTGGTTTAAATATGCCTGGGAACCCTGTAGTCATGAAAAATGCATAATGTCAGGGGGAGCAGCGGTTCAGTGTGTCAGTGAAGACACACGCAAAATGGTCTGGCCAATCTAAATGAGGGTTAGAGACTGGTGCCAAGCTAAAGACTGCTTGGCACAGACTGGGAAACACCTCCCAAGAGCCTGGCAAGAACTGAAGTCTGTCAAGTGTCAACTTAGTGACCATTTCCGAATGAGTCAGTGGGAAAGTGGGGTTTTGAGTACAAACTGAGTCACTGAGTCAATCTGAATATGCCTACTTCCATACTACATAGTATAGGTTAAAAACAGTATGCGACCCGAGTAGTGTCCGACTTCATATTCATAAAGCAGTAGGCTAATAGTACCCAGATGACCTACTACTTCCGGCGAGATTCTGAAGTGTGCATACAATTGACACTTTATGAGGCCATGGGAGAGCAGTCCCGAAACTGGGAGATTTGCCCTGCAAGATGCAATCAATGTCCCACATCACAATTATGTCTGTATTATTTTATTTATTGGTCCCACTTTATATTAAGTGGCTTTAAGTACTATACTTACATCGAAAAATAAGTACAATGTACGTATTGTGTGGATGTTATATTGTAAAACACTTTTGCTGCTATTGAGGTGTGAAACTGGTAAGGTTAGGGTCAGGTGTGGTGATATGGGTAGGTTTGAGGGTGGGTTAAGGTGTAAGGGAAGGGTCAACTATGTAATTACAAATGTAATTGCATACATTAATTACAGCTGTAATTACATGCAAGTATTTTTTAAAATATGAGAACAATGTAAAAACATGTATGTACACAATAAGTCTATTGTATCAAATTATTCATTTCAATGTAAGTACATAGTACTTAACGCCACTTAATATAAAGTGGGACCTATTTCTTTCCTGAAATTACAATACAATCACAATAAGAAATTTTATAGTAAAAAATGTGATTTTCCATTTCAGCAGCTGTCATATTGCTAGAGCGGGGAAAATAACCAACCAACGCATTTGTTCAAAGGGATTTTCCTGCTGATGCGTGGACGAAGCAAAGGAACCAGTGTTGACCTCATCAAAACTCATTAAATATAGCTACACCAGCCAGGACTGCTTCTAGACACGTACTGGATAACATCCTGATTAAACCTGCCAGATCCAACAAAAGCATTCAAGTTAAATTATGCACTGAGTTCGGTAAACCGCATTTATTGTTTGCATAGTCTATAATAAATGAAAATTAAGTCGCTACTTAAGGAAATGTATTTTAGAATAAAATGTGATTTTTTCCTTTCACTACAAGAGATTTATTCAGTTCATTATATTTAGTATAATAGGTCCCATAAACGATAATATATAATGATAAATTGTTGTCAAACGTGATGGCAAAATAGGCTTTCCAACTAATGTAAATCAATATTTACGTAGTATAATAGTAGTAAATTTCTCTCTCAAATGTGTCCCACAAAATCACATCTACTGCCCTGCAACAGAGCAATAGCAAAGTAGTCACCCTAGAAGTGAAGCGACGCAACTGACGCTTGAAGTCAAGTCAAGTCTTTATAACAATATAGATTGTTTCAACGCAGCTTTACAGTGATAATACGAAATTAAAGTCACATAGATTGTTTTGGCTTTACAGCAGATCTAGAATAAAGTTATTGTCCATCTAAAGTTAGTTTCGATTGATTCACTTCCGTTGCAAAGATCATTAGTTATTAACTTAGGGGCCGCTTACACAACACCGTTCTAACAGAAAACCCTCAATGTGCCCCGGCCTGCTCATTCGCACAACAACAGTGCCTGGTGGCTTGAGAACGCAAACCTTGAAATAGGTTTCAAGGTGCAAGCATTGAAAAAATGTGAAAAACTTTATTATCTCCCAGGTAAAGGGAAGGGAAGGAGGCCTTCACAGGTGAGAGACTAGTTGACACTTCAGGAGTCACATGACAATGACAACATGGTGGATGTAGTATGTCCAAATTTCATTTAAACTACACACATTCATACTATATCAAACATAATTTTTAACTGCCGTGAAGTAAGTTTCATACCAAATGTAATACCTAGGCTACATGGAATGTGATTTTGGACGCAGCATCTTTTTTTTTCTTTGGTAGAATTATAGACCTCATGCGCCAGACAAACAAGCGCGCAGCCATTTTTAGAATATTGTCTTTGAACTTTCGTTTTTGCGGTCGCTCTGTGTATTTCAATGGCATTGCTGTCGAGGAGTAATTAGCTGGTGAAGTGGATTTACTTATTGTAAAGTTAACGAAAGTTATTATGAGGATTGTAATGTTTAAAGCATGTCTTAACAAATGCCAGTCGACCGGGAATATTTTAAAACTTAATTCATAAATACGCAAGATCGCTGTGAAAATGCAGACCGGAAGTCAAAAGACAACGAGCGCAGTGCTGAAAAGGGGCGGGCCTACATAAGGTCTATAGCCTTAACTTTCATTGTCTGTTGTTAATGTTAAATAACTAAAGATCAGTTCTTGAAAAGCAATTCTGTTCACTTTCATTATGATATGGCATTTGATTGTGTGGAGTGTCCTCTAGTGGAAAGAGTTGATGGACAGTGAAGACTGTTCACGTGAGGTGTAAAGACAGCATTAATAAGCCTCATTTCAACCATGTCATCATCAACAGACGCCTTGCATCGGGTACTTTTTCTTCTGTAAGATCAAATGGAGAGGGAAATTTGGGCTATATACGTTTTTGTGCGGCTTGGAGTCCCTGTCTGACTGCAGAGCCAACGTAAGCTTTGTTTCCAACTGTACCTCCTTCTCACATCTCTGTGTCTCCTAATTTAAATCTGCAAGAGCATCCATCAAAATTGTGTGTGGCCTCATGCCAGAGTTAACTTCCCAGATTGTTCAGTTACAGACTTGCTCACTAAAACACACACACACACACACACACACACACACACACACACACACACACACACACACACACACACACACACACACACACACACACACACACACACACACACACACACACACACGCACACACACACACACACACACACGCACACACACACACACACACACACACACACACACACACACACACACACACACACACACACGCACACACGCACACACACACGCACACACGCACACACGCACACAAACAAACACTTTAGAATGATTTATAAGCTGTTTTCCTAAAATGCTGTTTATGCTAAAAAAAACGTGTTTATTTATTTGTATGGATATTTCATACGCATTGCTGTCTTGTTTAATTTTATTATCATTTTATTAATTGTTCGAAATAAAGATTTCATTCATTCATTCATTCATTCATTCATTCATTCATAAGCTGTTTTCCTCATGGGACCAAAATATAGTCCTTTATGGGGACATTTTGTATCCATAAGGCATTCCTTACCCACACACACATTAGCTATGGGAATATACCATTGACTTTTGGCTTTTATATACAGCTGATTTCAAATAATATAGACAAGAGGTGGCCAAACTCTTTTAACAAAAATAAAAAAGAGCCCAAAAAATCAAACCTGATTGGGGCTAGTTGCCAAAAGTAAATGATGCATAATATAACATAACTAAATTATATTAAAATTGATTTAAAAAAATCTAATTAAATTATATTAACATATCAATGTAAAAATTATATCTGAACATACTTAAAATATCTGAACATCCTTAAAACAAGATACATTTACTTAAAACTTAATTAATTCTTTAGTAACCCCAACACCTTTAAGTTTGTTTTCCTTTCTCAAGCAAGCCAAGCCAATTATTATCACTTACCTGTCATAAGAAAACAATGATCTAAATTTAAATTATACATTTTAAGCGGTTCAGACTCGGATGTAAGCATAAATCTCTCTAAAGTTTTTTCGATTTTTTATTGAAACAAGAAAAAGAAAAAAATCCAGTGATGTATAGGACAAATAAACTGAAAGATATATTTCTTGACCATTTTGCTTTTAAGTATCACATTCCGCGAGCATGATTTTGAGAGTTTACATAAAAGTGGCTGTGAAATACCACATATGTTCAGGTTACCTTAGATGACCATTTGATGCCATGCAGCCCTATCATGCCTCAGGCTGACCATGACCTTCATGCCAGAGCCAGATTCACGCTATATGCCAATATTACTCCTCTGATGGCCATTCATTCATCATGCGATCAAGGGATGCCTGGCAAACAAGGCACAGAGTGATAAAAATTTCCATTTAGAGAGAAATTTTGTAGCACCCTACTTTATTCCCAGGCCCACCCCCCTCAGTTTAAGAAATAAGGTTCATTTTCCTTACACACAGGATTTTACATGGCTCTTTCTTTGAGCCATACAGTTGAATAAATTAAATGAATAGTATCTTATTTTAGTTTAAAAAGAAGAACTCAGAAAGAGGGAGTGAGATGTAAAAGAGAAATGAACAAGAATTGCAAGCTCAAATACAACCTCTGGAAAAGGCATTTATAGGAACTGCTAACCACGCAGTTTAAAAGTACAGAGCAGAAAGATTGAAGACTACGTAAAGCTGAGTTGTCTGTACTAAGCGAGTCTCTTTTTTTGTCCCAGTACTGGAGCAGACTGAACGCCAGTGCCAGTGCCAGTGCTTCTGACAGAAACCTCTCTTGGCTACTGTTGTGGCAGTGTGTTTGAGGGGAATGGGGCCAGCCGAAGACAGAAAGTTGGATCAAAAAGGGGCAAAACTGTGAACATACTGTGAACTGTATCCACGATCAAAAACAAATAAATTCCACAGCCACTGAATCATCTGGTCAGCTTCTGTACGC
Organism: Leuciscus leuciscus; assembly: GCF_965113295.1. Lineage (NCBI taxonomy): Eukaryota > Metazoa > Chordata > Actinopteri > Cypriniformes > Leuciscidae > Leuciscus > Leuciscus leuciscus. The sequence continues at coordinate 22,707,231 of NC_138730.1, read as the reverse complement.
TCCAGACGCCCTTTCCTCTCGAAACCAACTAACACTCCTATTGTCAAAATGTGAATGTACTGGATTTGTAAGATACACATTTTGGTTACAGGTCTTAAGCATTTCTGACAACTGTTGGCAAAAGTAGTCTTAAATTATTAGTGTGGACTTGTGCTGGTTTCATTAAACACAAACATTTAGTACTTTCAGTTCTTTAATGGGTGATATATTGTAAGACTTATGTTTTTTAGTACCTTTTAATTGTCATTAATATAGTCACTTCATTTAAGAGTTAAGAGTTCGAAAACTAGGTGAGAGTTAATGCGTTTAGATTTTTTTATTCAGTCAATTTGCTAACAGCAGGTTTCAGTTATTTTACAAAATTACTGTATTCATTTTGTTTTAGGGTTGTACAATAACAATCCACACAATTTGAGTGGTCAATTCCATGACAGAGAGAGAAAGAGAGGGGGGGGGGGGGGGGGGGGTGACGCTACAAAAATGCAGAACCACAATTTTGTCTGGTATGAACTTTCATAGGTGTAAAAGTTACAAGAAAGTTAAATGCAAGAAAACGATACTTCCTCATCAATAGTGTGCTCAAATATTTAGACAAGACAGAGAGAAAATGAGACGAATGTTCCCCTCAGTTACGTCTTTCTGCTGGCGTTTCCCGCTGACAACTATGAAACGACATCATTAAATTGATTCCATCTGTACATTTGTGGATAACTTTCCATCCACCAGCACATGCTTCAGGCCCTTTCTTGCATATTCCCCTCATTTACAAAGATCTTAAGCCAAATAAAATTATTCAATTGTTTTGCCATACTGTAATGCTATATAACTTTGTCAAACAGATCATATAAAGTATAACATCAACCCTTTAGCAGTTTTACCAAAAGCAAAGTCATATTATAATATCAGTGTGCCCAATAAATAATCATTTAATCCTCGCTAAACTGAAAAACAGCATTATACATTGTACTCTGTGAATCTATAGGGAACACTGGCACTTAAATGACCACTGTAAATTATCAAAAATGTTGGGACAACATAAAAGAACTTGCTGACAGTCCTGGACTCATTTCAATGCACATCCCATCATCTCACAACAAACACTTGAAATGATGGATGCTGTTGTTTGTGTGTGATTCAAACTAATGGGTGTTTACAGAGTTTGTAGACATCGTCTTATCCAAATGCCATCTAGTCATTAACTTGCTCACTGCAGACTCTCATTCATACGTTTGAACTGGAGTTAAAGTTCACAGATGTGTAATCAAATGAAATGTAGTTCAGTAAGCATATGCTGATATGTCTTTAAGATAACTTCAAGATGTGTTATGCAGTCTGTAACCCCATCTCCTGTCTCATGGTGGCGCTGGTGCACTTTCTCACATTCTGACAGCAAGAGTCATTTATTTTAAATATAAATTGTGAATGACACATTGCAAATCAACACACAGCAAATTTATAGCAGTCACTCTAAAAAAGATGGAATAATGTCAAGATTACTTTTATGATAATGTCATAATGTCACAATATGTCATTTATCATAAAGATAATGTTAATATTATCTTGAATAATGGCTTCACCTTTATTCATAAGTTAAGATAATGTATTTGCCTACTGTTTTCCCAGTACATAGAGTACTTTCATTTGAAATAAATGAAATGGCATTTTAAATAATTATTAATATTTGCAATATAAACAAGTGTTGTTATTATTATTATTATTAGTATTATAAACAATATTGTAATATTATAATACTGATATCAAAGTGGAACAATAATATAGTTTAATACATTTACAATTATTTATTATTGACTTTTCATTGTTATCATTATTATTATTATTACTACACACTGATGCCATCTTAGATCATATTATTTTACAATATGATATTATTTAATAATGACTTTTATATTATTATTCCATGCCATTTCAGAAAATTATATTACTTAATAATATAATATTTTTTTAGTAATATGATATAATAATATAATTATACAGTAGTATTTAATACAAATTACTTTTATTATTATTATTATTAATTATATATTTTTTTATTATTATCGTTACACTCCAATGCCATCTCAGAAGATGATACTCAAGAATGCCTTTGCATAATTATTAAACATACTTTTCTTTGCTTTTTCTGAAGTAAGCATGTGTATGAGTCTCAGTCAGCTCCCTAGAGCACAAAGTGAATAGTATAAATGATATATGCTGCTGATGATGACAGTAATTACACACTAATGGAGTTCTAAACAAAAGGTTGGGAGGAACTTGTTTAGCAGAACTTCTCGCCTGCCATTCTCAACACCGGTGAATTGTAAGACTATGAAATCATCTCACCAGTACAGCTTTCTGACCTACAACAACTGCATCGCCAAACAGGGCCGTCCATAAGGGGGGATAAAGGGGAACGTTTTCTGGGGCCCAGCCGCTAGGGGGGGCCCATGCAGTCCAGCTATAATTATGTTCATCCTAAATATAAGCAAAGGTTACCATATTTTATTTTGAACCAAAATAGCAACATTAATTGTTGAAAGTGAGAAAAAAAAAATGCATTTTATGTAATGTTGCTCGAGTAAATTATAGCCTGTGTCATAATGAAACACCCCTTTCCTGAAAATGGTCTGAGCAGGCTGGCGAGCGGGCGCGGGCGCCGTGAGCGCTGAGCGAGCAGCAGGAACGAGTAGTGAGTTGTCGTCGAAAAAGATGGATAAAGCAAAAAAGCTGTCGGGGGCTAAAAATAGAAAAAGAAAGAGGGAAAAGGAGATGGCATGTCAATTGATGCGACAGCAGCTAAATAAGTGGATGGTGAAAGGCAACAGGTAGGATTTAAAGTGTGAGGTCCAGGCATGTAGGCTACTGGCCATCGGGACTACCGGGAGATTCCCAGTGGGCCGACGTGCTTTTTGGGCCGATGCATCTCATACTTGTTTTCTTTTTTTGTCTTAACGGCCCATACAACTGTACATTTGTTTAGTTTTGTTTTGCTTAATCGGCGGCGCTGGGTTACTGCCGGTGTAATGCATTGGTCAAAAAAAGTCAGCATTAGTTTTTTTTCTGACACACCGGCCCATGAAACACGTAGATCAGCGGCCCATTGGTTCTTTTCTTGATGGTCACTGGGCTGGCCCAATCACATCTTTAATGTGAAGTATATAAATATACTCTTTCAAGTATAGAAATTAGTACAAAACGAATTATTAAAGTTTCCTTTATTTTTCAGTGCATTTGTTTTACAATATATGGCTATTATAAATTCTAAATTGTTGCTGCATACCCACCCCTGAGTCTCTCTCAGTTAAATGTATGTGTTAATGTAGGAGAGAGAGAGAGAGAGAGAGAGAGAGAGAGAGAGAGAGAGAGAGAGCACACGCATGATATGAGTATGGCAAGCCGTTTTAGCTTAAATTGTACCCAGCGTTACTCGTCGTAATTGCATTTTTACTAGTAAGAATTCAATTAGAGAGCTCTACAATTCAATTCTTACTAGTAGCAATTACAATTAGAGAGCTCTCCAATTCAATTATTACTAGTAAGAATTACAATTATAGAGCTCTCTAATTCAATTATTACTAGTAAGAATTACAATTACAGAGCTCTCTAATTCAATTCTTACTAGTAACAATTACAATTAGAGAGCTCTACAAATGAATTTTTACTAGTCGTAAGTCTCCATTGACTTCCATTCATTTTTAATTACGGAGCTCTACAATTGAATTGTTACTAGTAAGAATTACAATTAGAGAGCTCTACAATTGAATTGTTACTAGTAAGAATTACAATTAGAGAGCTCTACAATTGAATTGTTACTAGTAAGAATTACAATTAGAGAGCTCTCTAATTCAATTATTACTAGTAACAATTACAATTAGAGAGCTCTCTAATTAAATTCTTACTAGTAAGAATGCAATTACAGAGCTCTCTAATTGAATTTTTACTAGTAAAAATATGAATTAAAGATATGTATAATTGCAGAGCTCTGTAATTGAATTAAAGAGCTCTGCAATTACATTCTTACTAGTAACAACTGAATTAGAGAGCTCTCTAATTGGAATTGTTACTAGTAATAATTGGATTAGAGAGCTCTCTATTTAAATTGTTACTAGTAAGAATTGAATTAAAGAGCTCTGCAATTGCATTCTTACTAGTAACAATTCAATTGTAGAGCTCTCTAATTGTAATTCTTACTAGTAACAATTCCATTGTACAGCTCCGTAATTAAAAATGAATGGAAGTCAATGGAGACATATGACTTGTAAAAAATCATTTGTAGAGCTCTCTAATTGGAATTGTTACTAGTAAGAACTGAATTAGAGAGCTCTGTAATTGTAATTCTTACTAGTAATAATTGAATTGGAGAGCTCTCTAATTGTAATTGCTACTAGTAAGAATTGAATTGTAGAGCTCTCTAATTGAATTCTTACTAGTAAAAATGCAATTACGACGAGTAACGCTGGGTACAATTTAAGCTAAAACGGCTAAAACGGCTTGCCATATATGAGTAGCCTATAGCAGATTTGGGGAGGGCCCATTCACTGGACCTTTTCAGGGGCCCAGTCATTTCTGTGGGCGGGCCTGTCGCCAAACACAAGAACAGTAACATTATTAAGTTTGTAGATGGCAATACAGTTGTAGGGCTCATCAGAAAAAAAATGAAACCGCCTCTCTTCCACTAGACTACAGTTGCAGCTTTTCCATTAAGGGACAATATTTGCCCCCTTAAACTGATTTTCAGGTGCATCTTTATAAAGACAAAGTGTTTCAAACCCTAAATGTAGGCTATGTCACGTTTTGTCAAATTCTGAAAGTTCCATTAATTTAATTATTAATATAATAAATAAAGCAATAAATGGGTAATTAAATAAAGAAATTCGTAAACTAAATAAATAATTTCAATAAAAATTAAATAAGTATCAGCAAAAGGCATCTTTACACTGCAGTGGCACAAGCCGCATATTTACACAGTTTAATGCTGCTCAGAGGTGGCATGAATGCAATTACACTGGAATAAATAATGTTATGGGATAACGTTTTAAATAAAATAAAAAAAATAAAAAGAGAAATATGTGAATGATAAATGATAAAAAAAAGCTCTCTGAAGCACGCTTGGTTCCCTGAGATAACGTAGAGAGGACATTGCTTGAGGCCTGGTGCAAGGACAACAATCTCCCATATCCAGTATAGAAGCATAATCATTTATAATGACAGAATTGCAAGATTTAACTAGCGATTGCGAGTCATAAAATCAGAATTGCGTGATATAAAGACGTCTTTATAAGCCTACGTCTTCTAAATTTTCATAATTGAAGAAAATTGGTGTGTAATTGAAATGTTATGTTTTGCTTGGTTTATTTATTTTTTTATTTAGTAAGTAATAAGAATTACACTGTCTTCTTTAAACAACTGTAGTAGTGAATTATATAATTAAAGAAATGATCGCAGTTGCAGATAAAAGTTAAGCACTTTTCAGCAAATGCTAGAATATTTATTCTGTTTATTAAACACTAATACATTTGTATTAATGTCAGTAAGATTTATTGATCGTTTAAGTCACAATGATTAAAGATAAACTATTTATTTATTTTCTCGTAATATTTGTAAAAAGAAAAGAAAAGAAAAACTAGCTCATTACATAACGTCAGCCAAACCTGTTCTGCTCCTTTTTTCATTAAGTCCATTTTATTCATATAACACATTATACAATACAAGTTGTTTCAAAGCAGTTGTGCAGTAAAAATCAGTGTTAGCATTCTGAATGGAAAAATTACAGTTTACAGTCTCAACCTTGTGGTGTCAAGTTTGCCAAAGTTACTTTTCATTCCTTACCTAACAGTGTTTTATAACTATGTTTATGCTGATAAGGTTATTTAAAGAAGTCTGTATTTTTAGTTTGTACCATGGGAAATAGTCAATGTTTTTCACCTGCAGTTCAAAGTGGCTTTCTCCGACCTTTGAGATCCCTGATTGGCCAGAGGAAAAATGTCATTTTGTATATAAACTGCACATGAGCCTAGGTTTTGTTGTAGGTTTTTCTCTAAACCAGGGAAGGATGAAGCTTCTAATCTTGGCATCGTTGATCGGGCTGAGCCTCGCTCAGTTCAACCCTAACACTAAAAGTGGAAGAACTGCCATCGTCCACCTGTTTGAGTGGCGCTGGGCCGATATCGCAGCGGAGTGTGAGCGTTACCTCGGACCAAATGGCTTTGGTGGAGTTCAGGTATTTTTAAACACATCATTGAAGTTAATACTGCAAAGAGTTCATTTGCAGTTGATAATTTCTTGTGCTTTTTTAAGTAAAAATGTATAATAGTAATAACAAAATATACATTTTTCCCATTTCAGATCTCCCCTCCGAGTGAGAGCATTGTTGTCACAAACCCCTGGCACCCTTGGTGGCAGAGATATCAACCAATCGGTTACAACCTGTGTTCCAGATCAGGAAATGAAAATGAGCTGCGAGACATGATCACTAGGTGCAACAATGTCGGGGTAAATGCAGCTATAATTTACAAATAGAGTACAACTAGCCTATTGCTGGAAAATTGCTGGAAAATTCATGTCGGTTTGTTTTGGTAGGTGTACATCTACGTTGATGCAGTCATCAACCACATGTGTGGAGCGGGTGGTGGATCTGGTACCCACTCAAGCTGTGGTTCATATTTCAATGCCAACAACAAGGACTTCCCCACAGTTCCATACTCAAACTTGGACTTCAATGATGGCAAATGCAACACTGGCAGTGGAAACATCGAGAACTACCAGGATATCAACCAAGTATGAGATGATTTGATGTCTAAGTGTTCATTTCAACCTCTGATTTATTGTACAGTGTGATCTCTTGTTGTCTTGGTGTTACAAATCTGAGCACTGTAATGATGGCAGGTGAGAAACTGTCGCCTGGTTGGTCTTCTGGACTTGGCTTTGGAGAAGGACTATGTGCGTGGTAAGACGGCCGACTACATGAACAAACTGATTGACATGGGAGTGGCTGGATTCAGAGTGGACGCTTGCAAGCACATGTGGCCTGGTGATCTTTCTGCTGTCTATGGCCGTCTTCACAATCTGAACACTAAGTGGTTTTCCTCTGGCTCCAGACCTTTTATCTTCCAAGAGGTATTTCCATTAATTTCCAAAAGGAACATCAGTTAAAAGGTGGCAAAATATTTAATAGCAATTTACTTGTTATTGGGTATGTTATTAGGTTATTGATCTAGGTGGGGAGCCCATTACATCAAATGAATACACTGGAATTGGAAGGGTGACTGAGTTCAAGTACGGTGCAAAGCTGGGCAATGCCATCCGCAAATGGAATGGAGAAAAACTATCCTTCCTCAAGTAAGCAAAGCTGTTGATTTGCATTGCTATTAATTATACAGCAGTTCTCCATTTGATTGGTCAAGCAAAGTTCCAAACATACAGTACAACAGCACTGGGACTTGTCGCTGTCTGTATCAATCTACTTTGCATATTCCAGACAAACAGTCTAGTGGTGGGAATTTTTCACTGACTCTTTCTGAAGGTTACATTGTTACGCAAGTAGGTGTCTGATTGAGTCTAGTGTGGACCACTGATTCATTCATTCAACTGATTCATTCAAAACACTCATGAACAAAAGATTCATTCAGGAATGAAACAAGAGACTGTTTTTATGATTAACCAATTGAGTAATTAACTCGACCCATTCGTTCAAAACTCTTGATTCATTCAGAGACAGAACAAGTGACTATTTTTTAGTAAGCAATTCAATCATTCACCCAACCAATTCGTTTAATATACTGATTCATATACTGAGGCCCTGCGTCTCAATGTCCATACTATCCATCCTAAACAGTATGTGAGATTAAAATAAGTGTGTCCGTAGATGTGGGCTGGTTCGTTCTCTTCCATGCGAAGACAGTGGCCCACGAACTCTATTTAATGTTATCCGTGGTATATTTCATCTGCAATAACAATGTGGACTTTTATAAAGATCTGTTTGGCCATTAACTTTTAAATGCCTCATTATGCATTAATATAAGGAGAGTTCTCTGCGACCCGCGACTGCAGATCAACGTGCTACAGCATTTATCTCAGATACCGTAGGAAATTAAATGAAATGAGGAGAATTTTATCTTTGACAAGATGATTGACAGGCCAGTTTACTGTGACAGGATGCGACAGAGAGCAACCGTTAAAGACGCAATTGTATGACGTGATAGTATGTCCTAAAGCTTATCTACTCTTCTGCTACACACTCAAAAGTATCTACTTTTTCTTCACAAAGAGAATACATACTTTTAGGGCGTAGTATAAGTAGGCGAATTGAGACGCAGCAACAGTTGTTGTTTTTTTTTTGTGAGAAACTGAATGATTGATTCAAACGATTCATTCAAAATGCTAATTTTTTCAGGAATGAAATGCGTGACCATTTTATGAGTGAGAAAATGAATCATTCACTTAGTCTCTTCATTCAATCCACTCATTCAGGAATCAAGCACCACTGCTGTTGCCCAGAGGCACGTCTTTTTTGTTGTTGAAATATTTACTATGGTGTAACAAAAAAGTAACTGATAATATTGTGTCTAAAATGTAAGATACTCAATGTTAACGTCTTGCTCGGAACAATAAAACAGAACAAGAAGTGAGTGTGATATTGCATAAATATATGAACTTTATTGTTAATTAAAAAAAATTCTAAGGGTCTCAGCTCTGTTTTGTCACCCTGTTGTATTTATTGTTTCTTGCAAACTAAAAAACAAAACAAAAAAAATTAACAAAAATGTTTGTTTCAGGAACTGGGGTGAGGGCTGGGGCTTCATGGCTTCTGATAAAGCTTTAGTGTTTACTGACAATCACGATAACCAGAGAGGACATGGTGCTGGAGGTGCATCTATTCTGACATTCTGGGATGCCAGGTACAACTTTGTATGATTTTAATTTACAAAGTAGCATATGCATGACACATGAAAATATACAATTTCCTTTCACCTGTTATAATCCTTCTCTTTCTAGACTTTACAAAATGGGTGTTGCCTTTATGTTGGCCCACCCGTACGGATTTACCAGAGTAATGTCCAGCTATCGGTGGGACCGCAACATTGTGAATGGACAGGTAGATGTTTAAGCTTATCAAAGGGAGAAAACAAATGCTAATATGTCTTGTAAGGATTCATAATTTTTCACTTTTTCATTGCTCAGGACCAAAACGACTGGATAGGACCTCCCAGCAATGGTGATGGATCCACCAAACCTGTTACCATCAACTCTGACTCTACCTGTGGAAACGGCTGGGTTTGTGAGCACAGATGGCGTCAGATCAAGTGAGTTCCTTTAGTTTCAAGATGTCTTATGCTTGCTAACATACACTACGGTTCAAAAGCTTGGGGTCAGTATGATTTTTTTTAAATCAGCAAGGATGCATTACCAAAAATAACGGTAAAAATACATCACGGTTTCCAAAAAAATATTAAGCTGTACAACTATTTTCAACTTTTATAATAATAATACAAAAAATGTTTAGCACCAAATCAGCATATTAGAATGATTTTATCATAGTAATAAACTATATATATAGTTTATTACTATATATATATATATATATATATATATATATATTAAACATAGAAAATAATAATAATAAATAGTAATATTTTATTAACTAATTTTAAATTGTAATAATATTTCACAGAATTACTGTTTTTACTGTATATTTTTTTATCAAATAAATGCAGCTTTGATGAGCATAAGAGACTTCTTTGAAAAAACATGAAAAAAATCTGATACCAACATTTTAATTGTAGTGTATTTCAGAATTTACAATCATTATAATTATGAAGTAAGATTATAAAGTAAGGGTTGGGAATGTACGATGCAAACTAACATTTCTCCACAGAAACATGGTGGCCTTCCGTAATGTTGTAAATGGACAAGCATTCTCCAACTGGTGGGACAATGGAAGCAACCAGATCTCTTTCAGCCGTGGTAATCGAGGGTTCATTGTCATCAACAATGATGACTGGTAAGAATTTGTTCTTTAAAGAAAGGTACAATATGAGAAAAGATTTTAGTTTGTTTTTTTGTTTTTTGAGAGAGAGATATGTTTTTTTGAGAGAGAGATAAATCTAGCTACTATGTTGTGGATGTAGCTAAGTGTTATCAGCAGCATATAATCTATAATATTTACTTGTGCTCTAGGGAGCTGAATGTTACCCTGAACACCGGCCTGCCAGGAGGCACCTACTGTGATGTGATCTCTGGTCAGAAGGAAAGTGGCAGATGTACTGGGAAACAGGTGACGGTTGGAGGAGATGGGCGTGCTGCCTTCAGAATCAGCAACACGGAAGAAGACCCGTTTATCGCCATCCACGCAGACTCAAAACTTTAAATAATGCCATTTAAATAAATCAGCTGCATACAAGTTATTACTATTGTCTTTTTTTCTTTTTTTTTTTTACATGGTTTCATCCTGTCTCCAGTTGCAAAAATTGTATTTCTAATTTATCCATTAATGCAAAATCTTTAGAAATACAGTATTATTCATCATTAAGAACTATAATTTAATTTACAATTACAAATTCCAGTCACTTACCCTACAAACTTTAAAAGTAGTGAAATGGTACATAAAAAATTCATAAAAAAATGTAAAGTCTAAAATGAAATATAAAGATAAAAATTGAAGGGATAATAGTTAAACTTTAACTGAAACAACACCACTGATACTCTTAAGCTGTGTGTCCAGTAATGGACTACAGTTGTATCTCACAAATCCTTGTGATATTTTGAACACAGTGTACTTCGTTTTGCTTCTCTCTGATCAGTCTGAGGAAACCTGAGAAAGCAGCTTCTCTTCCTCAATAAAGTCAAAAGAAATGAATGCATGCTCGGTCCTTGCAGTCCGTCACTCAGCATGATGGCCAATAATGACCTGTCAGAGATACTGGCCACACATTGCAGAGCATAACCCAGCAGGTCTGCAGGGTCCTGCCTTAACGAATGCCGAGATGGACTAGTACACCCAAAGGGCCTGAGATAATGCATAATCTATTTCCCGCCTCACATCAAAAGTGACACAAATGTATTTCCTTAAACAATAACCTTTAATAGCACAGAGAGCAGCTTTTGATGAGTTCTAACATGTATAAATGTCAATAAAACACAAAAAAATCAGCTGTTAGTGGAAAAATAAAGGTAACAGTTTGCATTATTCTAAGTAAATGTTTTGAGTGAATTTGACTACCTAAAACTGGCCAACAATTAGGCCTACCCATTTAGATAAAACAACTGATTGTTGGAAGAACTGTTGGAAGCTGCAATAGCTTAACCTCTATGAATTTTTTTTTATTTAATGCAATCTTAAATTGAGAAATATCATGGCAAGCAAAGAGATTGTTGTCTTAAACTAATAAGGAACATCACAACACCTGTCACCTAAAATGTGTTAAATTGCCGCAGACAAGGGTAACAATCAACTAACTAATTTTAAGTATAGAGAATTAAACTCATTTTGAAGTCACAAGATGAGAGAAAGTTACTAAAGCTGACAACAAAATCAGCAACAACACTGGGGTTCATGCCGCAGTGCACGCTGGGAAGTGGGTCAATAGTACTAAATCACAAAACAAAAAGTGTGAGCCTAAGTTCTCTTTCACATTTTTTGTTGTGTTTCAACCGTCAAATACACACAAGGTTCACATAAACACAGTCGGTATGTCCCCTTCAATGTTATAAGTTTATAAATATACTATTGTTCATTGTTAAAATCAAGTTTGTTCATAAAACATAAACTAACAACTTGAAACAACTTGACAAATTAAACCTTATTGTAAAGTGCAATCCGACTATCCTTCTTTTGTTGTTGGTTCAACTTTAATAAAGTCAGTATATAGTATATTGTAATATAAAAGCTGCAATGAGATGCATTACTTGTGTTCCCGAAAGTTGTAAGTTGTTTTAAATAGCAAGTAAACCCCAAAAATGACAACTACCATGAAAATTTGTTTAATTAGTTAAACAGCATTAGTTTTTCAGCATTATTTATATGGGATTTTATTTATTTATTTTTTACTCTGCAGACAAAGTGAGTCTAATTCATGTGAATCCATATGATAAAAGTGAAGAAAAACATAAACAACTTTGAAATGACAGCATTTTTTTCTCCAAATTTGAATTTAGTTAAAAGTAAATAAATAAATAAATGCATTATCAAAGAAAGTGATTCACTCTATGCTGGCCTATGTCAAGTTTGCCTGCATCGATAATCTTGGCAAACCATTGAAAAACAAACTGTATTACAGTCAGTGCATATAGTTGTTACCCTAGAAGAGCTCTGGTAATTTTTACTACAGCGCCCCATCTAGATAAAGCTATTTGGTTAGCATGAAACAGAGTTCAGCCTTTGATCTTGGAGGAACGTTTTCTTTCTGTTTTTTGGAGCTTTCATGCTGCTGCCACCACGTCGGTTTCACCTGAGTGCAGCTGTGGCAGGGCCGTCAGGGCAGCAGGGGCCCAGGGGGCCACCCTCCGCGCCCCGTCACACACACTCAAGAGCTCGACATATACACACACACAGACCTGAGCTCCAGACATGAGAGCTTAGACAGCAAAGGTGACATTCACCACACCATTCCACTTTGTCGTCATGGCAACTCTGGTCTGATGACAATCTGGAAAACAATAACTTTGTTATACAGATATATGAAGAGTGAGTAACCTTTGTTTCCCTAACTCACTCTCAATTCATATATTGGCTATATACAGGGCTTGACATTAACACCTGCTAAATGCGGGTGGATTTCAGCAGTGGCGTGTAACTTCTACTAGCAACTTTGGCAGCTTGAATTTTATATAATACTTTTCAATTGTAGTCTTGTAAAAAGGCATCTGAAATAATAAACTAAGTGCAATGTAGTGTTGTCAAAAATATAGATTTTTCGATACATATCGATACTGAAATATTTGAAACGCTTTCAATACTCATTTTCCACAGAACAGATACACGATACCAGCTGCGCTTTCTTGCTCTCTCATCTCTCTGACAGAGTTGACCCACAAACCCGCCTCCCCTCACTCACTCGTTTTATTTGATCCAGATGAATATTGTTGGTGTTACAGGGCTTGAAGTTTAGCGTGGGATTGTGCACATAATTTTACTCATTCCTGTGCACAAAAAGCCTCCTCTCAGTACTACATTTTGATATTTGTCCGCTGCTTATTGCGCTTAAACAGTCAAAATGCTGGTCTTAGTTAATATTCATGTAAACACAGTTTTAAGTGATGTTTTAAGTGATGTTCATGTTTTAAGTGAACGCAAACAGTTGAGAAAGAAAACAGTATAATGGATACTTAATGTGTAACAGTATAATGGATCCTTGCTTCAGGTCTTAAAGTGATATTAGCCTAATTGACCTGCAGCCAAATTATGAGATAATATTAAAAAATATCTATATGGCAGTTTTTCCCCCACGGTATCGATGTCAAAATTGTGGCCAGCGAAAATGCTGAGTGGCAAGTAACTTTGTAAAACCACTAGCCAGAGTGGCTGGTGAGCAAAAAAGTAAATGTCAAGCCTTGGTTATATATACATATATAAACTTTTCACATTCACATGCGTATGAATGGAAGTCAATGGAAGTCAATGTGTAGTGTGACCGCCCCTTTAAGCCGCTAAACTCTGGGAAAATTTTCAGTCCAATGATCCAGTAAGAGAATTAATTCAAACAATCAATACAAAACAGCGCTAATGTAAAGAAAACCAGGCTGATTACATAAGAGATGGCAGAGAGACTAGAGACTCACATTGCATTTTCAGTGAATTATTCATTTAAGCGTGTGGTTTGTCTTAAAACACGAGCTCTACTGTATTCTGTGATTAGGGACTTTAAGCAACAGCTGCTGATTGAACGGCAGCGGTGTTCTGGGCTGGCGCTCTACGGCGCATGCGTGACTTTAACTGCTACTTCGTGACCTTCTACTGTAACCGTCTAATAAGGGAGAGTAGCTGATTAGCCGTAGTCGTTAATACGTGACAGATTAGATAAGTAAATGTTATGTTTTATGGTTATGTGGCATTTTAATTGTATCTGTATCATTTAATACCAAAGCAACCCTTCTCTTGTTTTTATTTTATTTTATTGTTTTTACATTTTATCGTTATTAAAAATGTGGAACTTTGTCAAATAATTAAATGATCTATCCATCATCTGTATTGTTGCTAAGTGATTTTTGCTTTCTTTGGGTAAGGCAGCAAACAATGTACTTCCGTTCACCGTTGCATCATCAGCTGTTGCTAGTCCCTATTGTTTCTGAAGTACTGCTGCTGAATTGCTGCTGCAGAGCAAGTAAAGGGACTTGTAACTGCCAATACATAAGCCGATACACTGCTGTGAGTATGTAAAACATACTGGTGCTGCACACATATATATATATATATATATATATATATATATATATATATATATATATATATATATATATATATATATGAATTACCCATAGCAGATCTACACAGGTGGAGCTGGGGAAGGTGGGGGGTTTCAGATTAACTCTGAAAGCATGTTGCAAACTGCTATAGTGAATGGTAACCAGCCATTTAAATGTTAAGCAGCAAGCTCATTGGCTGCAGACACGACATGAACCAATCAGCTTGCACCAAGTAACGCTGTAAATATCATCAGCTCGCGTTAAGGACCCATGAGCCTGCACCATCTAAAGTTTCATGACAGAACTAGGCATAGATGATATTTATATATTTATTATGTATTACATTTATTTATTACTTTGAGTTAAAAAAAAAAAAAAAAATCCAGAAAAGACTGTAGAGCACCATTGCATTCAATAAATAATTGAATTGTCCCGTGTCTGTCTGAGTTGAACAGAGGGGAGAGCTGTACCTTCCGATTAGAAGCTCAGGTGTCACTGTTGCAGGTCAGAAGCTTGGACTTGTCATTTTCACTGATGTTTTTTGACATCACCGTCAACACTGTCCCTTGTACCCACACACCCCTGTCCCTTGCTCTATAATTTATTATGCTCACAGTGAACTTGACTGTCAGTGCACATATGGTGGACTGCCTAACCACAAACTTTTTTCTTAATCATCTAAAGGGGAGGGGGGACAGTTGCAAAACAGTTTCCTGAAGGTCCAAATATTATGCTTATAAATAAAAAAAATCATCAAGACCTGGACTGCATTTTTATCTCACTACCAGTGTTGGGGGTAACACATTACATGTAACGTGAGTTCCGTGATCAGAATACTTTTGTCACATAACTAGAAAAGTAATGCATTACTTTTAAATTTACAACAAAATATCTGAGTTACTTTTTCAAATAAGTAACACAAGTTAATCTGTTTTCCCATTAATTGACTGCAGGTTGAGAGAAATCAGGAGTAAGTGTAGAGGCGTTGTGTGCGCTGTGTGAACATGAAGGATATTGTAGCTCTAGACTAAATGGGACCATGCATTTACACATCTCACTTGCACAAAAACAGATTCAGTATTCATCAGTATTATAAAACCTGCTATAATTAAATATGTTAAATATACTGTGTATTTACATCTTAATATGTATTTGCTGCTGTCCATCGATGATCTAACTCAACCATACTAAGCAAAAATGGCTTTAGATACACATCACATTTGAGGCTTATTCAATTCACTTTTGGTATGAAAGGACATTTACATTTGGCCAATTTTTTTATTTGCCATTAAAAACAAACAAGCAAGCACAGCCCAGGTGAGAAAAAATAACGCAAAAGTACTGTAACTCATTACTTTCCATAAAAAGGTTACTAACGTAATTAGTCACTTTTTAAGGGAGTAGTGCAAAATTGTAATGTATTACTGTTAAAGGTAACTTTCCCCGACACTGCTCACTACTTTCTATTTTTGTAACAGGATATCTAAAAATATAGATTTCTTCTAGTCTTTACTGATCGCTTGCTGTGAATGGTAATGTCACAGAAAGAACAATGCTGTGCCACCACAGTGTCCCATATAACTGCTGCGATTATTCTAGATCACAGGGCATATAATTATATGAAAGACAAAATAAATAAATGTTTGTGCAATTTTTACGTATAATTCTAGCTACGTATCTGACCTCTTCCTGGAGATTCACAAACAAAAAAATAGTTTTATATCCATATCTATATATCTATCTATCTATCTATATATATATATATATATATATATATATATATATATATATATATATATATATATATATATATATATTATATATACACAACACGTGGCTGAAATATTTCAAGGAACTTTCAACAGATTTTACAGTATAGCCATGCATACATGATCACAAACAGTCCAGAAACGGCTGTTCGAGAGGCATGGCTATACTGTAAAATCTGTTGAAAGTTCCTTGAAATATTTCAGCCACGTGTTGTGTAAATATTTAAATAAGATTGGCAGGGCATATGGAGATGGATTTTTTGGGGGGGGATGTTATGAATGCAAAGACCTTCGATGACTTGATACTGGACTATATACACACACACACACACACCAGTAAAGCTTTTTTTAATGCATTTTTTGTATACACAAAATTAGGGTTAAGGGTACAATATTTATCATTTGCTTATAATAATATGTCGTCATTTAGCTAAGTAAATGTGTGTGTGTGTGTTGGGGGTGATGAGGGTGTTCAGATGTCTTCGGTACAACCCACTGGCTCTAGTTTAATCATTTAATCTGCTCGATTTATTCTTCACAGTCACCATAGGGGTTAAAGGTGGAGGTGGCACGAAGCTGATTCATGGACAAAATCAAGGGGAAAGAAGAAACAAGTAAACCAATATTGTTCCTTTTTTTGATAGAAATACCTTAGAAATAATTGTGCATCATATTTTGAATGTATTTAATTATAAATGAAGTTGTGTTATTGTTAGTCTTGAGTAATGAAATGTGAGCAGTGCACAAAAATGTGTATGCCTCATGAACAACACTCAGATCTCAGGAAAATAATTAATTTTTCAATTAGTAGAATATGACTATTCTAGCATGCAGAGTCCTCGTATCATGTCATCGAAGGTCTTTGCATTCATAACATCACCCAATCCAGAAAAAAAAAAATCCATCTCCATATGCCCTGCCAATCTTATTTAAACATTTACACAACAAGTGGCTGAAATATTTCAAGGAACTTTCAACAGATTTTACGGTCTAGCCATGCCTCTCGCCTCTCCATTGTTTGAACAGCCGTTTCCATGGACTGTTTGTTGACAGCCGACAGCAGCTGATATGACAACACCACAGTGTCCAAATACAGGCACTAATTCAAATGTGTTTATCCAGTAATTGCCAGCGATGTTGGAGGCAGACCCTGGGCCCCGTTCCAAATGCTCCTGGGGCCCGTTGAGCCCTCTGCAGAGCAAGCTGCGATGAGAAGGAGCAGATGGAAGCATGAGTACTGCAGCGCTTGCCCACCCTCGACTACCTCTGCCATATCACGGCCTCTACTCTCATTACCCATGAGCTTAAAACCCCATCACACACTTCTGTGAGATGATTTTCCTTCAGGTTATAATCACATGCACATATTGCGACTGCTTTATTACTAGATCACTGCTTTAAGATCACTATGAAATGTGACATGCTTTCAGATGATTGGTGAGTACTATATTTAAAGTGTAAGTTCAGCGATTTTCAACTCGCTTTGTATTGTTACAATGTCGGTAGTATATGTAACTGAACGATGTTTACTTTTTCTCCGTGTTACGTAGACAGAGAAATTCCTAGTTATTTGTATTCCCAGTTTATTGTAGGTTCATCACTGAAAACTGTATCGTACTTTATCTACTCTTTAAAAAGCATTATGGTAAAAATACTAGCGTTCTTACACGCAATGGCATTTTGCTTAGGGGGGTTGGGCAGAAGGTGCTCCCTGTTGCTTTTCTTCCTAATTAACTAATTAACAGCAGTTACATTCAGTTTTTTGTTTTTTTTTCTCCATTTGGCCTAAAACTGATTGTATCATCCAGTTTGAAGAGGATTCTACAGATTGTGCGTATCTGTGTTATCTCCATATTTACGATCCTTTGCAGCATTAAAGGTATGTTTACACGACAACGATGTGCTAAAAATGGAAACTTTTTTTTTTCTACAGATGACAACGTTATCAAAATGATCCCTGTTCACACGGATTTGTGAAAACGACTAATAACGCTGTATTATTATGCAGACAAGTAGTTGGCGATGCCACTTTGGCCGCGCACATACACATTATTTTACTACAGTGCACTCGAGCCGAACGTACATGCCTATAAACACAAATTACATAAGGTATAATTTGTTGTCCGATTTTCATTCTAAGGATGTTAATCCTGATAATACTGTATTATTACTTTGTCTTCATGGGTAAATTTCAGCTTCACAAAGCCAGAAACATTCACTGCAATCCCAATTTTAGAATGTTCTCCTCTGATATAAAGTCCCTTTACTTCCTTTAAGAAAATGTCAAAACCTTTGAACACAAAGGCTTCAAAACTCTGTTCCCTGAGAACAGGGATGATTGTCATTTGTGCAAGGCGCCGTTATATACTTTCAGGTTTTACGTAAATGACGTCAGCAGCTGTCGCCGGTCAATGTGAGTGCCGTGATTTGATTGATTTCAGACACCTGTCACGCCTGAGGCGTTCCCAAAAGCGTCAATCGACGCAATGCGAGTTCCCTTTCGAAAGGGAAACATATATCATCCTTGAGTCTCACTGTAAAAAAAGATTTTTTGGTGAAGTAAATACTACTGAAAAAAACCAAATGTAATTTACATGAAAAAGTTAGTTCAGGCAAGAATAAAAAAAACTAAGTAAATTTTATATCAGTACTTAATTCAAGCGAGTAGAAATGAAAGCGTAAATATAAACTCAATAAAATTAAAGGTATAGCGGAGGATGTTTTACTTCCTGGTGGGTAACCTATACTATTGGTCCTCCTAATTGTCAATCATTCTGGTGAATCAATCAAACTTTTCAAAAAGTGGAGAGGGCGGGTCTTATCTAAAATTTGGAAAGATCCTCCGCTATACCTTTAAGTAAAAATTACTCAACTTTTCTGATACTGGGGTTCCCATCATACACTGGACCTTGAATAATTAATGAGGTTCATTTTTCACTGGTTTCCAGCTGTATTTACACTGTTTTATCATTGCTTTTGTTGTCAGGATTAGTAACTTGCCATTTTGTGACATTTCGAGTACATTTTCTGCTCAAAATGACACATTCAAACACAAAAACGATCCATCAAATGTTACCGTCATTGTGTATTGTCTACCAAGTATTGAGGTCTTTGCATTCACATGAAGATTAACATCTGACATGATGTAGTATAAATTACTTAGATAATCTAAGTAAAACACATACTATAAATGACTGGTATAATTCAATATTATTGTTTGAGTGAAATGTAATGCAAAGGAAATTTCAACTACATCAATAATAATCAACCTTTTACTAGCCAAGTTAAAATGACTTATTTTCTTTGTTACTTTCACTTAACTAGGTTAAAGCTGCAGTAGGGAGCTTTTAGAAAACGTTGACTTAGCCTGAAAATTTGAACAAGCACAGCTTACAGGTCACTCCCCCTCGCTCTCTGCTGCGCTACAGCCCTCCCTCCACAGCTCCTCCCCCACAACGGAGCCTGCCATGAACGCGCAGGCTAGTAAACATGCAGGGACACTGATGGCGGATAAACAGTTATCGCACATTCACTGGTAGGGACGAAACATCAACAATATGCTTTACATTGACTATGGCCTGCCCATACTTTGACTACAAACTTGGTCCTCAAATCATTACGTATTTTGCAATACATGTAATGTAACTTCATAATGTTGCACTCTTTCTATAAGTTATAAATAGCTAGCAAGATAATAATGGTAACGTTACAGTATCTAAGTAATTATTCTAGCGATGTGTAATGCTAAATAAGGTTTGCTAGTACATTATTTCAGCAACATGACAAGCCAGTGAATTAGCAGGTTTCTATTGTTGCTTTGCACAGTGCGTGACATTTTATCTGTATGCTATGCGGCTAGAGCTTTGACACTGAGTCATTGGGCTCCGACGGGCTTGTTTATAGTCATCGGTCTTTTTCCGTTACCTGTCTTTGTTGCATGAGCTGGTGCCACTCGAGAAATTGGCAGTTTTGGTTGTTTGTCCGCCATTAGCACAGCTGCGCGGCACACCGGCTATCTTGATTTTGAACGACGGTACGCGCTGTGCGAGAGAGGGGGGTGATGATCAGAGCGTACACAAGCATGATTGACACTGCTAAGACACTCCTCCTGGCTCTGATTGGTTGTTTCTTACCGGGAGCGGTGTATTTCTGCAAATGGCAATAGAACCACTGGGAGGAGCCTGGGGAGCTTGATTTTTTCACAGATTATCTGTCTCATATTCTACTGTCAGGACATAATGACAGTTTTAACAAATATGTAAAAAAAAAAATTTGTACAGAAGTTACCAACTGCAGCTTTAAGTAAAGTTTACTTAATTCCATATTCCAAGTAAATTTAACTTAAAGATTTCTAATTAAAGCTACTGATAAATATGTTTAGGTTTTTACTTGGCAAATCTTTGTAAATTTACTAGCATTTTCTGAGTGGAAAAAGTTGCCTAGCTTTTTTCAAGTAAATCCTACTCCAATTTTTTTTCAGTTCTGTTGTAAGGAAAATTTTATTTAAAAAAGCCTATAGACTAATAGCCTACGCATGAGGTTTTCCATTTTCACAGATTTGTGCTTTTGTAGTTTACACGGAGATGATAGGGTGTCGTTTTCAAAAACTTGAACTTTGAAACCCGTTTTCAAACGTTTTCAGGCCACCAAAAACACTGTTGTCGTGTAAATACGGCTATTACGCCCCGACTCTAGGGGAATATAAAACACTAAAGAGGCGTAATAAATAATTGTTGGGTTGTGGAAATGGAATCCCAGCACGCATCACTCCGGTCGATAATCAAAAACAAATGCACAAAATTTAAGCAAGAAGTAATAAATGTATTAAAGAACAACAAGTGAAATAAAGAGCAACTCTTCAGGGTGTCCAAAAGGCCAAAATAACAAACAAAACGAATATAAAAAGAAAAGATGGGAAAATTAATGACCTAATCAAATAACAAAAAAAAAAAAAATACATTTAGCTTACCTAACTCCCTGCCAAAAAACAGAGATCAAACAATTTCAAAATAAACAAGGCAGTACACCCCTACGCTCCACACTGTTAAGATGGTTTAGACATAGGAGAACGGTTCAGAGGTTACCACAAGATGCACGTTCACTTGAACTAATTAAGCAGGGCTCAGTAGTTTCGGGATTTCTTCGCTGTATTCTCGCTTTTTGCTCGCAGGTTTCTCTCTAGAGCTCCCCCCACAGCTTCGGAATAGATATTTGACAACACTGTTGTAAAAGCGATTCTTAGACACCAGAGGCTAGTAGATCAACGACATCAAAGCAGATGGGACATTTTTTAAAACGTCTTCTTCATTCGGGTTCAAACAGCGTGAGGGAGCGCAATAATGAAATGCATTTTAGCAGATTTCTTTTGGCCGTAAAGCAATTGTTTACATCGCGAGACCTGATATCACGCGATACTTCCTGACGCGGCGGCCGGCGGCCCGCCGGCTCAAAGTTGCAAGTGCGTATTTTCCGCTCACGGGCACCAAGGGGGTGCGAAACGACCACCATTCAACCCGAAATAAGTAATATAACCATTCCAATGACTCCGAAGCTGTTCAGTTAAGGTAAAAAAAAAGTTACTTAGAGCACCTTTAAAGTCTCTAAATCATCGGCCGGAGGAGGGATTCCGGAGCTCTCAACCCACGTGCGACCGAACCAACAATGAGCTCCTCGATGAGTGCCAGCAGCGTCGTTATAAAGACCACGCCCCGACTGGGCAACCAATGGCTTCTAGAACCCATGATTGGATAACCTGTTTGAAATCAGAGAAAACAAGAAAGAGAAAAGGAACCCAGAGCAATAGAAAACAATAAGCTAAACACAGGTCGTAACAACGGCCAAAACGCATAAAAAGTCGTTTGTCGTGTAAACGGCCCCTTAGCCACTGCCTACAACGTGCTGGATCTTTCACTGGAAACCGAAAATAACTCACTCCTGCTAAATGTTTACTATTTGAAATCTTGCACCAGGAAACAATACAATTGAGACCATTGTGACTGAAAGTTTGCAAAGAAGTATAATCAAGCAAAGCAGAATTTTACTCCGGTCAAACCTATCCAATAGGAGCAGACTGAGTAGTCTTGAAAGGCAACATGCCCAGTGCATTATGGGTGTTAAAGTTTTCTTTCTTATTTGGCAAAAAGACAATGACCTTTTTTCTGTTTTCTCTAATCAGGTAGTAACCAATTTCCTTGTTTTCTTTTGCCTTTCTACCACACAGGCAGCCAAGTTTTATTGAAAGCCCATTTTGCCAGTGGTGAATTACCCATTTAAATATACATTTTTGGCTGAACTATCCACATTAATGACAGTGTGGATATTAAAAAGGTATCACAATGAATCTCTCATGACTAAAAATGTGCGCTGAAATGCGATCTGTAATATCACATTTCATAGCACTTAAATAGCAATCGATTTTAAAACGTCATTTTTAATGGTTTTTAGTTGACGTAACTGGAACCTGTGCAAAAATAGATCAAGTCTATGCTGTCACCAACTGTGACACTATAAATAAAGCTAGCTCAACTATTTTTCGACTTGTCAAATCAATTATTTTGACACCAGTGCAGCTAAGGAAAAAAAATAGTTAAATATTTATGAACGTGTATAATCACAGAAAGCATATCGGCAGGTGGGTAGATTAAAACAGGGTCTCGCTATTCAGGAATAGCCCCAAGGCAAAACTTTATTTATTTGTTGTCACTAGGAATGTGATTACAAACTTGGAATAAAATTTTGCACAGAATCATGACATCTGCATCAGAAGCGCAATGACACATGCCACAGCAGAATCATGAATGAATGAATCACAAACAAATCACAAACACAACTAATACGGTTGTATTAC
Organism: Leuciscus leuciscus; assembly: GCF_965113295.1. Lineage (NCBI taxonomy): Eukaryota > Metazoa > Chordata > Actinopteri > Cypriniformes > Leuciscidae > Leuciscus > Leuciscus leuciscus. The sequence goes on along the minus strand of NC_138730.1, from coordinate 22,684,218 downwards.
TTATCCCCCATCACTTATCTGATGCAATAGTAAGTAAAGATTACTTTATGTAAACCATTTGGAAGCTATTTGACATGTAGAGGAAAGACTACACAAAGATAAAACTAAAACAATCAAAAAATATCTGCTTACATTAATCTTTCAGTTAAGAATATCAAACCATACAAATGAATCAAAGCATAATGAAGTAACTACCGACAGCTTCATCAGTTTTAAAATGGTAGCAACCAATTTTTGTCAAATTTGCCATTTTCAACAAGAGGGAAGTCCACAGAAATATTTCAATAATATATGACTCCCTACGGCAACACAATGCATTAAAATTGCATGGCTGGGTCCACTAGTTTTAGAAAATGTCAAAACCTGTTTGTGACCCATCTTTCCAGCACACAGCACTGCATATTGCAGTTTAGATTCCACACACATAAACTGTGGCGCATACCTGCCACATTATTTTCCCCATCAATACAAACCTCCATGCTCATTCTCAACACATGCAACTTTAAAAGTAAGTCATTTTATCATTTTTACACCCAAAAACATACATTTGAATAGTTCAACAAAAGGAAAACCAGTCGAGAGAGAGAGAGAGAGAGAGAGAGAGAGAGAGAGAAAACCAGGGCTAACTGTCACACAGGACAGTGGCAAAAGTTATATTTGTGTAACTATAAGGGTTTGAGTCCAAAGTCCAAATACATAAATGTGTTCGCAGTTTTTTTTTTTTAAAACTTAATCAGTAATTTTTTTTAAATCTATCCTGAAACTAAAATTTCAATATCATAAACTTACTATACAGACACAGTATACCACAACGGCATGAGACGAGACATAACAAAGGGAGATTTAACTGAAAGTTTAAGGACAAATGCGTTGTTGGGGGAAAATGTTACATGTGTTTTAAATGTATACAATTTATTGTTTACAAAATTAGTTGGCAAAAGCAATATGATTTTTCAAGTCAACTTAATTTTTTTTTTTGCTGTTTTGTGAATTTCTTTGTGTTTATAATTGTTTTATTGCTTAAATTTGGCTGAAATGCCTGTTTAACGGCAGGTTCCATTGTGACAACTTACTCTATTTGACAACATCACAGAATCTTTTGAAAATGAGAAAGTCAATTTGTTGGAATAACTTAAACTGTGATGTCAAAGGTGAACAAACATTAATCCAGGAGATTAAATCACAATCAACTATATCAGTATTTGTTATTTGCAGATCAATGATGTTTTATTCTAGCTATAAATACAAATGTTTTGCTAAACTCATTTGATTTCTTTAGACTGTGTTTAAATGGCAGTGACAGTGCCTGTCTCAGTGTTTCTGCTGAGAGCTGTTCTTTAGTGTCTATGCCAGCAGCTTGATTGATTAGGTCTGAGAGGATTGGTACCTCAATGACAGGTGCCCGAATGAGAGTGGTGTTGGGACGGCATATTCTGGCAGGTCACTGATGATCCTATTTGCTCCTGAGATAATGGCAATCTTTGGAATCAACTAAAATCCACTATAGGTGAATTTGGGCTAAAGTCAAGTGGGAGATTTTATATTTCCCCCTTTTAAGCAAAATGCCACTCACCATGAACAGGATGATTTGACACAACTATATTCCACAACTGCATTGATAAAGCATAAAATGTAGTGGAGTTTATTTTTAGAAGAGGAAAAATAAGAAATATGTTTCTGGGTATTAAAGAAAAATAAACTTAAGACCAGAAAATAATGAATTATTTCTTGAATTATTATCTTATATAGTAAATTTATTGTGTTTAAATAATTTGGGATTTTTTTCTTTTTATAAAACAAGATACAATTACTGTGTTTTTTTTATGTGCAATCTTGTTCTCTAGACATGGTAAGTCAGATGTTGGGATACTGTTGTTATATTTTCAAAAATATTAATGGACATTTCTGCAATGTCTTAAATGTAGTAGCATGCAAAGATTTTAAGTGCAATGCACAAAAAAAGATGATTTGATGAATCAATTAAAAAATACAAAAGCACAATCCAATGTAATATATCACTGATGTTAGACTATTTTAAAATCAAAGGTTCTTTATTGGCATAGATGGTTCAATGAATAACATCCATATTACCTTTCCATTTCACAAGAGATTCTTTATGGTGGAAAAAGATTATTTACATCAATAAAATGTTTTTCACACTAAGAAAAAAAAAAACTCAAGTTGTTCCAAGCCTGTATGAATTTCTTTCTTTGGCTGAACACAAAAGGCATTTTCAAGAATATGGGTAACCAAACAGTTCCATAGTATCCATAGTAAAAAAAGAAAGAAAGAAAAAAAAAAAACTATGGATTGATTGAGTATTTTTAAATACTGTACCTCAATGTGCTTGTCCTTCAATAGAGTGTATTATGAAGTACATATTAAATCTCCTGTTTGGCAGTGGAAATGAATCAGTCTGTGATCTCTCTGTGAAGCACACGCATTACTGAGTGATGATTGCGAGTATGCTGCAGAAAATGCATGAGGCAGATTCTCTCTCTTTTTCTTCTGGAAGTTATTTCACTCTCCCAGTGTAATGGGTCTCTGTATGGGGTCCATATGGTTACAACGGGGCAAGCTAGAGAAGAAAGGATTGGGGGGAGTTGGGGGGTGACACACATTTTAATGAAAACTCACAATGACTCCTGCACACCTGTGTTACTCCTACATGAGACTAAGCCAAATGTGGTTCACTTCTCTTGCAGAAAGGCAGCTTATAAGGCAGAAATTAACATTACCTTCTAATCATCACTTTTACTTTTAGGATTTTATATTTGGATTTTACATTTATATTTGTATGTGGTGCTGCCTGTGTCATCGGTTCAATGACTGACTTGTCATTGTTGTATCTGATCATAATATGTTGTGTGTTTCTCCATTATATAGGAGTGAAAATTATTCTGAATCTCTGAATAGCTGAGCATGGGATAGAAATCTGACAGATATGATAATATAGTCCGTAATGAGATACTTTTGAAAACCATATAAAAAAAAGAAAACATTTCCAATACGGCGGGTTGACAGATTGACGGAATTTCACAATAATTTATGACTGAGGTGTTGTCAGGGAAACTGCCTCTCTGCAACTTCCCCAAAAGACAAAAATACTTTGAACAAGTATTCTACCTGTCTATCATCTTTTCTTCGACCCAGTGTGAAAATTTATTTATTTATGGGCTGTTTATCCATTAGTACATTCATTATTTCATTTATTTATTTATACTCTTCTTTACTGGGAATTTTGACCTGCTTAAAAAGAGAGTGTGAAGAGTTTGAACACTTCAAACATTTCAGGATCTGCATCATAATCATCTCAAAAGAATTTAAAGCTTTAGAACCAAAGTGCAATATCATGTGGAATATCATTTATGCACCTATTTTCAATCATAAACATTTACAAATTAGTTTAGATATATTCCATCAGATATTAACGGCAATTAGTGAGACAAGTCACTTTGCAATTAATAAGAAATTAAAAGAGGACAATTGCATACCTAGAAGGCTCTGGGCTGTTCTTTAGTCATATACATCCCTGCTTTATGCCTGTTCCCATTATAGTCATACAGCACACGGTGAACTCCTTGTATTCAGCAACAAATACTCGGAAAAACAGCCACACAGTCTGGACTGTGGTCGCAACAACATTTATAATATTTATAAGAGGCTCATCCTAAGATAAACTGTTACCCAACTGGACTGAAGCACTGCGATTTGACTGGTTACGCCTGAATGCTCAAGGTCAATTTTTTTGAAAACAGCATGTTATCAGAGCTTGGAAGGGTAAGCAGAGCAAATCTTTTCTGCAAGGTAAAGCCTCTAGGGGCCTATTACAGGCTTCTGATTGGAGTGGCTTGTCATGCATTCAGTCTGTTTATTCTCCTCAGCTATCTTTTAAATAATGCACATCAGCATCAGGTGAGTCCTGGATGTTTGTGGGTCACAATGCAGTTACACGGGGATAATGATTATTGATCTTCTGAAACTACAAGAATCGTGGAATAATTTCCTAAATCCTAAAGAACCTAAATTAAATAGGTTCTTGCAACAAACACCAACGCAAAACTTGTTTGTTGCTAATCTTGCTATCCATCCGGATGGATGGATGGATGTGTAACAGACGTAGGCCAGTAAGAGCTGTGCGTGTAAACTTCACCCCCTGGCCTCAGGAGGCCGGAGACCCCGGTTCGAATCCTGCTCGGAACGGGTCGAATAGGACCATTTACATTTGGTGCTGTGACCCGGATGGGAGTAAGGTTTAGGGGAGTGAGTGTAATGGACATTAGACAGTGAGAGATGTGTAAACCTCACTCCCCTGGTCTCAAGAGTCTGCGTTCTTTAGTGTACTTGTTGGCGTGCCCTCTTCCCACGCCGGAGACCCCGATTCAGTGGCGGTTCTAGGATTTTTCTGTAACAGGGGCCATTAAGGGGCCACATGTTACATTCAGGGGCCAAATACAGGGTACATTCAAGCACACAAAATAATTTATTCAGTACGGTGCAAATACATTTCAGCAGTCATTCCTTTTTCAAACGCTCTAATAAAAAATTATGAGCCAGTAAAGTTCTTAATGATTTTTTTTCATTTATTTATACTGTGCATAAAGGACACAATAATGCACTTCTTTCTGAATTCCACCTTTTAAGTTTCATAATCATGTCGTCGCTTATAAACAGTAAATTATTGTTAATTGTTTGGGGGTGGAATTGCATCTGTGATCGTTGTGAAGAATTCTGCGGTTGCTCTTCTCGTCGACGATTGATGGGTGGGAATCTCTAGGCACCTCATGATTCGATTCGATTACGATTCAGAGGGTAACGATTATCGATTATTAACGATTTCTTTTTTTTTTTTTTTACTACTTGGTACTTTTAAAGCAAAGTATTTATGATGACCTATAACGAACTTACTTCCAATACTTCCTATATTCATTTTATTATTAAAACAAATGGAAGTGATTTGGCAAGTCAACTGTAAGGTTACATTTGCCAGCATTTGTCCCAACATTGCAAAGAACCAACAGGAAAATAAATGTGTGCCTGTACTGGCAGCATACTTGTAATAAATTAATACAAAATTCAGCATATTCTGAATCTCTAGCATTTAATAATAGACTTCTAACCAACATCCTCTTGTTATTTCCAATGAGCAATAGAATCCTTCAGACAAAAAAACAACATTTTGCTGTAGCAAATCCACAAACAGTTTTCGTAAAAAAATATAGAATGATGTACCAGCAGCTCTCATACAAACATAATGCTTGTGGATGCATATTCTGAATAATTAGTAACATACAAAGCCGCTCTTATTCACAACTAAATAATAAAGAGTTATGACTTGAAATGTTTGCTGAATACCACAATCAAAAACAGCTTATACAAAAAAAGTGAATGAACATCTGCAGAGAGCACAGTCAAAATGTAACTTTTTGTGACTGGCATTGCACATATTGCAGAGCAGTATAACGTATAACAGATCAGTTTACAGCATATTGATGTGAAAACTAAACAATACAGAAAGCAGCTCTCATACAAAAAATACTAAATAGGTAACAATGAAATTGCCAATTTTCCATACGTTAGCTTTTAACGAAGAGGGTGCCGTTCGAATTTGGCGCTCAGCCATCATGCGTCTGTTATGTGCGCGTCTCTGTTATGTGCACGCCACAGACTGTCCGCGCACTACACGTCCGCTTTAGAGTTCCGCCTTTTGCGTTCCGTCAATATTACGTTATTAGGAAAATATATATATATATTTTTTTTTAGAAAATCGATTTTTTACATTTGTGAATCGATTCAGAATCGTCCACGTCCGCATCGCGATGCATCTAAGAATCGATTTTTTCCCCCACCGCTAGGAACGGGGGCCAATCAGGGGCCAATCAGATTTCAGCAGGGGCCAGGGCCCCTGTGGCCCCGCCTCTAGAACCGCCCCTGCCCCGATTCGAATCCTGCTCAGAGCGGGTTGAGTAGGATCAGTTACCGATGGATGTGTGTGCATCCTGCATCCTATATCACTTATCAATACATGCATCATCTGGGAACTGGATGTTTCTAGTAATCCTGAAGGCCTTGATTAGCTGGTTCAGGAGTGTTTAATTGAGGTTGATGCTAAACACTGTAGGACAGTGGCTCTCCAGGAACTGAGTTTGACATCCCTAATTTAGGTGCTTTTATCTCATTGTAAGTAATATTTAATAAATGTTACTTTATTGTGGTTTTGGCATTCTCAGTAATAGTACAACCTCATCATTCACACATATGAATTCGTACGATTTGTCTAAACCCCAGTGACAGATAGGTCTAGGGGTGGGGTAAGGGGTAGGTAATTCGTACAAATTCATAAAATATGTACGATTTAGCAAAACTCTAACAAATCCGTATGAATTAGACACCTTGTAAAATACGTACGATTGCCGTAAGATCAGGTTGGAAACAGCTAGTATTACAAATGGAACTCTCTCGAAAACTTTAAGCACGTTTTTACTATTACAGCTCTTAAGGTTAACTAATCGTGAAAAGTCTTGATTATAGAATTATATGTAGATTTATAGCATTATATTTGGATAGTGGCAAGGAACATTTTTATTTCTCAGTTCATGACCCCTTTAAAGGGCACCTATTATGCAAAATTCACTTTTACATGGTGTTTGAACATAAATGTGTGTTGGCAGTGTGTGAGCAAAACCACCCTAGAATGATAAAAATCCACCCAGTGGTTTTTTTACAATCTCAATAAATCATAAGCACTGTCTCAGAATGAGCTGTTGTCAGATTCAGCGCAATGTGACGTAGAATTGCGCAGGCCCCTCCCACGACTGTTGAGTGACACTTCAGTTTGAGCCTAGACCCGCCCTGAGTGAGCTGGACACAGGGGGGCAGGGTTTCATATTATTTTGAAGTTTCCCCGGGCGCCGCCATTGGCTAGCGGACCATCACCTGCTGTTAGCATCCCATTGACTCCCATTCATTTTGGCGTCACTTTGACAGCGAATAACTTTACATCTGAGGCGTTTAAAGACTCCATTTGTCCATTATTTATTTCTAAAGAAACACGAAAATGTATAAAAGGCTCCATTACCTTGTATCTTACGTTATGGCCCCGTAGAAGCAGTTTTTGTAAAAATAGGCTAACGATTGCGTCATAACCACGCGACTCTCTGTCGCACAGTAGAGAGATTACCGTATAGACAGGAGGAGAAGCTTGCGCGCAATCGGGGGGACGTGGAGGCAAAATGACAAAGTAATTAATCAGAATACTTGGCAAAAGTTTCTCCTGCTTCTAGCTCATGGACACCTTCTACTCACGCTCTCCGTCTCTGCAAGTTTCGGAAGGGAATGATTCAGATTTCTCTCGGCAAAGCTACTAGTAGATAGACGGGTTGCTCACGTCACATCTACGTCGTCAAGCTCAGTTTGAGTCTGCGCAGTACGCTCGACCATCAGGAAGTTAGTGCTTCTAATTGACTTCACTTGTCTCCGTTGAATCCAATGGGGTCGCTGTGTCCAGTTTATATACTGTCTATGGCTGGACACAGTCCGCCATTGTTCGACGCTTGAGCAGCTGTAGACAAGAATGTTTCCTAAGCGATTGAGGTGTTTTGTTGTTGGATGTCAGAATGAACATATCAGTCTTCATTTACTTTCGTTCTTACTCGAGGATGGATCTGTACCAACTGTTCGTGATCCAGATTACACTCTCCGGAGCGACAGGACTAACGTTACTGACCACGGCAGAAATGAAAGTGAGAGCGCGCACTTTATGACAGCTCATCGAATAGTTTTACGGATTTACAGTGTACCAGTTTATTAAGCACAGACTGAAAAGGTGTGTATATATTTGTTTGCTGTTATTTGTAACAAGTGTTTTGTGTTCTTCGCTGTGTATGTTCCATGATAATGAAAGGGAGAGAGAGAGAGTTTATGGATAAGACTTTAATGCTCACATCTTATACTGTGTTTATTTAGCTGTTCTTACAGTGATTCTCTGGAGTAAAACTAACGCTTCATCTTTTGTGTGATGTACAATAAACTTCATTGAACTCATCAGTATATTTTGGTCATCATTCGGACGAGGTCTGCTACAGCAGGCTTGTATTAATAGTGGATAAAAGCAGATGACAAATAAGTTATAACCATAATTAAGCTAAACTATACCTGTTTAATCTCCATACAGTATATATTCTCTGGCGCTGTGGGCATTATTGTCCGACTCCGAGTCAAAATGAACACGCTACTGAGAGTTTCTGTTTTGATATTATCAGATGAGATTGTCCTGACTGAAGCGTGAGCTCGTGAGGCTCCGCCCCCTGGGCCGGCAGCAGCAGTTAATTTGCATTTAAAGGGATACACACTAAAACAGCGCGTTTTTCTGAGCCCCCAAAAATGACTATTTAAACATGCTGTAAAAAAATATCTGTTGGGTATTTTGAGCTAAAACTTCACATACATACTCTGGGGACATCAGAGACTTATTTTACATCTTGTGAAAAGGGTCATAATGGGTGCCCTTTAATCCAGTCAATTGGGGTCGACATGAAATGGAAATTCGCACTATTCATCCTGTATATATCCTGTACATCTTACTGATTTTATTGTGAACAATTCATCCATGCATGTTTTTTTTTTGTTTTTTTTGGATTGTAATGTTCAATTAAAATGTCATATCTCAATCTCCTGGTGAAACAACAGACTCTTTGTTGACGTTAGCCAGACTTCAATCATTTAGGACACTTAAATCCCACCCCTTACAATCGACTGCAAGCTCACATTTAGATCTGCCTCCATACAAGCAACAACCAATGGATAGAACCAAGTATCCACTACACTACCCACCCAACATTTTTTTCGATAATCTGTTTTACTCTGATGTGTCACAATACGATAGAAAACATCCGTTGCTACTTCTGTTTCATTGCAACCACAAATTTGCTGATTCTGCATCAGAACTCTGAAAGTCATCCACACAGAAAGATGGCAAAAGCATACAAAGAGAATATGTGATCATGTTTCTGATTACCCATGCTGAGCTTCAGAATCAATGGCTTCCTGAGCAGCAGATGAGCGGAGGTTAAATCTGCAGGCCTTCTCAGGGATCTGGTTGATTTTAATGCCACCTGGGTGAGGAGATGAAGCAGCATCAGCGCTGCAGAGGCCAAGCTCTGATCTCATCCCACAAAGATGACACAGCTCTGCTCCCTGATGAGATGAAGATACACTCTCTGGCCCTGGGATGAGGAATCATGGGATCACATGGAAATACATCACAGTAAAAAAAGGCAGGAAATATCTTAGATCTAGACGAATCCTTCTATTTTAAGGTACAAAGTAAATATGACTCATTTTTTCACACCCAAGTGTGCAAAAGCTTTTTCCTGTTTTTGCAATTTACACTTCTAGGACAATGCTTCCTGATGGGATGTTTTTACACAGATTTTAACACAATGGTTTATTACAATGGACCATTTTAACAGAGCTCAATGACATTTCGGATTTAATTTAGCAGTTTAAATTTAGTAAAATAACCAACCCTGCTAAAATGGAGTTCATATGTCACTTAACAACAGCTTTAGCAACATCCCCAAGATTAGTGATAGCATTTCAGTTGCAAATCACTTCAGTTAGTAGTGTAGGGAGTGTGATTATTTTTTGTTTTATTTTCTAGATTGTTTGTTAAATGAATATGTTAAGTTCTGGCTGAGGATAAAGATGAGGTGAGGTGGATCTAAAAATGCACTGTGTACCTTATTAAACAAAACAAAATAGAGTAATCCAACATCAAGATGAGAAAGGCACAACCAACGGCAGACAATAAGCGAATGAAACTGAGGGCATGATATACAAAACTAATAAAAGGATCAAAATGGGGAACAGGTGTGTGAAATCAATGAAACAATGAGAAACCATGACAACCAATGATAAACATGCTAGACACCAGGGCTGCGTCCAGCTGACTTGTTGCCTCGCTGCCCTATCAGGCAATGGCTGCGTCCGAAATTGCATACTCTCTTGAGTAGGTACTTATTTTGAATAAGTATTGACCGTTCGCAATGACCCGCCCCCTTTAGTTACTGTTGCTATGTCCAACAAGCCACGCCGCTCTCACGCCCCACCATGTTCTCACGCAGTGAAAAATACATCGCGGAGCAGAGAGGACACTGACAACGCGCTGACAGAAAGGACAGACCAGGTTACTTTCGATATGGAACAAAAAAAAGTCTCAACTTTCAAATTTGGTCATTTTTTAAAGGAATTTTTAACAATAAATACCGTTTTGTGGCTCTTTAATGTGTCTGACAGATCGCTGTAGAGCCTCAGTTAAAGCTGCTTGTGAACCAATCATCTCTTCCTTCTAGTTAATTTATAGCATCAAATAAACATGAATGAACATAAGAAGGAATGTTGTTTTAACCGTGGAAAGACATCAGTACACTCCGTTTTTTCAAGTTCAAATCCTCCAACGTTTAATCTACTGACTGCTTTGTCGGACAAAAATGGCAGATTATGATTGGTCAGATCGCCTGTCAATCAAACTCACTGCGAAGGGTCAATTACTTCACAACCGCTAAAAAAGTATTATGTAATATATTGCATTATAGTTTGCAGTATATTCCCATATATTTTTGTTACGTAAGGGAAAGTCATTAGCTGCATCCAAAACATACATACTTCCCTATAATATGTAGTATGCAAAAAAAAAAAAAAAAACTGTTATGTGACAAAAAATAAGTATGTCTGAATTCACAGTACTCATAAAAAAGTAGGCAAATAGTACCCAGATGACCTACTACTTCCGGCGGGATTCTGAAGTGATCCCATGAGGCCACGGGAGAGCATATGTGAATTGCAGTGAAGCGGCGTAGCAGGTCACATGATAATGACAACATGGTGACTGCAGTACGTCCAGATTACATTCATACTACACACACCCATATATAGAACATATATTTCCATAAATGGGAAACTAGAGCTTATATATATATTTTAATATACTGCAATGTATGAATAGGCTATATATTGATACATATAAAAATATTTAGAAATGAAGACAAAAATAGCATTACGTGTAATATTCATCAAGTTTGATCCTTTATTGTGTTTGCACATACATGTTCCCATTAAATGTGAATGTATTGTACGCACATATATACACACAGAATCACAGATTGAGTTACAGCAGATTTCTAGTTCCCAACATGATTTGCTTCTAACTGTTAGAGGAGAGTAAATGTTAAAATTAAATGTTATTTCATGTGTTTTTGCTCAATATTAATATAGGGGAGATCTGTTAGTGTTTAATGTGCAATTATTTTGGAATTTAAAAGGGTTTCTGGTATGTGTGAGTTTTTAAGGGTTACCATTGTGATGAAGAGTAGAGCCTGTGGTTAGATTGACAATTGGCCGAATATTATTAAGACTATACAGTATGTTACTTTATTTAAAGGGGACCTATTATGCAAAATTCACTTTTGCATGGTGTTTGGACATAAATGTGTGTTGGCAGTGTGTGTACACAACCACCCAATAGTGATAAAAATCCACTCACTCCTTTTTTATTAATCCCCATAAATCATCAGCAGTATCTCCCAACGACCTGTTTTCAGAATGCGGCTTTAGTGACGTCACTAAAGCCACAGGCCCTGACCACGAGTGTTGACAGACACTGCTGTTTTAACATAAACTCACCCTGATCGAGTTCACAGCGAGTTGTACACATCCGCCATTTCTGCACTGAGTGAGGAGAATGTCTCCCAAGCAGATGTATTAATTCACATTGCTCTCTCTCTATTTACTCCCGAAATCTGAGGCATCCGCTGAAGACGAGGTGGATTCATTTTGTATTCGAAGAAAATGCTCCCTCAACTCTACCGAATTATGTTTATGTACTTACGCACTTCTTATACTGTGTTTACTCAGCTCTTACAGTGATTTTCTGGAGTAAAACTGACATTTCATCTTTTGTGTTATGTACAATAAACTTTATTAAACTCATCAGTATATTTTTGGCCATCATTCGGATGGGGTCTTACAGCAGGCTTGTATTAATAGTGGATACAAGCAATGACAAATAGGTTATAAACGTAAATAAACTGAACTATACCTGTTCCATCTCCATACAGCATATTATCTGACTATGTAGGCATTATTGTCCGACTCCGGGTCGAAATGAACACCGTTACTGTGAGTTTCTGTTTTGATATTATCATCTTTCCGTGAGATGAGATTGTTCTGACACCGAGCGCGAGGCCGCGAGCTCGTAAGGCTTCGCCCCCTGTGCCGTGCAGCAGCAGTTTATTTGCATTTAAAGGGGACACACTAAGGCCCCATCCACACTACTGCGTTTTAGTTTAGAAACGGAGAATTAAAACGAATACGATCTCCGTCCACACCAGCGTTTTAGCTGCGTATTAGAATTGATCTCCGTCCACATTAAAACGACTGAAAACGCGGATCACGTGACCATTCACCAACACTGGGCATGCGCGTGCCGGTGTAAACACAACTTCATTGATAAATTATCCCATCATGCGCTGGTTCTTCCCGGGTTAACCCAGAACCAACGCTCCATGTACAGTCGATACCGCCGCTGCACACGGAAATTGTCACAGATCGCTCGAATAATAGCTTGCCTCCGGCGCATGTAGGCAGTTAAAGCATTGTAAAATGCAGAATTTACTTGCACAACAGCTGCTAGCAAAGACATAGGCTACGCCATGACTGATGACACCCAATCATAGAGCCGAGCGTGAGCCTCTACTACGTCATCGTTTCTAAAGTCCTCCGTTTTGACCCGTCTTCACTAAAACGCCCTCCGGAGATTCAAAACGAAAAACAGGTCGGCATCATTTCTTAACTTCTCCGTTTTGGGTCTCCGTTTTTGCCGTTTTAGTGTGGACGGGATGTGCAAACGTAGCAAAAGGTCTCCATTTTTAAACGAAAACGCAGTAGTGTGGATGGGGCCTAAAACGGTGCGTTTTTCTCAGGCCTAAAAAGTGACGATTTAAACATGCTGTAAAAAATGATCTGTTGGGTATTTTGAGCTTAAACTTCACATACATACTCTGGGGACATCAAAGACTTATTTTACATCTTGTGAAAAGGGGAATAATAGGTCCCCATTAAAAATAGTATCACAATTCAAAATAACTGTTTTCTATTTTAATATATTTTAAAATGTCCTGTGATGATAAGTTGAATTTTCAGCATCATTACTCTTCAGTGTCACATGATCCTTCAGAAATCATTTTAATATGCTGATTTGATGTTCAAGAAACATATCTCATGACAAACATTTGTGCTGCATAATATTTTAATAAACTGTGATACATTGTTTTTCAGGATTCTTTGATGAATAGAAAGCTCAAACAAACAGTCTTTAAATTGAAATAGAAATCTTTAGTGATGTGAAAGCATTTACTGTCGCCTTGGATCAATTTAATGTCTTTGCTGAATAAAAGTATGAATTTCTTTAAAAAATCTTACTGACCCTAAACTTTTGAAAGGTAGGGTTTTTTAAACCATACTCCTGTTATCATCTGTTTATTTAATTTTAACTCTGCATAGCAAGGGCGAAATTGTCAATCACACATTGGGGGGGACAGCTGTGTACTTGGTACCTCTAGGGGGGTCCGGGGGCATGCTCCCCCGGAAGAAAATTTTGTACATTTTAAAGGTAAATTCATTAATCTGGTGCACTTTGAGTCACCCGAATCCACTGTTAAAAATAAATAATCCACCCGCAAACCGCCCGAACCTATGATATTCTCTGATTTAGATATCTGCATCTGATCATCACATTACAATTATTCAAATTCTTAGTGTTAAGCATGATAATATGGTAACATATCACACTGACATGCTGATTTAAAATGAACATTTATTTAAAATAAAAGTTCTTCTTTTGGCAAAATTATATTTCCTTAATAGCCTAAACAGAGGCTTTACTCCCTTCAAACTTCAAATGGTCAATTTTTCATTACATCACTGTTTGAAAACACTCAGAATAGTTTTTTGTACCTTTATAAAGGGCATTTTCCCCCCTAATTTTATTAACTGTTTGCTCCATCTTTCATTTCAAATTCTTAAATTTGATAAATATATCCAATTAAAATAATAAGACACTAGGCTGTTACCAATCAAATTAAATAATTTACATTGAAAAATTATAACTGTATTAAATTAGATTATTTTAAATATTTTTATAACCGCAACAGAACCATCACGGTGGGGAAAGTGTATCTGACCATGTGACTGTCTGTCCGAGTTTTGTCGAGAGCCGGAGGCGGCACGAAATTTGACGGAGGCAGCCGCCTTATAATTCTTTATGCAGGAAAAACTCTGGCAATACCCATAAATGGAAACATAAATTTACAACTGTACTTCGGTTTCTCTGCGAGGACACCGCCGTCACCTGCCATATGAAATTTCACCATGTGAGACGACACCGCCGTCACCTGCTCTGTCAGATTTCGCGCTCCTAACTCTTCTTCTGTTTGGTTTTTCCTAACTCACTGACGGTGCACGAGCTACTAAAGGTATAGGGAAAACATGACATGGATTTCAGGAGAAATAGGTTTTGTTATTGTATAGTGTAAGGCCAGTCGAATGGATTTGGGAAATGGACCGGCCGGGATTTTATATTTTCGGAGCTGGAAAGAAAGACATATTTGCAATCACATCGATATTGCCCGCATAATCATACAGTATGATCAAATATTGGGGGGGACAAATTGTCCTTCTTTGAATATTGGGGGGGACGTGTCCCCCTGTCCCCCCATAGAATTACGCCTATGCTGCATAGACCTTATGTAGCCCTTTCCGTTTCCCAGTTTGTGTTTTCACAGCATGAAGGTAAGATCTTATGAATGAACTGCTCGTTTTTACACCTTCCCGTTCTACTGACACTTGTTATGACATCCGATTCAAACATTATTATTCTCATGATAACTTTTGATAACTCTACAATAAGTAAATCTACTTCACCAGCTAATTACTCTTCGACAGCGATGCCATAGAAATAAACAGAGCTACCGAAAAGAAAAAATGCAAGTTCAAACACCAAATTCGAAAGATGGCTGCGCTTGTTTCTCTAGTGCATATCAGTTCCAGGCCACAGAAACTGTCAGAAAGATTTAATTTGCAGAATATTTCAGCTTCCCTATCCCTTAGGCATCCCTTAGGAATTTATAGTATTTATGCTGTAATGTAATTTCTAAATATCTAGGACTAGGATGTAACAAAACAATCCAAATAGAGCCAAATAAAACCTTTTTGAAGTAGACATGGTGTGTTCACAGTTCACACATGACATACAGACACTTCACGCTCAGCTTAAATCTCCAGTGTTCATGGGTAAAACCGTACTCACCTTGCAATGCTGACATATTTCTGCGGAGGAACTATTAATCACAGAGCCAGTTCTTATACTGTGATGTTTTTCTTGTCAAAGTGTACCCGATGTTTTGCATTCTTAACCATTCGATCAATATGGTACCTATAGGAACAGCACCTTGCTGCAGCAACAATTAATTCATGGCTGTCTAGTTCAACATTGCATTGTGGTGAATGTGATTTCCTTTTAGTGCTAAAAGGCAGCAGAAGAAGCACAACAATAAATGGTTTTGTCGCACAAGTAGCTGATAACTCACTTTTTATAACAACAAAGAGTTAGACAGAATAAACAGAAAACCATGCATGCAAATAATTTCATATGTTAACGCAATTAGGAGGCAACTATGAAATATTACATTAATTTTATAGATTTTTAATTACTATTAAATTCTTTAGGATTATTTTATATTACTAAGTTTACTTTTAAATAGTGACAATGTATCTATCCAAAAAAAACCGGACAAATAACATATCCCTTCCAAATCTCCCAGTGCTCGCGCACCTGACTGCACTTCTAGAACAATCTCTGCTTTACAGCGTTTGTGTTGGTGGTTTGTTTTGCTCTGTTCACTTGTGTATTTCTATGTGAGTTTGAACAGCTGTGTTTCAGGTTTGTTTACTTTTCTCTGACAAGCCTGACTAACAGAGGCACCGTTTTACTGAAACAGGGCCATTTGATGATCATATAAAAAAGGGGATTCTTGGTGCAAAATGCCTTCTTGATTCGGTATTGGGCATCAAAAAGGGGAAATATGCTGAAGACGATTAGCTTCGCTTGACTACACAGTCAGAAAACACATAGAAGCTAAAAACAACAAAAGCAGTTGTTGCACATAGTTCAATCAGTATAGTCTTTGAGAACATACTGGTCTGTTTTGTCCCCTTTTCAGTTACCAAGACAGATTTATTGCATGCATGCCAGTGGGTTTTGCCAACACTCCTCCCATTTATGAGCAAAATATAATTATGGCCTTTCTTCTCCAGCCAACACTTTTCTCTTATAATTTTATAACATGCAAAGTTCTGTCCTGTTTCATGCCTTGAAATTATTTCCCCTTGTCCAAACATTGGACATATAATCCACACTTTGTGTTTCACAAGGTAGTCGGCAAAGTGCAGGTGCAGAGGATTAATTCCTGCTGCCAATCCAGAACACCCATGGAGGATAGACCTTCACAACCTCGCCCTCACCTGAAGCTGGATATCATTATTATCCAGGATCAAGCCTGAGCATTAACCACCAGAAGGCATTTCTTGATTGAGTATTGACATCCCGCCGCTGCCTGCAACTTTTTTGGATTGACTTGTTGTTAGGTGATGCCTGTCAAGGGATCAATTGAGCTGATGCAAGCGAGCATCTCTTCTTTTTCACCACACACATTTCAGAGGTCAAATAATTCCACAGGCATATCATAATAATCTTTTTTTAATTTATGCACTTTTCTGTAATTACTGTAATTACTGAAGATTAGATTTTTTTACACTTATTTCAACAAAATTTTTAATTCTGTCATAATTTACTTAAAATGTACGTCACAGACATTCTTAAAAATATCTTCTTTTCTAAATTCATACAGATTTCAAACAACTTGAGGGTGAGTAAATGGCGAAATAATTTACATTTTTCAGTGAAATAACCCTTTAAAGGAACACGCCTCCTTTTTTGAAAAAGGGGTTATTCACCGTCTCCCCTACATTTAGATAGGTGGGCAAACACATTTTTGTCTCAGTGCATGCATTGTCTTAGCATTGTCTTAGACAGGCGAAGCACTGCTACTTGGGCGCAGAGATATAACTCAACACCTGAAATCCCCTATCTCTGCGCCCAAGATATCTGATATCTCTGCGCACAAGTAGCAGTGCTTCGCCTGTGCTTCACCCCAATATAGTCCCAAGTCAATATCTGCGTAGGAAATCGCCTAGTCCTTAAAGGGATAGTTCACTTTGAAATTCAATTTTGGTATGTTTTAGCTTACCTCAAGGGCATCCAAGATGTAGGTGTCTTTTTTTCCGCAGTAGTTTCAATTTTGATATTTTTAGGTCAAACCGTTCTTGTCTGTCAGTCATATAATGCAGGTCTATGGTCACGGTCTCAAAACACAAGCACAGAGTCCAAATTAAAACAATTCCCCGTCGTCCAAATTAAACAATTCCCCATCGTAAGTACACATTGATGGCCTAAGACACGAAACGAGCGGTTTGTGTGAGAAAACGAACAGTATTTATATCGTTTTTACCTCTTATACGCAGACATGTCCGAGTGATCTGATCTGACGTGTACGCAGACTGGTGCATAGATATATACACTAGATGTCGCCTTAAAGACATTCGTTCCAATGAACTGCCGTAGACAAGGCGACATCTAGTGTATATATCTATGCACCAGTCTGCGTGAATACTGTTCGTTTTCTCACACAAACCGCTCGTTTCATGTCTTAGGCCATCAATGTGTACTTACGATGGGGAATTGTTTAATTTTGACGACGGGGAATTGTTTTAATTTGGACTCTGTGCTTGTGTTTTGAGACCGTGACCATAGACCTGCATTATATGACTGACAGACAAGAACGGTTTGACCTAAAAATATCAAAATTGAAACTACTGCGGAAAAAAAGACACCTACATCTTGGATGCCCTTGAGGTAAGCTAAAACATACCAAAAATGAATTTCAAAGTGAACTATCCCTTTAATCTGCATTGCTATTACTCGTTGTGAATACGCAGGCCACAAGAAGTAATTCGGTTTTTAATTTTATTTATTTTTTATCACTTTTACTAACGACATGCTATCGGGCAACAAAAGATTCCATTCGTTATGCTAAGCTAAGCTAGCGGCGGTGCTGACAGACTAAGACAATGCATGCTCTGAGACAAAAATACGTTTGCCCACCTATCTAAATATAGGGGAGAGGGTAAATAACCCCTATTTAAAAAAAAAACTGTGACGTGTTCCTTTAAAATCAAAAGGATAAACTCTGAATAATGTACTGGCTACTCTTTTCCATGCAAATACAATGAATGGGGAATGGATCTTTCAATCCTCAAAAAGGAATCAAAAGCACCAAAACAAAAAGTGTCCATACGACTCATGTGCTATGACTTCCTTTAATTGTAATTTACTGTTAATAGTCACTGATAATCTCCAGTGAGTTGCTCTGTGTACAGATCACTGAATGAGTGAGTTGAACTCAAGAACCAGATCAGTTAATTTAGTGAATGAATCATTTACACTGGTGTTTCAAACTAAAATGAAAAACAATCTAAATAGTTATGATTTTAAAGAACTACTTTTTTTTTTTTTCATACAGGTTTGGAATGATATGAGGATGATTAATCATTTCACACTGGTGTTTCAAACTGAAATGAAAAACAATCAAAATAGCTATGATTTTAAAGAACTACTTTTTTTTGTTTAAACAGGTTGGGAATGATATGAGGATGAGTAAATGATGACCGAATATTTGCAGTATGTATGACTGGTCTAGCCTATACATTTAATCAAATATGTTAACAGTCACTATATATTTCCTAAATATTAAATAAATAAAATAATCAAACAGCTTTGTGTAAATACCATATTTTACATGTTGGTTTTTTGTTACAGTTGTTGTTGTTTTGAAATTCATGAACTTAATGAGTATGTTTTCCCTATTAGTTTAGCATTATAAGCTTGGAACATACACTTATGTGCTATGAGACTGTAATGAGCTGAAGGACATCTGAGGGCAAATGCATTCAGCGTCTGTCAGCCCCCTCCCCGACTCCATTACGCGGCTCATTTTGATGCGGCTATAGCATCTAGTGAATTACAATTGGTGTTTGGATGATTACATTGTTGGACAGAGATATGCTCATTGCCCGGTGATCCCAGCAGTAATCAATATCCTTATGCAGACCCTCTCCGACTCCTGCATGTAAAACATTCCCAGCACACCATCTCCCATCCACCCTAACATTCATTCCTTCAAAGACATCACAGCCCTGCGGCATCGACAAGGATGCCTGAAATCTGGGTTGTTTACCTGCACAAAAGAGGTCGCAGTTTACATAATGTTCATGATATTGCAGAATCTGGAACTAGTTTTCATGCATAGTAGGCTAAACTGTGTGACAAATGTTTTCTGTAACATATTACATGCAAATATATTTAAAACAGCAATATTATTTTGGCAGTGTGGGCAGGATTTGCACCCGTCCATACTGCCAAAAGAACCAAAACCTGGTTCAATGACCATGGTATTACTGTATGATTATTGTGTGATTTCATGTAATATTCTAATTTTTTGAAATCCTGTTTTCGTGGGTTTTATGAGCTGGAAGCCCAAATTATGTACAAATAAACAACTAAATACTTGAAATCGTTTAAGTTGTGGGCCCTGAATCTATAATCTATGGAAGTTTAACGTTTTGAATGGAATTATGGAAATAAATAAACTTTTCCATGATATTCAAATTTTTTGGAACGGGTTTGTGTATATATATATATATTTTATATATATATGAAACTGCCTAAAAAAAAAACGGGGTTGAAATGTTCTAGAATGTCAAAAAATGTTCACTTGTCAATTTAAGTGCATAATAACGTCTAAAGAGTAAACTAACCTATATCAAATCACATACTGGTAACATATAAGTCAACATTTGAACCTTTATTGTATTTTTTTCTTTAATCTTTATCATTAGATACATCTGATTACTTGATTAAATTGAAACCCAATACTTAGATTTAAAAGTGTAATCTGACAATTTTGTCTGCGGTGCGCAATGAATTCTGGGAAGGCTGCGAAGGATCCTTCTGATATATCCTGCATTCACGGGAAAAGTAGGATGCATTTGCAGGCCGCATTTTGAAGGAGCCTTCGAAGGACCTTTGAATTATTATTTTTTATTTTTTATTATTAGATATAATTATACAATAGACAACAAATAGTATCAACATGTAAAACAAGAACCGGAACAACCACCAGAGGAGAGAAGAAGAAAAAATAAGACAAAAATAAGATAAAACGTACAATAATAATACAAGAAAGGATAAGCAAACAAATAAAGGAGTATAATTTTTTATAAAATGCTAATAACATTTAAAAAAAAAATATATATATATATATATATATATATATATATAACAAAACAAGAAAATGTATAACCCACTGAAATAAAATAAAATTATATATATATATATAACAAAACAAGAAAATGTATAACCCACTGCTCTTAAAGGTCCCATGACATGAAATTTCCACTTTCTGAGGTTTTTTAACAGTCTGTATATGGTCCCCAAGTTTCTAAAAATTTTAATCGGTGTAAATCGAGCTTTTGCAATTTTTCTCTGCCTTTGAGAAAATGGAAGCTCAACCGGGCTGATCTTGAATCTCCTCCTTATGACGTCATAAGGAGAAATGTTACCTCCCCTTTCTCTGCTTTGCCCGCCCAGAAAATATTTCTCGCCCATGAGAAAATGAGCTAGGAAGTAGAACGCGCGCGCGATTTTAGTTTGTCCACGAGAGATATCATGGCTTTTGAGCGAGCGAAGCATAATAATTGCTCAATAATTGGATGTACAAATGAACATCGAATGGTCAATACAGAGCTGGGCTTGCTGAACGTCGGACAAGTAAGTCTTAATTATATATAAGTGTGTTGCTTTACTGATTATGGTTACCTAACGTTAGCTTCTTACACGTAGAATGTGGCTGTCACATTAGCTATGCAGCTATGCAGTTACTTGCGCAGTAAAGGTAGACAGCATCAAGTTACACATACTGTAACGCGAGTGTTGTACATTTCTTTGTTATTTGGATAACCGTTTTCCTGTTGGTTATATGGCGCGCGCGATATCTGCATTTCAAGATCGCAGAGCTTGATGTAATTGTAATAAGATAAATTACAGATGTTACAGATCTCTCATGAAAAGGCAACAGTAGGTTCGCGTTAGCTACATGATGATAACTGTAAACCATCCGAATAAAGTACCGTATCCAGACATAATATTTTCAGCTAACCATTCGGAAACGTCCTGCTGGAGCCGCTGAGTTGCAACTTCTTCATCCGTTGCTTCTCCATCTGGATCAGATTCTGGGTCAAACTGAAATGCTTGAACGACTGCGTGTCTTCATGCCATTGCAATATATCCAACATAAACAAACATGCATGGTACCGTTGCGCAAGATGGTCAAGGCCACACCCACCCTCCACCTTGCGCTGCCTTTCTCCTCCTCATTAGTATTTAAAGCTACACAGACACCGAAATGGCCCGTCTGAAGGAAGCTCATTCTGGGACTGGCTTGTAGTGGCTATAATTCTGCACCGAGGCTAAATTTTTGGAAAGAGATTTCAGATACAGTACTAAGGACCACTAAGGACTATATTAAAGCCTACAAAAAGTAGCATGTCATGGGACCTTTAATGCATCACCAACTAACATAAGTTCAACAAGTGAAATGCCAGATATTGTTGTTCGACATAAAACATATTCTATAACAAGGTATATTCTGATTGCAAATCGTTACTTGTGGACGATGATGCATCTCATCTTCATTTATATCAGTGATAGAGTAGATTTAATCTGCTAACTAATCCATGATGTTAGGGTTAATTGAAGAGCTTGGCAAAAGTTTGTGAATGAAAGTACCAACAGAGCCCTTCGATTCTGTGGATTCAGCAATCCAGATATCATGCACAAATGAAAACAGTGCCTTTAGCACACGGTGCCCATAGCAGTGTGCTGCATTAATCAGGAAATCAATAGCACTGTCGATCTGCTGCTTTGAAAGAGCCGTTGAAGACCTTAGTGTCACTAGACCAGAAAACTACCATCTCAGTGGTGGAGCAGTCTGACATGGTCTTTAGCTTTTTACTTTATTTTCATTTATCTGCAATATTGACTCAGTTTTGTTCCACTAAATTTTCAGTTAGCCATATGTTATTAAGTTGTTTTGAAGAGGGTAACTCTGAATATGCATTGCCAAGTGAAATACAGAACTCTCTCCAGACAACAAACAAACATAAAGATTTATGAATATCCGCTTGTTATGTTGTGAATGTAAAGAATAATGTTTCCATATCCAAGCCTTTACTCATTTTATTTGAGACTATGATCTCAACAGCGTTTTAAAGAACTGTTTATTCATATCACACATTTAAGCTAAGCTTTCATAAACTCACAGTGTACACTACAGTCTCCGGGCTCACGGCATCCCAGACACCATTCAATAAAGATAAATCACTGTCTCGCCATCTAAGCTTTTGTCATGGAAATAAAGGTATTTGGTATTTGGTAATACAGTACACTGTGAATGTGTATGAGACTATGAGCACTATTTTTTGTTTGCATTTGCTCTTCAAGGTTCCAAAAGGGGTTTTTCACATGATGCCATTTAAGAACCATTTTTGTTCCCCAAAGAACTTTTCAGAAGAGTTCCTAAAATAACCACTTATGCATATAGGCCTAAATAACATTTTAATAATCTGAAGATATTTTTTCCACTATAAAGAACCTTTTGTGCAGTGGTTCCATTGATATTAAAAGTTCTTCATGGATTGATGCGTTTTGATGGACCCAGAAACTGTGACGCATGACATCAGACATAACATGTGGATAGCTACAGTATCAGTTGCGTAGAGCCCACATGGGCAGTGTTAAAGGGTTAGTTCACCCAAAAATGAAAATTCTGTCATTAATTTACCCTCATGTCGTTCCACACCCGAGAGACCTCCGTTCATCTTCGGAACACAAATGAAGATCTTTTTGATGAAATCAGAGAGCTTTCTGTCCCTCCATTGGGAGCTATGCAACTACCACATTCAAGGTCCAGAGCAGTAGGAAAGACATAATTAAAGTAATCCATGTGACTACAGTGGTTTAACCTCAGTTTTATAAAGCGACTCGAGTGCTTTGTTTGCGAATGGAAATGCAAACGTTTTGCAGGCTGTGGGTCTTTTGGGGGAAAGTAGAAGTAAACGCAAAAAACATGGCCAAAAGTACAGTATTTAGACACTTATAGTGACAGCCCAATATTAGTTAAGTCTTTTCGAAAAGCACCTGGATTGTTTTGCATTTTGTGACTAAGTCGAATAAAATACAATTTTTCCAGTCATATATTTTGTCACAGAAGATTTCTTAAAAATAGTTTTAAAATATCATCTAAAATAATATCTCGTATATCTCTTCCCTCGTGAGCTAAGTGTATCGTCATTTCAGCTTCACCTTTACTAAGAGGTGCATACAGCACACAGCCATGATGACTTCAGCTTGGAAAGATGGAAGTTGTTCAAAGAGTCCACTGAAGACCTTTGGGATGAACTGGAATAACGACTGCAAGCCAGCCCCCGTCCATACGCCCAACATCTGTGCCTGACCTTACTTTTGTCTGAATGGAAGCAAATCTTCACAGCCATGTTGCACCATCTAGTGTAAGGAAGCTGTTGTAAGGTAGAATCAGCTCCCGACTTCTGTTCATGATGTTGGAATTGTTTCAAATGCTCAACAAGCACATATGGGTGTAGTGTTTGGGTGTCTGCATACTTTTTGGCCAATACAGTGTACCGTTGTGGGAGTAATGTGTAGAATGATCAGTATTTAACATTCTCACTGAAGTGTTCAGATGTTAGAGAATAAGGAATTCCCTGTATAGAAGAGTTACCACAGACATCAGTATTGGAAACATAATTTTGGAAAATAAATAAAGCCTGCTTTTCTGAAAGGAGCGGGTGTATCTTTTATTCAGTGGGGTGCCCCTACAAACCACGCCTCATTGGTGTTGCTCTCCCATGTGTACTTCAAACACTTCAGCCATCATATACTGAGCTTGATCTGTCTGTTTGAAGATCCTCTTTATGGTCAAAGTCCTGTGTGTCCTTTGTTATTGTCAGTCAGATGGATCTCAGCTGCATAAGCTAAAGCTAAAACAGAAGAGGCAAACAACAAACAGACGAAAACAAACCAGCAGACTGGGTGAAGTATATGTGAGCTTGAGAGCTGTGATAAAGACAGTATGTAAACCGAATTACAGTACTAATGAGGGTTAATGCCAAAATTAGCTAAATGTTACAGCGAGGATTATTTTGGAATAATGTACAATTAACTAATGCATGATCTCCCAAATCTCCCAAATGACATAAAAGTAAAAATCACAACTATAGTGTGATGGGGTTCAACTTAAGTGAAGTCAAACAGGTCTAAAAATCTCAGACTATTTTTGGTTAAAAATTTTCCATACCATTTCAACTTCATGCTTCATGCCGGTTTACACACAGAAACCTGACATCTACAGTTGCATATGCATATATATGTATGCAAAACCTGGTTGATTACATCACATCCATCAAAATGCTTATCAGGGTCTCCCTGCTGTGAGCAGCTGCTTAATTATCAAAAAGAATCTTGTTGTGGATGCAAATAGGGCCTTTTGAACTGAGCATCATGTTCACTGTCAGTCACTAAACTCCTATACCCCTGAAACTTTACACAGGTTGTGTGAAAATATCAATATTTGTATCTATTTGTATCTGTTTCAGATGTATATCTGTTGTCTACCATTTTTTAAATCAAGCCATGCCATCAAAATGATGTGAGAAGCTTTACAGCCTCAAGGGAATACAATAAATAAAAAAATATATAATAAATTAATTAATTGAAATGACTTAAACATCAAAGTTGATTATACTTAAAAATTTAAGGCAGCAACTTTTTTTTACAGTATATATATATATATATATATATGTATATATATTAAGATTGATGGAAACAATTCTTTGCAAGCATTCAGATCAGAAAGACATACAATGAATGGTGAAAAGAAATTATACAAAAGGTCACAGTAAAGTAAGTAAAAGTAAGTAAAATAAGTTTAAAAAGTCATTGCGCTGCATGTCAATGAACTGGGATGGTTCTAAAAATAATTTCCTGTGAATTCGCTGCAGCATCTCTGGGTTAAAACACAGGCTTACTAAAGCCGTGATGCCCTACTGTGCCCTGGCTATAGTGACTCACAGGATGGATGGGATGATTAAACCACTCAGTAGAGAGCTTATAACAAAACACATTAGAAACACTATGAGCAGCAAAAATAGAGAAATTAATTCTCATAACCTCCAACATCTGAAATTGTTTTTGTTTTTTGGTTCTTACCATTTTTTTTCTGTGTGCAATTTGCGCCGAGAGGCTTTTATTTTATTATAAAACCAAGATAATGAAGGGGTTAAAGGGAGAAAGTGCAATCTGGGGACAGATAATGTGGTAATGTGTAGACATCAGGGAGTGTTGTCTTTGAGGGCTGAAGTTTGCGAAGTGCATGGGGGAAATCCATATTCATGGAGGTTTTCCAAAGCACAAGGGCAGGAGGCTGTCAACCAGAGTGGAATGTAGAAAACACTGAGTATGCGGCATGATTTAAGTATGTCACCACCGAAGTTAAGAGACTTTTAAATAACCCTTATGAATATTTCTAGCTCTCGCATTCATGACTAAAATGTACTATGAGTATGGAGTGTAATTTTGATTCATATACAAAAATATACACTGAAAGTTAGTGTTCTGTGTCATGTGTGCATTCGTAAAATAAAATTAGTATGGTCTCACTTAACACTTCCCATGATGCACTGCAGATTTACGTTAGCAGATTTTTTAATCTTGTGGTTTGTGTTAATGGCAGTTATTTTGCAAATGTTTCTGTTATTCAGGGATTTATTTATTTTTTTACATTAATGTACATATTATTGTTATGTACAAAATTATTGCTATAATTTTACTTGACCATTTTTATACCTACCATTGATGAAAACATTGTTTTAATGGCTTATGCCAGTTACCCTTCATGTGCTATTGAACAAATGGTGTTTTGCTTATTTGAAAGTTGAGATTTATTCAATGTGCACTGTAAAACGTGAACGTGCAGTTGTTGCTTTAAGGTGGACTTTCAACCTACAAATTGTAATTTTGTTGTGGTAGCCTACTTCAATCAGTTTTATGTAACATAAAACAAGGGAATGCTGTTTTAACTAAATTGAGTTACATTGACCCAACATAAAATTTCCATTAAAGCTCAGGATGCACACATTCGACACATTGCTCCTTGCTGATCTGTGAAATTTGCGTCAATGAGAAGTTGTGATTTGGGGTTATTATACACATTATATTGCATCAAAGTGAAAATCGCAATTGACAGCGCTACTCTTCACCACAATGGTAACCACAACATTCAATAACAGAAACTCCTCTAAATGTCCAACTGAACATTAAACATTAACATGCACTACCAATGCCTTTCCCTTTACTGAAAAACACATAAAATAACAGTTACGATGCTAAACGCAGCCCTGGGCAGCCCTGGTCAAAAGCAGTTATTGTAGATGTTACCACATGAAGTACATTTTGTACATGAAGTACATTACAAGTTGAACTGACTAAACAAAAACCTTTTTTTTCAGTGTGGGAGGTATGAAAATTATATAGCCTACTGATTATCTAATAGTGAACACTACTATATTCAACCAAGTGCTAGTGCTACTAATTCATTAGTCAGAGTTTATTGTTAGTTATTAGTTACTAGAATGTTAAAGTGCCCCTATTATGGATTTTTGAACATGACCTTTCATGTAGTCTGTAACATCGCTCTAAGTGAATGAAAACATCCTGCAAAGTTTTAAATCTGAAAGTGCACCATATTAAAGTTTTTAGGCCCTATTTTAACGATCTGAAACGCAAGTATCAAATGCGAAACGCAAGTAACTTTGTGGGTGGATCTCGGGCAGTGTTGCTATTATTCCACATTGAATTGGCTCTATCACTCTCTCTCCTCTCTCCACCTATAGCTGGTGTGTGGTGAGCGCACTGGCGCCGTTGTACTGTGGCTGCCGTCGCATCATCCAAGTGGATGCTGCACACTGGTGGTGGTTGAGGAGAGATCCCCTGATATGATTGTAAAGTGCTTTGGGTGTACAGTAGTACATATAAAAGCGCTATATAAATGCCTCATTCATTCATTCCGGCGGGATAAATTACTCTTGCGCCCGACGCAAATCTAAAATGGGTTGGTCTGAAGTAGCTACATTATTCATAGGTGTGGTTTAGGCGTAACGTGAAATAAACCAATCAGAGTATCATCCCACATTCCCTTTAAGAGCAGGCGCGTTTGTTCCATGGCGGATTGCTATTATAAAAGCGAATTTGCCAGGCACACGCCAGGAGCGGTTCACAGCCGATGGAGACCGACGTTCTTGTCAGGGCCGTAAAAGACAGAAAAGTGACATTGTATGGGGATGGGAGAAACCCACCCAAATTAGCTTCGGTTAAACAGGCGTATAATAATTTAGGTAAATGCGTAAGCTAGATTTATGCCTATTTTTTCACATTTCCATGGACACCACAATGATTTCCCTCATGTGGAATATTTTTCTGCTGCATCTGTGTGTAGATGAGAGAAGCAAAGTGTATGCGCGTTGTGCACACGCTACATTATGGCCAAGCATGCACCCTTTAAAAAGAATCTGAACGCGCCACTGACTTTAGACTATGTTTTTCCTGGTCTGTGGC
The DNA here is from genome assembly GCF_965113295.1 of Leuciscus leuciscus. Taxonomy (NCBI): domain Eukaryota; kingdom Metazoa; phylum Chordata; class Actinopteri; order Cypriniformes; family Leuciscidae; genus Leuciscus; species Leuciscus leuciscus. Next base: position 22,656,299 of record NC_138730.1, on the reverse strand, counting down.
GGAATTGTTTTCTGGAACTGCAAAATAGCACCAGGGAACGTTTGCGCCGGAACGTTTGCTCCTCTTTTCGCTGAACCGCCCCCTGGAGCACAAGTTCATTCCCTAATTTACCGATGTGCGTCTGTCGAGGGAAAAGTCAGCTGTGCGTCGGGTGCAAAATAGGAATGATACATGCGTCGGTGGACAAAGTCAATTGCGCTGGGTGCAAGATAGGGCCCAATGTCTTTCAAAAGTAAGAGTCGACTCTGAGTCAATGAAATTATTCGTTTTTCAAACGAGTCATAAGCCGTTTCGTTGTGACGTCAAGACGAAACATTAGCATATTGCCCGCCCACTTATTGCGCGCGCAGACACCAGGGAAAACTTGAACCTCAAACAGTGCCGCTGATTCCTGTGGATGCTGGACAGCATCATGTCGAGAAGACGCTGTGCTCTACAATGTGATGGTATAGGCAGTTTTTTCTCACTGCCCAAGGATGAGCATGTGAAGAATCAGATTCAAATTAATCTTTACCACGATACCACAGCAGTATAATCCTAAACTTTTGCTGTGTTCCCTTTAATTTACTGACGACTGCTTCTCAAATCTCGGAGTTCAATGCAGGATTCGCAAACCGCTTGCTCTTGAAAGATGGTGTACAAAATACTTGGTCTCCTGTTGTGGGCCAACAACAGATTTGTTTGACAGGCGATCTGACCAATCATAATCCAACATCCGCCATTTTTGTCTGACAAAGCAGTCAGGAGAGTTAGTAGATTAACGTGGGAGGATCTGCACATGAAAAACGGAGTGTACTGATGTCTTTCCGCGGTTAAAACAACATTACTTCTAATGTTCATTCATGTTTATTTGATGCTATAAATTAACTAGAAGGAAGAGATGATCGGTTCACAAGCAGCTTTAACTGAGACTCTACAGAGATCTGTCAGACACATTAAAGAGCCACAAAACGTTTTTTATTGTTTAAATTTCTTTTAAAAAAATTAATAAAAAAAATGAAAGTTGAGACTTTGTTTTGTAAACTCGCGCTAAATCGGCCCAAAGTCCGGCGTCCGACCAGCGCGGAAGGTTATCACGTGTTCCTGTCCTTTTCTCATGCGGAGTATTGGTTGGTTAAATTTGTAATACATTAATCATGTATTCTCTCGTAATTTCATCTGACTCCATAAATGAAAGGTTTTAATAATATCTGTGCCTCACTAAAAGTGAGCAAATGTTTGACTATTCCTTTTAACCATTAAATGAACAATGTCACAATCAGTTAGAATAATCACGTAACAATTTATTATGTCAGGTAAATGTATCATGCCAATTTCATAATCAATTCAAAGATAATCGATACAAAACATCAAATTCTTCGGAATAAAGAAAAGATGCAAACCCAACATTAAGAAATACATGAGGCTGAGAGATCTCGGTCTCTCAGCCTCACGGGCCATCTGAAGTACAGAAAAGGCCTCGATCTCCCTACTGCAATTCCTTAAATAGACAAACCTTTTACCTGGAAACATGTAACAATAGAAATTTGCATGCAGTGGTCGCATCTTCATGGGGGTGGGAGACCATTTGCTTGAGAGATCACCTTCCCTTGTAAGTCAGTTATCCATAAACTCTTAAAGACCTTACTACCTTTTATTTTATCTGTCTGGATATGAGATATCTGTACCAGTCGCACTGTGACATTTTAAATGATACCAAACTTGAAAATACTCTGTGATAATCATACACATTAAACTATACATTTTCTTGGGTGATTTCAGGTGATGATCTGAGCATAAGAGAGAGGGGTGAGGGGAAAAGGAAAACGATGTAGATTACATGACTCGGGGGTGAGACTTTGTCTCGATGGTGCATGAGAGCCAGTTCAAATGCTAATCTCCGGAGAGGTCCTTTTGTCCTCTCAGGGTCTGGTCAGCCCCAAAACAGACTGTCTGGAATTTCCTAATTTATCAATTCTTACAGTTTTCCCTCCTTGACTCCGTGGGTCAAATTCAAATGAGCTCCTATGGAGTCACTGATAAACGTCTGTTGTCATTCTTGAGATGTCACCCAAAAATTGTCTTTTCAATGTTAGCATCTGTAGAAGCTTGCAGAGGGCGGTGTTCACCTGCAGAACACCTGTTCTCACCAGGTGTATGTTGCTTGAGTCCAGCAGGTGGATGAATGCATTCAGGTTCTCTTCCTGTAATCCTGTGACGTGAGCAAAGTTCATAGAGTCAATCTGGACCTTTGTGACTTGTTCAGTTGATGTGTCACTCCTCCATGGAGAAACTTCTGCTTCTCTGGCACCTTCTCCACGATGATGATCTGACCCTTCTTGACCGATCCTGTCACCTCCAGCGGTGGGGTTGTCTGGGCAGACCTCAGTGGATGAAGGGCTTCTCCTTAGTTCACACTGCTTTGTGTGAAAAGCTTGAGACACCTGAAAAGCATCTTAAATGTCCACTTCACGATTGAGCACTTATGAACTTGAAGTCATATGGAAATGCATGGGAACACATAATGCAACAAAACAAAATCATGTCATGTCTAATATAAAATATCATGTTCATGTCAGCAAGTGCGAATGGTACATCTGGTCTCAAATGTTTCTCAGGGTCATGCAGAATGGTCTCATTTTAAATATCCAATTCTTCACTACCACTGTGATGTTAAATGGTAGTGGAATTTAAATATTCTTGGTCTGAATTATTCAAAGGAAATGCAGCAAGAGGTCGGTGTAACCTAAATAAATAACAGCAATAATAATATTCCATCACAATTAGGATCAAAATGAGTTTCAGAAATGTTTTTCTGAACTACTCAAAGGTAATGCAGAAATCAAAATAAGTTTCAGAAATTAAAATCAAAATGGGAAAGAGTAAAATGCAGAAATAAAAGTAAGTTTCAGAAATAAAAATAAAAAAATGGGAAAGAGGAAAAATGCAGAAATCAAAATGGGCAAGAGGTCAGTGTAAACCAAATAAATGGTAGGATCAATGGTTTTATGTGTTTGTGTCTTTTAGAATGTCAGAGTTGTTTTTGTCTGCGAGAGAGAGAGAGAGTGTGTGTGTGTGTGTGTGTGTGTGTGTTTATCTTTGTCTGTGACAGAGTGTTTGTGTGTGTGTTTGTGAGAGTGTGTGTGTGTTAATCTGGCTAAATCACAGTCGATGACAGAGTTGAATTGTAAATTTTGTAATTGATTGAAGCGCTCACACTTCAGATCTATCTTTTATTTTATTTTTTTATGATGTTTCTGTTATTAGTGGTGTGTTGACAAATCAGGGGCCCTCTGATCTTCCAACCACCCTAACAACAATCAGAAAATTTGAACATTTTGAAATTTGATAGCAGGTCTGTCTCTGCTTTATAATTCGCATCATTGACTTGTGACTGTAGCCATTCATATGTATATTTCAGTGTTTCCCATGAGTTGGCAGTGTGTGTTGTGAATAGCGCATGCCATGTGTGTCTCTTTTAGACTGTCATCATGGGATCAGTTTTACCATCCTATGTGTGTGAAGCTATCTGGATCTGTTAGTGTGAAGATGGACAGTAGATCTTTAGTGAAGTGACACTTTTGGACTCTATGTCATCTTTATCTTCTTATGATGTGTAGTGTGGGAGGTGTGTGTTCAGTGTTCATGTCTCGGAGATGGGTGGAATATAATCTATAACAATTGTGTTGCAAATTTAGTTCCAGTTCTAAACTGGGAGGCCATATTTATGCAGTAATGTGATAGTGTGAAGTGTGAAAGGCCTTTTGTAATATCTTTTCACCCATCTCCCGAGTCTCAGGTTATGTTCTAACAATTCCGCTGTCCTGGATTTGCTCCAGGTGGGCTCCTGTCCCCTCCTTTCACCCGTCTTCTGAGGAATTTGCAAAGTAAGCCTGAGACAGAAAACAGAGGAGAGCGAACCACAGACAGACAATTCCAATATTTCACAAACATTAAATTCAGACGTGTGGAATTCTTTCACTTGTTCCATTATCATGTCAGTTGCAATTTTTAATTCCAGATGTCACATGAAACCCAGTTTCATTGACCAAGTCTGAATTGTTGCTGTTGTTTCAGTGTGTTGTGACACCTGAAGGCCGCTGCATGATCAGTGCAATGCTCATTGCTTTCTCTCATTACAGCCAGATTTGTTAGTGTCGTTCACACATTTTAGTTAGTGCAGATATTTTTTGACCTGCAAAAAAACTGTGGTACCTCTGTCCGCTATTTAGCATTTTACACCCTCCTTGTAAATTTACTTCTCAGATTAGATAACATTTTAGTTGTTGCACAATTTGGTTTGCTATTACCTGTGCCACAATTTAAAGGCTTACCCCTCCGCTTTTGGCACTGGGTAGCACACAAATGAAATTCTGTTTTAGAAATTCAGTTTTAATGACGAAAGTCACACTTCTCCAATTGTTGTCCTGCTCAGCGAGTGTAATATGTTTATTATAATTCAAGTTATAATATAATTATATTCTCTAACAATACAAGTCAATTATATTGTTTTCGGTCTCTTAAGAGTCTCCGGAACAACTTAACGCATGGTCAAATCTCTGCTTGTTCTCATGTCAATACATTTGAATATGAAAAGGCTTTTGGCTCAGGACTGATAAGATGTACATTCGCTGTTTCTCTTTTTTCTTTTCTAGGTTTCAAATACCTTTTCTTCTCATTTAGTCTTTTTAAATGGTCATTTTAACGTTTGATTATTCTATTTACTCTTACTTTATATTTTCCGTTTATAGATAAGGAAACTATATCGCTTTGCAGTCCTTCTCCTAAGGATGCACGACACAAGTGGTCAGTCCCGAAGATCAGAAGCTGAGGCAATGGCTAAATATCTAGGACGTTGCCGTAATCCCAACGCGCAACAATCAAAGATATATTCAGTAGCCCTCTTGGATGCCCTTCAGGAACTCAATTCAACCGTTTTCCAAAACTATTAAATTAGAACAGAAGTCATCGGAAGCGTCCAAGCTAGGTTAATCAACCAGCGTAAAGCTGATCCTAGTCGGACTAACCCATCCTCTCATCCAAGCAGCCCGCACACTTCCTGATATCAGCTATTAACCGTCGTTAATCTCTGACGCAATCTTGTGGAATATACGAATCCGTTAATCTATTTTGGAAAAAACAAATCTCAGAGTAATTCAGAATACATTCAAACATAACAATATTTCGTTCTCTGAAGCCTTAAATATGAAAAGGTTTTTTGTTTCAGGATTAAATTAGATGCGTTCGCTGTTTCTGATTTTCAAATTCATTGTGAATCACATTATAGCCATCAAATTCAGCACAGACACACGCGTTCACTTCAGTTAACACAGGACACATGGCCTAGAATACAACATCTACAACCCTTTTACCTAAGTGTTCCAAATACACCCACAGCAAAACAATAGAATACAACATCTATATCACCTTTGCCTAAGTGTTTCAACTACACTTACAGTAAAGCAATCCTGTGTTTAAAGAATAAACTTTAAATTAGCCTATGTGCATGTTGTAGCACAAACAACCAAATTGTGTTCTATGTGCACAATGTGTTAAGCACAACTTCAAATTTGAAAATCCAAACAGAATCATTGCAAACATGAATATGTATCACATCATCCTGTTTTTCTCAAACTTGCTTTTAAACAAATGCATCGACTTGTCTTTTTGTTTAAAATAGAGTCTGTCAAGATTAGTTTAGGTTTAGTATAGGATATTAATGTTTTCAATGTGGCTTTTGGGCCTACCAGTCAGCCAGCATTTAGCATTTAGCATTAGTCTTGGACGCAGCATGGCTTTAGCATTTAGCATTAGTCTTGGACGCAGCATGGCTTTAGCATTTAGCATAGCCTTGAGCGTTTTGATTGAAAACAGCATGCCAATAGCATTTAGCAATAGCCTTAATATTTGAGTCTTAGCCTGTACATAATATCATCCTGTTTTCCCAAAATGTTCTTTTCATAAACAATGCATCGATCTGCCTTTTTATTTATAAGATCACGTGTTTTCCGATCGTTTACAAACTTAGATTTTTCTTTCTCTGTTTTCTGTTAGTTTGCTCATTCTTTTCACGTGTTGCTGGTTTCAATAATGGCCGGAAAACATGCGCCTGATTTTAAAACTTTTAGTCTTTACTTTTTTAGCTCTTCATCGAGTTATTAATTATTTGGAAGATGTTATTCTCACTTGTTTCGTTTCCTGTTGCTTAGGCAAAATAAGGAGATCTTTAAAATCTAATGCACAAGGGTTTTCATTCTTCATCTGGCTACCGCATCACGTTCTAAACAAAGGGCTTTAATTCCGACCCGTAAACAATGCAAACATTTCTTCAACACTTCTATAAAGGGCAGAAAAAGTTTACTTACCATCGCGGCGGAAGAAAGAGAAGATGTTCAAACCTCTTGTTGATTTTAGAATCCCAAATACTTGCTGAAAAGGACATTTCTCGTGAAACTGTTTTGATCTGTTTTGAGATCACGTCCGAGGTCACCATTTTGTAAACTCGCGCTAAATCGGCCCAAAGTCCGGCGTCCGACCAGCGCGGAAGGTTATCACGTGTTCCTGTCCTTTTCTCATGCGGAGTATTGGTTGGTTAAATTTGTAATACATTAATCATGTATTCTCTCGTAATTTCATCTGACTCCATAAATGAAAGGTTTTAATAATATCTGTGCCTCACTAAAAGTGAGCAAATGTTTGACTATTCCTTTTAACCATTAAATGAACAATGTCACAATCAGTTAGAATAATCACGTAACAATTTATTATGTCAGGTAAATGTATCATGCCAATTTCATAATCAATTCAAAGATAATCGATACAAAACATCAAATTCTTCGGAATAAAGAAAAGATGCAAACCCAACATTAAGAAATACATGAGGCTGAGAGATCTCGGTCTCTCAGCCTCACGGGCCATCTGAAGTACAGAAAAGGCCTCGATCTCCCTACTGCAATTCCTTAAATAGACAAACCTTTTACCTGGAAACATGTAACAATAGAAATTTGCATGCAGTGGTCGCATCTTCATGGGGGTGGGAGACCATTTGCTTGAGAGATCACCTTCCCTTGTAAGTCAGTTATCCATAAACTCTTAAAGACCTTACTACCTTTTATTTTATCTGTCTGGATATGAGATATCTGTACCAGTCGCACTGTGACATTTTAAATGATACCAAACTTGAAAATACTCTGTGATAATCATACACATTAAACTATACATTTTCTTGGGTGATTTCAGGTGATGATCTGAGCATAAGAGAGAGGGGTGAGGGGAAAAGGAAAACGATGTAGATTACATGACTCGGGGGTGAGACTTTGTCTCGATGGTGCATGAGAGCCAGTTCAAATGCTAATCTCCGGAGAGGTCCTTTTGTCCTCTCAGGGTCTGGTCAGCCCCAAAACAGACTGTCTGGAATTTCCTAATTTATCAATTCTTACAGTTTCATATCAAAAAAGTAACCTGGTCTGTCCTGTCTTTCAGCACCTTGTACTTGTCCTCTCTGCTCCGCGATGTATGATCACTGTGTGAGAACATGGTGGGGCATGAGAGAAGCGTGGCTTGTCGGACATAACAGTGTAGGGGGCGGGTCATTGCGAACGGTCAATTATGTAAAGTCTCTTGCAATCATTCTTTATAATATCAACAAAATGAAAGAAAAAAGGTCAGGAGAGATTTTGAATCAATAATTAATATGTGACCCTGGACCACAAAACCACAGTTTATATTCACAGGTACAGGTATTTTGTGGCAATATGTATGGGTCAAAATTATCGATTGTTCTTTCATGCCAAAAATCATTAGAATATGAAGTAAAGATCATGTTCCATGAAGATATGTTGTACATTTCCTTCCGTAAATATAGAAAACATTTATTTTTGTGAGTGAATGCAGCACAATCGCGAACATAAATGGACAACTTTAAAGGCGATTTTATCAATGTTTCGATTTTTTGGCACCCTCAGATTCCAGATTTTCAAATAGTTGTATCCCGGCCAAATATTGTCCTATCCTAACAAACCATACATCAATGGAAAGCTGTATTTATTCAGCTTTCATATGATGTATAAATCTCAATTTCATTTGCAATTGATTAGCAATGAGATAAACTGTGAATAAAATGCATTGATTAATACACACTGCTATTACATTTTTTTATTAAAGACCACATGCTTCATATTTACACAACAAGCCATATATAATCTAGAAGCAAATTGCTTAAACCTATTGTTTAAAAATATATAAAACTTTTCCAGCATGTCAGTTAACATGGGGCACTGTATCCATCACGTAAGTGACTGATGCAAACCAGTGGCATGGCAATGTAGCTGTTTGCTCTGGGCAATTCTAAAATAAAACTGGCAGAGAGGTAGTGCAAGAGTGATCGCTAATCCTTCAATTCATAAGGAAAACAGAAATCGAGGTGAAGAGTCTTGTCAAAGACAAGGATTCTGCGTGGAATGTTAAAAGGGTGGAAACTGGTGACGGAAATGGGAGACGGAGAGTAGTATAATGTCACATATTCTGTTTCCTGTCTGTCAAGTATTGAAAATCCATTCAGTCTGTATTTGTTTGTGGATCTGTGTGTGTGTGTTTTCTTTCTTCAGTTTTTTACCTTACTGGGAAATATGCTAAGTGCATTGTGATTAGAATATAAATTACTATTAAGGCTTTTTATCAGTTTTGATTTTCAGGATGATTTTACGATCTTTCTTGGTCTCTTTCTCACTCCAATAATGACAATTAATTACTGCCTTTTTAATTCACTATAAAAAAAAAGTCTGGGTGGTTGTAATAGTTATATGTAAAATATATAGCAACTGCCACAGTATGCATTATTGAATTATCATAGCATGAGCCTCCAGCATCCCTTCAATAACAACAAACAGCTAAATAATATTCACAATAATAAGCAGAGGATAAAGGAAACCATTGTTGATCAGGGCAGACTTAATTTCAATAAAAATATAGCATGGTTATAGATGGTTAGCCTTGAGTCAGGCTTTATTAGACAGAAGAATAATCATTGTTGGTTTATGGGAGCTTTCCTACATAATTAGTTTATTAATATAATCAGCCTGCAGCCTTTCAGGCAGCTTCATGCAGCTTAGATTAGGATTGTTGGAGGAGAAAAAAGAAGAAAGGAAGGAAAGCTTAATTATATTCATTAATAATTCTCACATATATTTTGAATGAGAAAGCAAACCAAATTAAATGAACAAGCCAGACATAAGCAAACCAAAATGCATAGAGTCTATGTGGATGCTATGTCTATGTCTATGTGTATGTGGGGTGGAGACCAGTATGGCTGGTCATGTGATCTCAACATGCCGTCATGAGGTGACCTGCTCCATGTAAAATAAAATGGCTTTTTATTGGGCTGGAGTTTTCATTTTATTTAGGTGAACATCTTTTTCAAAAGTAGCTTTATTTGTTAAACATTTTAATGAGGAAGAAATACTAAGTGTTAACCTAATCCTGAAATATCAACTACATAATGAAGGCATCCAGATTCAGAAAGAAAAAAAAATAAACTGATTAAAAGGGAACAACAAGCGAAAGCATTGAACATATCCATGTACATCTTACATTCACTGTGATTTTGGCTTAGGGAGCACCAGCCCCATTCAATCACAGACAAAAGCACCAGAATGAGAAGCAAGGCACGTCCGGCAGATCACAGGAGTCAGTGGTATCAAAGAGGTAAAAATCTAAACCGCTTAAATCTGTGATGGTGAGGCCAGATAAAAGACACTTTCATCAAGGCCAATTAAAAAAAAAGAGAGGGCCACTGTTCTGGGACCCTCTTAACGTAATGGAGTATTTTCATACTCCTAATGTTTGTGCAAGTTCAAAGGCTTTGCCTCACATCACCATCTCATCACCATTTTTAGAGACGATCTATAGAGGCAACAGGAAAAACAACCCAATCTACAACCAAAAGGTCAACCTTGTGCATTTCTTTTAAAGCAGAAGCACTATGCCAGTGGTTGTGCCCTTCCATTTTTTTTTCTTTCTTTTTTTTGTGTGGATTTTGTACGCAACTTCTACCAGAAAGACTCAGAGGGCATAGTAAAAGTTTACATGGTTTTTATTCCATAAAGGATTAACAGATGGCAGAGAGCTACAATGATTCATGTCTAGTTGCATAGAAAAGTTATTTGGCGTATAGACCCATCCTTGGTCCAAATCCTGGGGGATGCAGATTCGGCAGGTCCTGCCTGAAGATGAAAGCAGGGGCGGAGCCTACCCCCAACAGATGGAGAGGGACCAACCTGGGTGTGGTGGGATCGATGGAGGGGAACGTCAGTGTCATCAACTGCGAACGTAAAAGAGGAAGTTCAGGACTTACATACTCCAAGTGTCATGCAGTGATTGGCCAGACCTAAGAAATAGTCACAAATGAATGACATGGCATTCAAGTCTTCCTAGTAGAACCCAAGCTAAAGCTATAAACAAATAAATAAATAAACAGTATGATTATTGCAGGCAAAAAAAATATATAATTATATATTTTTTTTATTGTTAAAACAAATGGTAACACTTTACAATAAGGTCCCATTAGTTAACATTAGTTATGGCATTAACTAACAATGTGCAATTCATTTGTTACAGTATTTATTAATATTTGGTAACATTAGTTAATGTTAACAAATGAACCTTTATAGTAAAGTTAACCAAATATTATTACCAGAAAAAAAATGCACGGTTTTGACTGTCTAGGTCAGTAAAATAAAATAAAATAAATAAATAAAAATCAAATAAAAATAATTATTTATCAGGATTTAAACTCCTTACTTGCTTAGCAAAATATTATGCCTCAATACTTGTTAAAAAACAGTTTTGTTTTTTTTTGTCTGTCATATCTCACCTAAGGCACAAATTGGGCCCAGTAATATGACAGAGGCCCATTAAAAAAAACAAAAAAAAAACAGCATTAAGCCCATGTTTTTAAGCGATGATTTTAGCAGACTTGTCAAAGTTTATTATGCTCAGCACACAAAGGTTTATTGGACGTGGATTTGCTATTATCCCTGCTTATCCTGTGCGAGTGAAGCTATAAAAGACTCCACACATGAGTAAGTGGAATAAGGCAGTGGAGGTGAGGGTGAATAGGTATGCGTGGCAGCTCTCAGGCAGATGGAGAAGCTGCAGTTCCACACGGTGGGATGATCCTCAGGCATTTCTCTCTCTCCGCTGTTCCCCTGAGACATCCTCCTTCAGCCTCACACTCGCTCAGTCTGCCTAATCCAACCCTGACAGGATGAGGCCAGCACACACTCACATACACCTATGCTCAGACAAATACACAGATACACTTGACCGTCACTCATTAGCACAATTAACACATCTCAATTTTCCACATGCACACACTAACAGAATTCATGTTTCTTATGACAGGTTTATGTTTAAGATGCTTGAAAGTAGTTTTGCAGACAAACGTAAATTGTCCCTATATTAATCGGTAACACTTTATTTTAAGGTGACGTAGTTATATGTACATGTACTAACTATAGTAATAAATTATGCATAATTACAAATAACTAAACCTAAACTAAACCCTTACCCTAACCGTAACTCCATACTATAAGTACATGTGGTTAATTAATGTTATTCAGTATATTTGAGTAAATACAATGTCACCTTAAAATAAAGTGTTACATTAATTTCTTTATAAAACATCAGATTTTTTTTGTGTTATTTATTTCATTCATTTCTTTACATTTTAATATATAGTTTTAAGTTGGAGTGTTAAGACACTTTTATTCCAAAATGTGGAAAATATTAATACAAAATGAAAATGTGTCTGTGTTACAGTGTAATTATACATTTAAGTACTGAATATAATGAATTAACAACATGTATATGTATGTATATATATATATATATATATATATATATAGGGAATGATTAGGATTTGGTTGAAGGTTAGTTGCATGTAATTATGCATGATTTACTGTTATTACTAACATGTAACATATGTAACAAGGACACTGTAAAATAAAGTGTTACCAATTTATTTATTTATTTTACTTTTCAATGCCATGGATGGCCGATACATATGTTAATGTATAAATAGCCATGTATACTTTCTTTTTCATACTGCTTGAGAACAATTTGATATTATAAAGACAACAAAATGGTTTCCTTACTTAAATATCTGGCTTTTAAATTGTCATTCATTGTACTGAAGCAAACTGTTTAAATATTTACACTTTATATTCAGATTTTAAATGTACTGCTTTTTTTCTTACTATTAAAAACTAGGCATTAAAAATATCAAATAATTATTATTCAATGACTTTTGACCAGTCTTTAGAATGCAGAATGAAATGGTAATTTTATCAAATTGGAATCAGGGTTATTATCGTTAACTTAAATGAAAATGTTATAATTATTAATTATTTATTAATTATTATTAATTATTATTTTTTATTATTATTATTTGAAATAAATATGAACTTAAAGGTGCATTGTCAAATATTTAGGAGGATCTGTTGACAGAAATGCAATATCATATACATACTGTAACTATGTTTTCAGTGGTGTATAAAGACCTTACATAATGAACCGTTGTGTTTGTATTACCTTAGAATGAGCCGTTTCTATCTACATACACCGCGGGTCCCCTTATTTGGCGCCGACAATGTTTCTACAGTAGCCCTAAACGGACAAGCGCGTTTCGTCACTATATTGTTCTTCGTGCAAAGAAGCTAGCTAAAGTCAGCAAATAAAACACTGACATAATGATGAACAAGTAGCAATAATGTTTGCAATAACATAGTTTTACTGAATAACCAAGTAAACCTAATTTCTTCATTTAGATGCCGCTAAAAATAACACAGTGCACCTTTAATTAAAATAAAATAATAATTATTATTATTTTTGTTTAGTTTAAGTTTAAGTACTAAAATAACTCAAACTGAAACTTGTTCCCAGAGCCCATATTAAAAGCCCCTTGTATATAAAATATAATGCACATCATGGCACTCTAGAGGGAAACCTCAATGTTAGGTTTTCCTTTAAAAAGGTAATAGCATTTGAATATATCGATAATCATTCACTTTAATGAGCTCTTCCACTTCTATAGTCGTACATTGTTTTGTACTTCTCATCACTCTTTAGTGGATGCCAATAATACGAAACATGTGAAAGTCTTCAAGTAATGCCAAATGCTGTTTGTGTCTTCTGTTCCCTTCTGTTGTTTTTCAGCTGCCAGTGTCATGCCACATTGACTTTTGTCTCCGTTCCCAAGGTCAGAAACTACAAGAAAAGCTGTCCAGGCAGGATCAAGACAGGACAGAGGAACTGAAGCACTGACCCCTTGTCTTAATGAATAAGAGATGACAAAAGCATTCATTATTCACTGAGTGCTGTGTTGAGATTAGCCACTGACACACTCCCAAACTACATAACTTCTAATGAATTTGGCAGATGAGACATCATGAAACTTCATGTTTCTGCTTTCTCAAACTCAACCCATAAAATTTGTTGATTTTATAATCTATACATCAATCATCCAACATTACTGAAGGCAGAGCCTTTCATGTACTGTCAAAATAAAAATGTGTTTTTATACAGCTTCAAAAGAATTGAGATCTAATATGAATTCTTCTGTATTGTTTCTCGGTAGCTCAAAGGTCAGCAATGTGTGGACCAACAAACAATACAAAATGAGAGACGTCGCTGGGAATTAGACAAGAAAAGGGTGTATTGCAGCCCCTGTTTGGATTTCAAATCCCCTATAGTTATATGATCCAGTTCAGATATGGGTTATTAATGTTTAGAGGGTCTGAAGATTGAGGATGTTATGGTGTGCTGAAAAACGAATCATCTGTGTTCCTTTGGCTTTTACCATTGATCAACCTGTCTCAGTGACATGACTCTGACCATACAGTGTCTTGACCAATGTGAATCACTTTTATACCTTGAGGCTTTAGAGGCATGAGAAAATGACAGCACTCTAATCTTTAAGCTAAATTACTCAAGCAGTTGTATAAGTATGGTGATGTTTGCTCCATGTGTTCGATACTGACTGAGGTCGGGCAGGTTATAGATCTGATAGATCCAGCAAACAAAACAACCACTCATAAGCAAAGAAACGTTGCAAATGAGACCTTATTAATGTGTCATATTTTCCCTCCTAGACAGTAATGAGATTAAATGGAAAGCAAATAGAGGCCTTTGTCTAAAAAAAAAAGAAAAAAAAAAAGTAACTGGTAACTCCATATATGTATCTCCTCTAGAGTTTTAATAATATCACAAATGTGTTCAAGGATTTTAAGTGAAGGATTTCAATATAAACTAAAAAAATTTCTTCTGATTCATTCAATACCAAATAATCTGAATGTTACAATATGAAGATCCAAAGATGATGAGTCAGAGACAGGTTCCAAATACTAAGTGATTTAATGTTTAAAAAAGACTCCAATAATCTCCAGCATGTGCAAGACATCAGTGTCCCCCTTTTGCTGCCAAAACAGCCCTGACCCGTCGAGGCATGATGCTCGTCACCTTCTTCCATTGCTCTGTGGTTCAGTTCTGATGCTCACATGCCCATTGTTGGCGCTTTCAGCGGTGGACAGGGGTCAGCCCCATACGCCCCTATGCAGCCCCATACGCAACAAACTGCGATGCACTGTGTATTCTGACAGCTTTCTATCAGATTCAGCATTAACTTATTGAGCAATTTGAGCTACAGTAACTCATCTGTTGGATCGGACCACACGGGCCAGCCTTCGCTCCCCACGTGCATCAATGAGCCTTCGCCCATGACCCTGTCGCCGGTTCACCACTGTTCCAGTCGTCTAGCCATCACAATCTGGCCCTTGTCAAACTCACTCAAATCCTTACGCTTGCCCATTTTTCCTTCTTCTAACACATCAACTTTGAGGAAAAAATGTTCACTTGCTGCCTAATACATCCCACCCACTTACAGGTGCCGTGATGAAGAGATAATCAGTGTTATTCACTTCACCTGTCAGTGGTCATAATGTTATACCTGATCGGTGTATATATAATGTTATTTAGCAAATGGTTTCTTCATAAAAGTGACAGTACGTTTCAGGGACAAACTTGGTACTGGGATAAGCTGGGGTTAAGTGCCTTGCTGAAGGGTGTGATGGTGGTAAACTCATGAATCGAGGCTAAGCTATCTGGTAAAAGGCATTCTTTGCCAGGATAAGTGAAGTATTACAATACCCATAGTCCACAGACATTACAAGACTTTTACATGCCAACATGTTCCTTCATTAAATTAGAAAAATTTGCAAACACCTCTTTGGTTATGTTTTGGATTGATATTGGTAGCATAATGAAATACATTTCGCCTATTTGTTTATACACAATCTGACACAATATGTTTATTTAAATTTTTTTTACTGTGGCTGCAGTGATAATACCCTGTTGGTTTTTCAGAGTGAAGCTGAGATTTAAACCTAAAATAAAAAAACGACTACCTTTATTTGACATGAATCAGTGGTTACTGTAAACAAACATCAAAACGCTATTTGATGTAAGAATCGAATAAAGAATAAAGTAGACAAGGCCATGATCTCCCCCTCAGGCCACAAGAGTACTTAAAAGGTCATTTTCCCTACATTGTCAACATAGAACCGCCAACATCCTGTCAGCCAAATCCTGTTCAGATGACAATGGTATTAGCATGTTTCTTTATTCATTACAAAAACCCACATTTTTTGTGTAGTGTGTCTTTTATCTTATTCCTCAGCCACTCAGAAGTCTCTGACTTGAAAGAGAATGTGACAGTGTTCCAATTTCACATTTGATCTCTGAGCTCAAGTACAAGCTTTTCTTCATACCAAACACTTGAATCCATTACCCCACCATGCTATGTAAGCTAAAAATGATCAGACACCTGATCTTAAGGAGGCATGATTGCAGTAATATTTTTATCTTTTTTCGATCATTTAGCTTGAAGAAAAACAGGAGTATACTGAATGGTGTTACCAAGAGATAACTTTTACAAAATTTGAATCTAATGTATAAAGATGGATATATATATATAAATTATACATTTTTCAAATCCTATTGAGTCATTTTTCAAATTTTATTACAGTTTTTCAGTGGGTGTGTTTTACACCTGATTACAAAAATATGATAAAAAAGTCATGTGTGTGTTTGAATAAACTGATTCATTCAGAAACAAAAAATGTGACCATCTTTCTGAGTGAGTCATTGAATCAATCACTCAATCGATGCATTCAAAAATACTGATTCATTCAGCAACAAATCAAGTGGGCTGCCTTTCTGAGTCATTGAATCATTCATTAAACCAATATGTTCAAAACAGATTATTCATTTAGGAATGAAACACTGTATTGTAATACTGTGTTGCTTGGAGATTATTTGGGACAATTTTCATTGACGGAGCAAAACCATACAACATAACTGCCATTATATTATCATCTGCACAACGTAAGTGGCGTAACATCATAATTTTGTGTCTAAAATATAAATTGTTCAGTATTAACTTCAAATATCATGGTCACGTGATTTAGAAATTAATCTCTCCAGCTATCTATGTAAATGTAGGTGTGGACTGACATTAATGCAGTTACTGTGAGTGACAAATTCTTTATCCATTACATTTTAGTTCTTATTTTATAATATTATGTTTCTGTCCAATTTAATGAGCTTATCATGACATATACAGTATATGTGACATTACATGCTTGCTTCTGGTTTACACAAGATCTCATGTAAGTATTCATATTTAGAAAAAGCTCTGTCATCAATCCATTTGGAAAACTATTAAAACCTTTTATATACATATGATAAAGCCATTTAAAAGTCAAATTATTTATTGATCACAAGTCCTCCTCCATCAGAAAAGTAATTTTGATGTCAAGCCAAGAAATCAGGGGAGGGCTTGATTAGAACTGCTCTCAACAGCGCAATGTCAAAAAAAAATGTACCTGTTCAGCTACTGAAGTGATTCATTTACATCAGCTAAAAGAGGGTATAGCCTGTAGTCAGGCTCAATTCATCAACAGCCCGCAAAAGAGCAACAGGAAAATGGTCGGCCCTTTTGAAAAATGAGCCTGTCCTAAGTGTGATCCTCAGTCACCATATAATAATAGATTCACAATACAAGCATCATACATTCAGGGTTTCCTGAATTATTGCTATTAACCTTGTAAATGGACCTACCATCCTTTTGCACAGCACAATTATAACCTGCCTAGTGGTTATCCGTGTGATGAAGACAAATATAGTTAACACAATGTCGAATTCTAATGTAATCAATACACATACACACATTGCAAATATATTAAAAATGAAATGCTGACCTTAAAGGCAAAACATAACAATAGCCTATATTTATATTGACAAAACTTATAGTCTAATAGGCCTATAGCTTATAAAAGTAATAGATGCAAGAAAAGAATGAAATATATATAATTACATTATCTTCCAGGCTTAAAGCAGCAGTAAATAAATGTTGTACAAGAAAGTGGATTTCTCACACTTTCTACAGGAGCTGTGCTTAAATACATACATTCCTGCCCCAGAGGAGCTGTAGCTTGTTTAGATGCTCTACCAGACAAGAGGAGGTGGAAGACTGAGTGCTGAGGTGTCTCCAACACACCCGCTTTCACAGATGCTCTTTCTGCCCGCTGTCAGGAAAAGACTGTCAGTGGAAATATACACTCCCTCAGGAACTAGTTACAGAACAAACAATATGAGCCCCGCTATCTTAAAATGGCATAAACAGCCATCTCCTTGAGCCTCCTATATGTACAATTGCAAGGCTTCCTGTAAGCAAATTTATTGAGTCAATGAGGGGGAGTAAAACATTGTTTTATATGTTTTAGTGAGAATCAACAATTTTACAATAAGGCTCCATTAGTAAACAGATAGATATCTTTGACCATTGTGCCGCACCTCTCTTAGTTTTTCAGCGTCCTGTGCGTCATGTCAACTTAAAATTAAGTTCAAACTTTTAACACACAGCACAGCCAGTGTTGTAATTGTTAAAACTAAAATTGTAATAAAGCTGAAATCAAATACAAATATTAGATTTAAAAACTTAAACTTAAAAACTTTAATCAGTTAATTAACCTAAAGCTTTATCAAAATAAATAAAAATTAGAAATAACAAAAGCACATACAACTACTAAAATCTAAACCAAAATTAAAATGAAAACTAAAATTACATTTAAAAAAAAACAAGCTAATACAAAATAATAGTAGGCTACTGCAAATATAGTATTTATGATATAGTATTATATACACTATAATAAATAATACTACAGTAACACTGGGCACAGTGACATGAGAAATCAAAGTTGTCTTGATCTTTTGATATTGTCACAGTTTGTTTTCATCAGTCACATGTTTTTCCTTGTTCAGTTTTCCCGCCACTCCTTTGTTACCAAGGTCACCATCATTATGAGTTAATTTGGTTCAGCTGTGTTTGATTAATCATCCTCATTTGCTATATAAGCTGGTCCCTCACATTCTTGTTCTGATCACTGTTAGTGTGTGTTACTCAGCTTGTTTATCTGTCTTCTGGATTATTATTAAAACATTGTATTGGAAATTATCTTCGTCTGCCTTCCTGCAACCCACCGTGACAGATGATTGGACTGCCCAATATGGACTAACGGACAAAGTTTATCGTCCTGAGGTGTCTGGGGAGCGTTGCGTCCCGATCTAGAGCACTGCCAAACCCAGAGTCCGTTTCACCCCCATCGACCGCGGAGAAGTCATGTGAGCCCCCCGCAGACAGAGCAGCACCACCTGCCACGGTGAGCGAGCCAGAGCCTGAGGATAAGAGGACAGAGCTTGCCATCGCCCCGGAAGCAGTGCCCCAGTGTGGATCTGACCAGGGGTGTGAGCCCGTGACACCAGTGGCTGAGGGAACTGAGAAGGAGGACTGGCGATAGATTTCAATGGGGTCCTCCAGTCCCATCGCTGCTGCATGCTTGCAGCCCTGTGCCGTCTTTGGGGAATCCCTGCATTGACGTCGAGCAATCACCAGCAGCGCCTATCCAGGAGGATCCTTCGACTCCGCTTCCGGCCTCGGATCTCTTCGCTCCATCTCGGCCTGTCGACCTGTATGCTCCATCTTGGCTGCTCCCACCTTCGACTCCACCAGAGACCCTCAGTCTAGTGGCTCCTCCGGATTACCTCATCCCACCGGCTCCCCCTTGGTCCGTCGTCTCACCACTTCCGCCATGGACTTTCAGGCCATCCACTACGCTCCATCCCTCCACCCCTTCAGCTGCAGCAGGTTCCTCCTTCCCGTCGGCATTGCCTCTGTCCTCTTACACCGTCGCCGCCCCAGCCCTTGGGTACTCTGGCTCCACTTACGACGCTCGTCGCCGTGACATCGCCTGGGTCTCCAGCACCAGCGATGTTGCTCAGCTCCCTCAACCCTCGGTCTGCATCTGCAGATCCACCGGCTCTGTCTCCGTCGGTCGTCCCCCAGTTGGTCGTCCCCCAGTTGCTGTCAACCTCGTCACCATCTGGACTCCTCCCTCTCTTGACTCTGCCGTGGTCTGTTGGCACTGGGGAGCTCTGGGTCTGTGCTTGCAGACCATCTCTACCGTCACCACCAGGAGATCGTAATCCTTGCCCTTCTCCAGCTCCTTGCCCGCCTCAAACCTCCTCCCTCATCTGTTTGTCCTTACGGCGCGAGGTCGCGCCTACTCCGAGGGGGCGTTATGTCAGTTTGTTTTCATTAGTCGCATGTTTTCCTTTGTTCAGTTTTCCCGCCACTCCTTTGTTACCATGGTCACCAATAAGTTAATTTGGTTCAGCTGTGTTTGATTAATCCTCATTTGAGTTTGCTATATAAGTTGGTCCCTCACATCCATTCTCGTTTCGATCACCGTTATGTGTTTCTCAGCTTGTTTACCTGTCTTCTGGATTAAAACATTGTATTGGAAATCATCTTTGTCTGTTTTCCTGCAACCTACCATGACAGATATACTGTACAAGAGGCCTTTGCCGTTAAAACTTCCTGAAATTTTCATAGCATAACATCATTATAAGGTATTTATTTAATTAAGCTCTGAAAATGGCTCGTTTTGATATTGCTGTCAGGGTTATGTCCTGTTTTATCTGTTTGAGTTTTACTATGAGTTGGTTTTTGTTCGCTTATTTTTATTTTTTATCCTTTGTTCCTTTTTCCCGCCTTGTTTAATTATCATTTGCACCTGATGTTCATTTAGTTGATTAGTTAGATCTAGTCTGTTCTCGTCAGTACTCATTTTGTTCTGTTAATGTTCCTGAGATTCTAGACTCTTTTGTGAAGATTTGAGTTTGTTTCTAAAAGAAGCTGCTGCATCTAGATCCTGCCGACTTTCTTTTTTGCTGCAACCAGCACATGTGACAATTGTGACATCACATGGGCAAATACATTTGCATATGACTGCCTCCAGCGCAAGACAAATCCTCATACATTCTCTCACCATAGGCCCCACCCACTGGCATTCAGTCGTTTAATGGCAGATATTTGCCTATTGCGTCAAAAGCAAATAGAACCCATTTTAATTACTGTCTACATTAGGTACTACGGAGCCCCTAAAGGGATGTGGTGATGGGGAAAATGAGATGGGAGGAAACAATTCTTTTGTGTTCACTTGCAAATGTTTTGTGTTCTTTTCTATAGCGAAGGCAAAGCTTCTTAGGGGAATGCAAAAACCTTTGCAGCAGAATACAAAATTACCTACACATAATTTTTCCTCCCATAATTTAGTCAGTTTCTGACATACTCAACACATTTGAGCCTTTCGACAACAGGACAAATTGAAGAAAGAATTTTCACTTTGACACATCTTTTTTAAACAGCTCATTTGCATCTTTGTACAAACTTCAGAAGGATCCCAGCATCGGAAATAAGTGTATAGTTTATTTTAATGGCATCCTAGATCGAGTCAGGGGATTATATATTTGTTCGAAGCATTTGTTTTGTAAATGAGGCACAGTGTAACAGATTTCGCTAAGAAACTTTTGTTGAAAGATGAAGCCGTCAACTGTATTGGATCTGACAGCAGCTGCATCACAAACTGTAAGTAAATGATTTCATAATGCTTTGTCATCATCACCATGTCCATGTCATAACCCCTTTAACTGCAATATTGCATACTGAACTGCTGTATGTTGTATGTAAATGCTTCAGTTGTCCAGTTCTTCACTTACTAAAACAAGCATGCACCAGACAGGGATAAACCAGATGACACAACATCACAATAAGCTCTTGATATCATTATCTAATATTTCAGGCTGGTGGCTGCTCCATCACAGAAAATAAAAAGATGTATTTATGAATAGGTAATGAATTAATCTTGTAATTAATATATGTGAAAATGTGCTGCCGTAGGGTGCTAAACCACCATTATCGGTGCAGTCATGCTCATATCAATCCTAAAAGAAAATTACTGGCATCATATCCCCCCAAAAAATCCAGGAAAGGCCTCATTGTTACTTCAACAATACAGGCTATGGCCTGAACATTCTGAGTTTACTTCCCATTGCACTCACCCTGGCTGGAGAGTTCAAATCAACACTTAGCTAAAGTGAAATCTCAGTGTGAGAGAGCTCTCCCAGGTGACTGTACAGCATCACTAATGGCCTTGTTCAGGGCCCGGCCAGCAAAGCCTGTCGATACAATTCGCTTCCGCCTTTTCCGGCTGCCAGGTCCCATCTGGAGCCAATTCATGATCTCAGACGGTGTGCACCTTTCACCAGCCGCTAGCTCCCGCTCGCCTTTATCATGCTCTCTCCATCCGGCGTCTCCTCTGTCCCCGTCCCCCTCCCTCCAGTCGACTCCCGTGTTCACTGTGACAGGCCTGCAATATGTCCCTGTGAGTCAAGCTGAACTTTAATGGTTCGGGTAAAGCAAAAGTACTGCTGTCACTCATGAAAAGGGCCCTGCAGCATAAACATACTTTATGACTTTAGCCATTGAAAGGATGTTTTCTGTTATTCTGCACTTATTCATTCAGAAAGGAACTGAATATATATTTATAAAGCATACAACAACAAACATTTCACAGGGGATGAGCGGATGATCTGATATATGGGTGATGAAATAATAAACTTCTTCATATTAAATGTCATCATGCTTGGAAAAAAATACTTTTAAAATAGGGTTTGTTTTAATAATTGCTTTTTAATGTAGGCCTAATATTTTATCCTTTATAGGAACCAGTATTGACATTAATATCAGCGAAACTGGCATTGATAGTACTAGGTTTAAAAAATATATATATCTGAAAAAAACCCATTTCCACTTTTCACCAAGGTGTCATGTGAAACGCTGTGGGAACGCCCCTGCGTGATTGCATCATGAAGCACGTATGGAATCAGTCCAATGGCGAGATGTAACGTCATAGGCGGGTGACGTCATCGACCAGGAATCTATAACAGATTCTGTTCATCCCACCGGCTGAATCACACCCCTGAATCACAACAGCGCTAGCTTCTGTGCCTTCAGCAAGCGCTCTGTGTGAATCATTGTCTGAAAAGTGTTTTTGTCTGTCTTTAGTTGACACTAGGCAGGAGTTTGTATATAGACAGATGTTTCATGATGCAATCACGCAGGGGCGTTCCCACAGCGTTTCACATGACACCTTGGTGAAAAGTGGAAATGGTTTTTTTTCAGATTTTTTTTCTAGGGCATAAGAGACCCTTGCGAGCCATCTCTCCCCTGATTCAGCATCGTCTTTTAAAGCACCGGCATTACCCTCCAAGCCACTCAGAAACACCTCGGCTTTGGTGGGTAAAGCTTATTCAGCGGCGGGGCAGGCCACGGCATGCCTGCACACTATTTCCATCCTGCAGGCATACTAGAACGACCTATTAAAACAATGAGCGAGAGTGAGGAGGTCAGCACTGACGCAATTCGAGAATTACGTCAGGCAGCAGATTTATCTCTCCATGCCATCAAGGAGACGACCAAGTCAGTGGGCCGTTCTATGGCAGCCCTGGTGGCCATGGAGAGGCATTTATGGCTGAACCTCTCAGGACTGAAGGAGAGAGAAAAGACCTTCCTTCTGGACGGCCCGCTTTCCCCTGCTGGTATATTCGGTGATGCAGTAAATATGGTCATCGATAGGAATTCAAGAAGAGCAGAGGTGGAAAGAGTACTGAAAATTTGTACTCAAGTACAAGTACCGTTACATTGCTGAAATAATACTCAATTACAAGTAAAAGTACTGGTGTCAAAAAAGTAATTAAGTAAAAGTACAAATTACTCTTCTCAAAAACTACTCAGAGTACTAGTTACTAATTACTTTTTAGCTGGCGATAGTTAATGCATTACCAATAAAAATATTCAACAAAATCATAGATTTATGTAGAAAATAGCTACTTTTAACACGTTTTTACCTTATTGTCATAGGACATTAATTAGTGGATACTGGAATTTCTAACTTCAATATGACACCTTGAAATATGTCAATATTCAGTAGGCCTAGCCTATAATTTTTAATACCATCGGGAAAACTACTACATACTAAATATTTTAATATCTAAATTTTTGTCCATCCATTTTGTCAAGGCAATCATTATTTTCAAGCATTGAAAAGCACAACACTCATTGTAACAGTAATCTATTTGAATGGAAAAGTTTAATTCAAGTCTTCTAAAGAGACACGTCCACTTTATAAGGTGAGATTTTAATTTAGGCTTTTGTTTACATATTTAAACATTGATCAATAACCATTACAATAATCTAATATTTACTCACTCAGTGTATTTGTCTTTACAATAGGGTAACGTGAACTGTTGCAATAGCTCACACACAGCACAAGGAAGCTTGATTTCAATTCAAACTGAATTTAATTTGCAAAAAGACTAGATTTTTCATAACTTTTGACAGCGTTTAATTCAAGAGCATGGAGAGATTGGAGCTGGACGTCATTTGAGTCTGCAGTGAGAACCACTTGGAGAGATTCGCGATTGCACATGATATGACACACAGTCCGAGAGCGCACACTCAATATCCGAGTCCAGTTCGTTCGTATATTTGAGAGCTCGCGTCCAGTTTTCTGCGATTACATGAATGTGCCCTCGCGTTATAATATTGTTCGTGACATTTGCCATTAAAATATGCCATAGAAACTTGCAGGTATTAATAAAATTATGCGTAATAGGCCTAACGTTACCTGCAATCCCGCGCTGAGAGGAGGCGGGTGTGTCAAACTCGCTGTCGTTGAGATGAGAGAATGAGAACGCGCAGCTGGTAAAATATAGATATTTTGACAATACTACTATGTAGTTTGTTGTTCCAAACTTTCCGTCCAGCCATTAATCACTCTGAGCTCCTCGCCTCCTTCATGATCAGCTCTTCAAAACCTGCTGCGACTGCGGCGGCTTTCATTCAGTCCAAATATCAGGGGTTTTATTGGTCCGTTTACGATCGAATATTTTTATTGGCTACCGAAATGCCATTCAAAGATTTGAATATCAATTCAAATTGTACTCAGTAACGAAATGTGATTTTACAAGTAGCGAAGTAGATTACTTATCTTAATATGTACTTGAGTACAAGTAAAATTACAGATTTAAAAATATACTCAAAAAAGTACAAGTACCCAAAAAAACTACTTAATTACAGTAACGTGAGTAGTTGTAATTCGTTACTTCCACCTCTGAAGAAGAGAAGGCGGCGTTCCAGAAATTCCTGTCACTCCGCATTCATGTCTCAGGGACTGCTGGGCAGGAGCAGTCCCGGCCGTCGACCAGCTCCTCACACCGGGCGCATCAAAAGCAGAGTGTCACATATCATGCTCCCCCACAAAAAGAATGTGACGCGGCACTCTCAGGCAAAGTCTTCTAAGGGCAAAACGGATCTGAGGACCGTTATTGTTGCGAAGAAGGCTTCGTCTAAGAAGAAGTCCTGACGCCTTCTGAGGATAGTCCCCGCTGAGAGAAAATTACACGGTGCTCGTTCTCTCTATGTGCCCACAGGGGACCATTCTGCCAACCATTGAAGACGTTTCTGAGAAATACATTACTCTAACATTTATTTTTGCTATTCGTCTCTCAAACGAATTAGAGACATTCAAGCACTCTCGTTTTCTCCCTCGTGCCTGGAATTCTCGCCTGGCATAGCTAAGGCCTTTCTTCATCCTAGGCCAGGCTATGTTCTTAAGTCCCTTCTAATATTGTTAGACCAATAGTTCTGCTTTCTGTCCTCCTCCTTTTTTGACGTCAGACCAAGAGAAACTAAATCTGCTCTGCCTGGTTAAGGCCCTTGATGATTATATCCACAGAGCTGCCCTGTGGAGGAAATCTGAACAACTGTTAATTTGTTTTGGGTCACCCAGGAAGGGGTGTCCTGCATCTAAGCAGAGGATGAGCAAGTGGGTGGTTGATGCTATCTCACTTGCTAACGAGTCGGCTGGTCAACCTTCACCTTTGGCTGTACGAGCTCACTCGACTAGGAGTATGGCTGCTTCTAACGCTTTATTGTCAAGAGTTTCCCCACATGATGTTTGTGATGTGGCAGGCTGGTCCTCACCGCACACATTCATGAGGTTCTACAATCTTGACATTAGCTCCACTCCAGGGGCGCAGGTGCTTTCGTCTGAATGTGAGCTCTGACTTCACACGGACGGACATTTGCTCTTATGGCGACGTGGGTATTAGCTTTCCCGCAGCGTTTCGACGCAGCTCGAGTTCCCTTGAAAGGGAACGTCTCGGTTACGTCTGTAACCCTAGTTCCCTGAAGAGGGAACGAGACGCTGTGTCGCCCTGCCATACTCCCGGCATGCCCGTGCGATACTTGCTTCAGCCTATCAGAAGCTAGCGCTGTTGTTATTTAGGGGTGCTTTATAGTTTCCTGGTCGATGTCGTCACCCGCCTATGACGTTCCGTCTCGCCATTGGACTGATTCCATACGTGCTTCATGATGCAATCACGCAGGGGCGTTCCCACAGCGTTTCGACGCAACGTCTTGTTCCCTCTTCAGGGAACTAGGGTTACATACGTAACTGAGACGTTTTGAATTGAACATGCTGCCTAAAATGGTTAACTGATATATGGTTTGTGTAATTCAAAGGTTAATTGCACTGAAACTTCCCCCTTGTTTAAGTAGCGCTTCTTTTTTAATTTCATCAGAAGATGTGCCAATGCCATGACCAATGAAATGTCACCCGTCTCATTTCTTCGGTTTCATCAGGATGTGAACGTCAGGTACTGCAGTCATCCTGCTGTTGCCTGGACATGCATGATTCATTCGTTTTAGACAGAGATGACCTTGATCTCATCCTCTCTGTCTCTCTTCCTCTCTTTCCTCACAGCATCAGCGCTCCTCTACAGATATATGTGGATGAATCACACTTTTTGGAGTTTTACAACAAAGTTGTAGGAGCTGTTTTTCCCATCGTTCAAGAGCAACGAGCAACCAAGCATTTGTTCAGTGACAATGGATAATTGTGTGAAAAATCATGTAATGGACTTGCCACATTGAATAAAGAAAGAAGGGAATTGGAACAAAGAAGTGAAGAGATGCCATCTATTAATAAGATGCTGTTCTACTACATTTACTACATAATTTTTTTCTGGGGTGCATAACATCATGCACTACTTGACTTTTTAATGAGTAAGGATTGTCTGTCATCCACAAAAGGCTAATTGCCCCAAAATGAAAATACTTAATTTCCTCACATTCATATAATTTCTTGACTTTATTTCTTGTTACATCCCAGGTGAACAAGGCGTACTATTAAATGTATTAAAAATGTACTTTTTAGCACAATACAATACTATAATGCATTTTTAATAAATTTAACAGTACGTCTTTTTCACCTGGGATGGAACACAAAAGGAGACTCTTTTCCGTGCAATTACAAACAGGCAAAATCCAGTAATTTCAATAGAAATCAAGGTGATTTCAGGCGAGTTTCGCTTGAGGGCAAAAAGGTTTCCCACGCAGATTTCACTTGTGTTCAAGTGTGAGCTGTGCTTCATATATGGAGATATAGAGGCAAGGTTATTATAGTTTTGCATTTTAAAATTAGTTTTTATTTTAATATTATTTTCAAATTTCCTATAAATTTCTGTTTAGTTTCATTAAAGGTTTTGTTAGTTTTAGTTTAGTTTTTATTTGAATATTATTTTAAAATTTCCTATAAATTTCAGTTTAGTTCTAGTTTCATTAATGCATTTGTTAGTTTTAGTTTCGTTTTTATTTTGTGAACACATTTATATTTAGTTTTTATATATTTAGTTTCAGTTTTAGTAATTATAGATTAGCAGAGTTAACAGAACATATTCATAGCTATACTCATATTCATGTGTTCTATTCAGACCAGACATTTAGTTTACTTCTACTCTGAAAATATATTTCTATTTGTGGGCTACAATATAGACATGCTATTTGTTTTTTCCGTTTTCTGCTCAGTGTGGTAACCTGTCTCATATGTGTGGTATCTTGTTTATTATTAAGTACATGAGATGGTTATTTTACCTGGAATTAAGGTACAGCTGTATTTGCATAAAGTCTACACATGATGGAAATAGCCAACTTATTTGGCCATTTCGGCCTCTTAAGGCTGGTTCATACAGAAAGCGTTTTTGCTTTGAAAAACGCTTTGCAGTGGAATGGGAGAAAAAACGCAAGGTCTTGAGACGCGTCTTTTAAAAGTTGAACTTATTTTAACTTGAGTGCCGCGTGTTAGAATGCAGTGTCATGCATGAGACGCTGCAAAAGATGGTCAAAATGTTTTTTGACCAATAGTTTTAGTTTCCGTTTATGAAAATAACCTTGAGAGTGACAACTGATATTTATGTGCATGTTATACTAGTATTCTGACTGCTATACTGTTATAAAGATCTCATTGATTTACATTACAAGCTATCAGAATTTCATCTTACTTTTTGGCCATCTAAATATCAGCAGCTGCACCAAATTGCCAAATTTTATTCCGTTTGGTCCTCTGAATAAAATGAGGGTGTTTTTTCATCCTTGAGTGTAAGCATATTTCGGTTTCATTTTATTTTGATGGTCCCTTTAACACATTCTGTTGACTATAAGTAACGTTGCACATGTCTGCCCACTCTCATTAGAGTATTAGTAGACTGGTTGTCAGGGTGTAGAAGGAGAGAACCCAATCGCAGACCATTTGCAGACATTTCAAGGGTTTATTTGGACACAAAACAAAACCCACGAGGGGGCAAAACAAGGGCAAGACAGACAAGAGATGACTAAACTAGACTAACACTGACAAACTAGACTATAACAGAAACAGGATCAAACTACTACTTAGACAAGACTTTCAACAGACTTACTCACGGACAGATCTCACATTGATTAACAATGAACCGGCACAGGACAGCAAACACAAGGGGATAAAATAGGGAGCAACTAATGAAGAACACAGGTGAAAGCAACAAACTAATCAGGAACACAGGTGAAACAATAATGACTAAACAAGGGTAACAAGGGGGCGGGGTAACATGAGAGACAACGCAAGCACATGAAACATGGGCCTGTCATGATCCTGCCTCAAGACCAGGGAAAATCAGAGACAAGAAGGCAGAATCATGACACTGGTAGGGTTAGAATAAGTTGATTTGTACTTGCAAAGATACCTATAGTCAGTAGAATGCCTGTTGGAGAACCATCATAATAAATAGTAAGCAGATATTAAGCAGAATGTCAACTAATACTTTGATGAGAATTAGTTGACGTAGTTGCAAAGTTACTTAAGTCAACTGAATGTTCAAAAGGGACCATCAAAATAAAGTTTTACCCATATTTCATATATAATACTATATGACCCATAACGCCTTGTGTATCAATTATGATAATTAGCAAACACACATATGCTTACTTATTTCATATTTAAGGTTTTACAGGGTTAAGTATCATAAAAGTCATTCTTACTACTTGTGTGTTATATTACACTATTCTGAAGCCATTTGATAGCTTTGTGTGAGAAACAGACTGAAGTTCCTCTTTAGTCGGTCACTCGGGACCGTCAAATAGGAATCTCGCTAGAGAGGCCAATCTACTTCGAGTGAAACTAAACGAGCCAATGCACATTGGCATGCAATCATTTGCAACAGCTGCTCTGCCACGCAGCGCGGGTATATAATGAGCAGAGGGTGCGATTGCACTTCAGCTTTTTGCTTCGGAGCCGAGTATTTCGATGCTGTTAAATCTACATTGGTGGAATTCAACGAGTGAGCTCTTCAGGAGAACCTCTCGTGTCTGGTGCGAGCAATAAAGCCGACTTTCTTCTCTCTTCCTCTCTCTCTCTCTCTCTCTCTCTCTCTCTCTCTCTCTCTCGCAAAAACAAAAAGGCTGTTTTCACAGCTGGTATGGTGCGCCAAGAGCGTTGAAAGGCCGAAAGGCGGTAAGACCGCAGGTGAGAGAGGCACAACAGGCTGCATATTTCCTTTCTGTGTTCGCTGCGACCGTTCCCCTGCATGCACCAAGCAGTCCCCTGAAAGAGCTTACACGGGTGGAGCGTGTCTTTTTAAAGATGTCACTACCTGTGTGTTTCTGGATGTGGTCGTTACCTGGGATTGCGGGATGGTCATGAGCGCTGCATCGAGGCAGCATTCGTGGATGAGTCATGTACCCATTGTGGGAGGATGACCATCTCAGAGCTACGGTCGAGACTCTCATTCCTGCAAAGGGGCAGAATCCCTGTGCCTCTGCCACGATCCAACCCTCCTCCAAAGGTTGCTTCAGGCAGTAGTGTGGGTTACCTGAGGATAACGGTGAGTGCGCTTCCTTCAGGGAACCAACCCCCTAGGAACCCTCATCCCTCCCACGCTCCGCAGCCAGTAGAGCAGCCGACAGAACGCGCTGGACCATCCACAAGGTGTGTACCTGCTGTGTTCTTCGGCGCTGCCCAAGATGATCAGATGTCGATCGCTGCATTGGAGGGTGGGTCAGACTTCTCCAGGGATGACGATTCGGTGGCGCTGCCCCCTTCGGGTGTGACAAGGGTGCCTGGGTCGGACCCGGAGATGATGGCCATGCTTTCCCGGGCCGCCAACAGGATCGGGCTCGTGTGGAACCCTCCACCGTGTCCCGAGCCCTCGAAGCTGGACAAACACTTGTCAGACTTTACCGGCAAGGCTTACAAGGCCTGTGGGGAAGCCGCCTCTGCCATACACGCCATGGCGTTGTTGCAGGTCCATCAGGCCAAGGCACTGAAGGACCTGCACGAGGGTGGTCATGATCCCCAAGTTCTCCAGGAACTTCGTGCCGTGTCGGACCTCGACCTTCATGCGACGAAGGTGACCACATGGTCTGTGGGTCGTGCAATGTCCACTATCGCTCTGCGACTGTACAGAACTCAAAGCCTCAGGAACTCAGACCAGCTCTTTGTCTGTTATGAGCTTATGGCTTACACCCAAGCAAATTCGGAGCAGATCTTCTGTCGGATAACATCTCCAAAATGTTAAATACCGTTTGACTAGTAACCAAAAGTCCAAATCATAGTCTCTGCTGCTCCAATTTAACTGATATAAATACTAGTGTAGAACATTGCATAGAAACCGTGTCTATTCCTCGTTTAGTGAGATCAAATAATAAATCTACTGCAGGATCTAGGAAAAATCTAATTGTTATTAAAACAGAAAATGTTGCTATTTGTAAACAAAAACAATTTCTAAAGCTAGGTCTTCTAAACATTAGATCACTCACACCTAAGGCAGTTATTGTAAATGAAATAGTCACAGATAATATCTTCGATGTACTTTGCCTTACTGAAACCTGGCTTAAACCAAATGATTATTTCGGTCTAAATGAGTCTACTCCATCAGGATACTGTTATAAGCATGAACCCCGTCTGATTGGTCATGGTGGCGGTGTTGCAACAATCTATAGAGATATTCTCAATGTTACTCAGAAAATGGGTTATAAGTTTATTTCGTTTGAAGTACTTGTACTAAATGTTACGCTCTTAGATGTTAGAAAAACATCCCTATTATCTCTAGCCTTGGCTACCGTATATAGACCGCCAGGGCCTTACGCTGATTTCCTAAAAGAGTTTGCAGATTTTCTCTCAGACCTATTAGTCAATGTCGATAAAGCATTAATTGTTGGAGATTTTAACATACACGTAGATAATCCAAATGATGCGTTAGGGGCTGCGTTTACAGATTTATTAAATTCATTTGGGGTCAAGCAAAACGTCACCGGACCAACTCATCGTCTTAATCATACACTCGATTTAATTATTTCACATGGAACCGATCCAACCGATATAGATATCATTCCACAAAGTGATGATGTCACTGATCATTACATGGTAACTTGCATATTACGTACTGCTGTAATATGTCATGCGGCGCCGCGTTATCAACCAGGCAGAACAATCCTTCCATCCACCATAGATCATTTCTCAAATTGCTTATCTAATCTGTCTCAGCTGCTGCCTGAACCCAAACAAACAGATGAACTAGAAGAACTAACTAGCACTATGAGCACCATTATCTCTAGAACACTGGATGTGGTTGCACCTATTAAATTAAAAAAAGTCAGAGAGAAAATTAAAGCACCATGGTACAACAATACTACGCATGTTCTAAAGAGAGAAACCCGTATTTTAGAGCGTAAATGGAAACAAACTGAAGCCTGGTTCACACGGCAGGATAATTAGGCCGATTTTAGCCCCGATTCATCCCTTCCGACAATCTTAAGGATGCTCCGATTATCGTAAAATAATCTGATCAGATATTCCTGCCGTGTGTGGTGTGTTAAGGCTGCTCTCGTCTGCTCGGAAGGACGTCGGGACCGCTCCGATCTCAAATCGGGGATATCCAACATGTTGGATTTATTTGGCCCGATTACTTCTCGTGTGTGGTGTCCCCCGAGCACGCAGCCTGTGGACTGTAGAGTGTAGCCAATCAGAAAGCGAGGTGACGAGGCGGCGAGGAAACACCGGGAAATATAATCAAAACAGCCGGCGGCATGGCGCACCAGAAAGTCCGGTGGACGTCAGAGATCATCGCCTTTTCTTTTGATAACGTTTTTTTCCGGTTAAAAACAAACTACAAACTATTGCCACTGCATCCTCTTCGTCCGCCATGATTTTTTACTCTGAAGTCACGTTTGATCTCGAGGTATTTTGCGCGATTTCCCGTCTGATCTGGGAATGCTCGTGAGTCAAATCGGTTCGTGTGTGATGTGTTGATTTTGCCGTGTGGCTGTGCACCACACACTGTACGACCAAAACTGTTAGACCCGTGATTTTTTTATCCCCGTGTGTGGGGTCTCTCAGGTTTGGAAAATCGGCAGACAATTTTTAAATCGTCCCGTGTGAACCAGGCTTTTTATTTAACACCGTGGCTAGACTAACAAATAAACAGACGTCAACCAAACAAAATATCCCGTTACAGTTCAGTAGTAATGATTTCATGAACTTCTTCACTGAGAAAATAGAAAGCATCAGAACCACAATTGTAAACGTTCAATCTTCAATTGCGTCTTATAATTCAGCCTCAATTATCACCCCGCAAGAACAATTACAGTGCTTTACAATTATAGAACAAAAAGAGTTAAATAAACTTATCACTTCATCTAAAACAACAACATGTTTATTAGATCCTATACCAACTAAACTATTGAAAGAAGTGCTGAGCCTCTCCTCAATATTATTAACTCGTCTTTATCTTTAGGTCATGTTCCAAGAACATTTAAACTGGCAGTTATAAAACCTCTCATTAAGAAACCACAATTAGATCATAATAACCTAGCAAATTATAGACCCATTTCAAATTTTCCATTTATGTCTAAAATATTAGAAAAAGTGGTGTCCGCTCAACTGGGCTCTTTCTTGCAACAAAATTATATCTATGAAAAGTTTCAGTCTGGATTCAGGCCGCACCATAGCACTGAAACTGTGCTCGTTAAAATCACAAATGATTTACTTTTAGCTTCTGACCGAGGCTGTATCTCAATACTAGTTTTACTTGATCTTAGTGCTGCGTTCGATACTATAGATCACACAATACTCTTAGATCGACTACAAAATTATACTGGTGTTCAAGGACAAGCATTAAGCTGGTTCAAATCATACCTATCTGACCGCTACCATTTTGCCTATTTAAATGGAGAAAAATCGATCATAACTCCAGTAAACTATGGAGTGCCGCAGGGATCTGTGTTAGGCCCTCTGTTATTCTCAATATATATGATGCCACTTGGAAATATTATAAGAAAACATGGAATTAGTTTCACTCAAATATATATTTCATCACGGCCGGATGAAAACGCTACATTTTCCAAATTGACAGAGTGTGTTAAAGATATAAAAGATTGGATGACGCGTAATTTTCTTTTATTAAATCCAGACAAGACAGAGGTAATACTTATCGGTTCAAAAAACCGCCCACAAAACCTCGCACAATACAACTTTAACATCATAGGATGTCCTGTTACTTTATCCTCTACAGTAAAAGACCTGGGTGTTATACTAGATTGCAACCTGTCTTTTGAAAATCATATTTCATATTAGTGTTGTCACGGTACCAAAATTTCAGTATTCGGTACCGATACCAGTGAAAATCCACGGTTCTCGGTACCAATTTCGGTACCAAAGCTTAATTTAGATTAAATTTACATAATTATATTAAAGTGTATATCACAAAGATGCAAACTGTATTAAAAACACTTTACAATAAGATTCCATTTGTTAGATAACATTAGATAAAATGACCTAACAAAAAAAAACAATAGTTATATACTGTCGCAATTATTCTCCTTTAGGGGTTAATTTAAAAATACATTTTTAAAATCAAAAGTTAACATTATTTCTGTTAACATTATTTAATGCACAATGAATGAAGTGAATAAACATGACCAATCAAGTGTTTTGTATTAAATAACATTCACAAACATTAATTAATGTTGTAAAAATATATTGTTCACTCAATGTGTTATGTTAGACAACGCATTAAGTGATGTTAATGAATGTTATCTTATTGTAGCATTACCAAACTATACAGGAGATAAAATATGTTTTATTTGACTTGACTATACTTTAATTTTAATCCAAAACTGTATTCATATTTAACTTTAAAAGGGCTTTTTAAACCTGCTAAGAGTTATATCCAGCCAAGAATAAGACTAGAACTGCTTTTCTGACGGACTGATATTAATGACGGCTTTTTATTTCTCATCTCCATAAATATATCTAGTAGTAAAGCTAATGCAAGGGCTAGAAATCAATTAATAGGCCTATGTCACACTTCCTCGTCGTCATGGAGAGCGCAGTTCGCACAAGCGTTTGATCTTCCGGTGGCGTCTGTCGTTGCTATGCATCCATGAACGCACATGGAAAAGCGAGCGCGCCGCTTCTATTATGAGCGCGCTTGCCGCGCGCCATTTGAAATAACGTATCTGCACGCGCAAAAACATCAGCACCACATCAGCAGCAGCATAGATATTATATAGAGACTAGATGCCCTATTGGCCGCTGGGCACTGAGAAATGCGGCCGCCATCTTAAACCGGTCGTATTCCTAGTTTCGTTGCGTGGCAGCAGTGAAGATGCTAGAGCACTGTGGAGTATTTTCCTGTTCTAATCGGCGGACCATCGCAAATAGGGCCCGGGGGATTACTTTTAACATTACCGTACTATTGGTTGTATTTTGTGAATAGAATATTACCAGATAATTGAGAAGGAGCAAGGATCTTTGATATTACTGTACTGATATCGTAGCCAGCTAACGTTAGCTAGGCAATGTTTACTGCACCAGCCGGTGTTCACCTGACATGGAGAGGTGGGGTAAAGTAATAATTACAAGAGCTTCTCGGTTATTTTAGTCCCGTCCGAATGTGCATCTCAGTAATCATTATGGACAATGTCAGTAAAGATTACGGCGACTTTTACCTTCTGTAAAAAGGTCCAGGAAAATTACCTCAGGTAACGTTTATATTAATAGACGAGACGTGCGAATAGACCCTCTGTAAATCAAGTAATTTCGTGTTTAAAAGTAGTTTCCTGTGGTTTTTCCAGTATTGAGACGTTTGAAAAGGCATTCAGTTGCGTTCTGGACACTAGGAGAAGTCTCCCCCAAGTGTTTTCTGGCTCCCTCAACGCAAGTGTTTTCCACATACCATTCAGATCAGAAAGAAGTTCGAAAGCACTTGTAAGAGGCACGAAACTTACTTTTAGCGCAATCCAATCGGAAGTTAATTCATACATTAATTGTTCGACCGGACATAACTGTTTTATATATATATAGGTTTGTGTTTGCGCACGTGATATCAGGAAGCAATGTAAATGTAAAACACACACGTTTCTTCAAATATCTTACTTTACTGCAACTATCTGTTTCTGCTTCTTTATCATATTTATAGTGTGTGATTTATAAAATACCTTATATCCTACATCACATATTTTGATTTTGGACGTCTGGTCACTTTATATCTTAAATCAGAATATTATATTAATGTTAAGCCTACTATGAATATTAAAATACGCCGAACCATGTGTCCTGTATAATAGCTACATGAATGACCTTTGCAGCAAAAAAACCCGCGTGAAAATCAGTTCGGTATTCAGTGAGGTATGATTAATTAAATGCGCTGACAGCTCATTGCACCTGCCATACAGATTACACTGAGTGGAGCGGGTGACCGGTCTAAGATGGCGGCCCCACGGCTCGCCCGCGCCAGTAGGCAGTAGCGGTCGATAGGGCGTCTATCTATATTATGTCTATGAGCAGCAGCACCGCCGATCGCCATCAGCGCTTTTATGAAGAGGACGCAACTGCACGCGCTTCGGGCATGCACGCGCATCAAGTACCGGGTTTGAGAAAACCTGGTACCGTGACGTTTAAAAAAAATTAGTACCGACTTGGTACCGAAGTACCGGGTCTTTTGACAACACTATTTCATATGTTACAAAAACAGCCTTTTTCCACCTTAGAAACATTGCTAAGCTACGTAATATGCTATCAGTTTCTGATGCAGAAAAGTTAGTTCATGCATTCATGACCTCGAGACTAGATTACTGTAATGCTTTATTAGCTGGTTGTCCTGCATCCTCAATAAACAAGCTACAGTTAGTCCAAAATGCCGCCGCTAGAGTTCTTACTAGATCAAGAAAATATGATCATATAACACCGATTTTATCATCACTGCATTGGTTACCTATAAAGTTCCGTATTAATTACAAGGTATTGCTACTGACTTATAAAGCCCTAAACGGCTTAGCTCCAGTCTATTTAACGGATCTTCTATCGCCCTATAATCCATCGCGCTCTTTAAGATCACTAAATTCAAGGCTTTTGGTCATACCTAGGATATCCAGAACCACCAAAGGAGGGAGAGCATTTTCACATTTGGCTCCAAAACTCTGGAATAGTCTTCCTGATACTGTTCGTTGCTCAGACTCGCTCTCCCAGTTTAAAACTAGATTAAAGTCGCATCTCTTCAGCCAGGCATTCATATAATACTTTTAATCTTACAGTTCAAACTACAATCCGGCCTCTAGCTCATAAATGCCAGAGGAGAACTGGCCCCCGACTGAGCCTGGGTTCTCCCAAGGTTTTTTTTCTCCATTAGGTCACCTGATGGAGTTTTAGGACACCATTAGGTCACTTGATGGAGTTTTTCGGTTCCTTGCCACTGTTGCCTTTGGCTTGCTCAGTTGGGGATATTTTGGGGATATTTAATTTTATTTTATCAATCAATAAATTCTACTAGAAACAAACCTTGTTGTATTATTTTAATTTAATACTGTGAAGCTGCTTTGATACAATCTGTATTGTGAAAAGCGCTGTACAAATATACTTGACTTGACTTGACTTGACTTGTTATGGAGGCCAGCGGAAGGGAAAGGCTGTCTCCAAGCAGAGGATGGCCAACTGGACAGTGGATGCCATCGCCTTGGCGTACCTGCCTGCTCAGGTTGCATGCTCACTCCACGAGAGGCGTTGCATCCTCCTGGGTGCTGGCACATGGCTAACTGATATCTGTAGAGCTGTGGGCTGGGCGACACCTAACATGTTCGCTAGATATTATAGCCTAGGTGTAGAGCCGGTCTCCTTCCATGTTCTTACCCTAAACGGGTAGAAGCACTGAGAGGCCCGGCTCTGTCGGCTTTCTGTGCCCCTACTGTGCGCCCCTTAGTGCTCCAGAGTGAAAAACCTGTTGAGTCCTCCAACACCCTTGGGCCGGACGTGGTGGAGCGTCCGGTGCAAGGCCTTTATCCGTTGAATCCTTGAGAACCGGGTCTAGGCTGGGTCCCATATGTGTGACCCTGCGGGGATCCCATATGTGTATTCTTCCACGGCTGCTCCTAAACGGAAGCCTGTGTATTTCCCTTAGGCTAAGTCACCCAGTATTTCATATGCAGTACAACCTTCGGGTTAGTCCATATGTATATCTACACATAACTCCTTCGGGGAAGAATGCGGGTTCTCCTCAGTGTTCTCCTTCCTAACAGAAAGGGCACGCTTTCCCAGTGTTATCTAATAATAATAATATCTAATCTCACTGTATGGGTTTTCACGGAACAACAGTGACAGATGACTCTGTGTAAGCCCTCTCCTATCGTCCTTCCAGGCAAGAAGGGGCAAGTGGTTTGCAGAGGGCGCTGGATGGGGGTCAACATCCCCGACGTGGCGTGGAGTGACCGACTGAAGAGGAACGTCTCGCTTACGTATGGTAACCCTCGTTCCCTGAAGGAGGGAACGGA
The DNA here is from genome assembly GCF_965113295.1 of Leuciscus leuciscus. NCBI lineage: Eukaryota > Metazoa > Chordata > Actinopteri > Cypriniformes > Leuciscidae > Leuciscus > Leuciscus leuciscus. The sequence goes on along the minus strand of NC_138730.1, from coordinate 22,618,672 downwards.
GACGCCACGTCCCATCGCCACATCTGCTGGGGTCCACTGGGGAAGCCAGCTCACAGACTCGGCTCCTCAGCAAAAAACTGAAGTACAGTCGCACCTGCTGCTCATCATATAACCGCGCTGCGTGGCAGAGCAGCTGTTGCAAATGATTGCACGCCAATGTGCATTGGCTCGTTCAGTTTCACTCGAAGTAGATTGGCCTCTCAAGCGAGATTCCTATTCATCCATTCCCTCCTTCAGGGAACGAGGGTTACCATACGTAACCGAGACATTTTCATTAAAAATAAACACAGAGTGGGTCATAGATATGCAACACTTGTGATATTAGAATAAAAACTTCGACCCATTTAATACAATCTGGTACTGGGACAAACGTCTTAATTTCATTCAGTCATGATATTCAGGGTCATGTTCTGTTGACCTAATCAGAATTCAAAATTATGTTTGATCTGAATTAAAACAAGCCCCACTGGTTTATATCTCTATAGAGCTTCAGCTACAGCCTTCTTACACATGAGTCTGCATGAGACCATAGATAATTATTGAACACAGTGAACACTGTGATTCTGTGATTCTGAATAGACTTAAATTTAAAGATTTTAATAACAGAGCTCTTGTGCCCTGGCAAGAATCCATTTTTGACTAAATAAAGCAATATAATGTGCTAATTTGAATAGCAATGCCCTGAAGCATGTAAATGAAGGAAGCCAGAATGATGGTTTAGCCAATTTATAAAATGTTGGTAAGCTGAAAATAAATCAACAATTAAAAAGTAACTTTTGCAATGTGCCAGGTTCTACTTATCTCTGGCTTTTATTCTTAGTTTGCAACTCTTCACATTATTTGAATTATGTATGTTGAATTATTCTACATGATTTTTTTTGCGAGTTAAATCATCCACCACTGTAAGTCTGATCATTCAGAAAACTATTAGTACACCTCTCCTCCTCAAGCTTAGTAGAACAAGTAGAACAAACTGTCAAAAATGAGTTAGACACAGGCATTTAGTACTTATTAAAGGGGATTGTTTAAATCTCTACCCATAATTATATAACAGTAATAATGATGCTTGGCTTAGCCACTGATTAATCACTGATTAATTATTTAATATTATAAAATTCTGAAATTTACTTTTCACTAAGGCCACATTATACACTATGGTTTAGGTTAGTAAGTATTTTTAATAACAGTAAATAATAGTTTTCTGTTTTAATCAGTGGTGTGAAGTATATGAGTAATGCTGCCTTCACATGCTATTGAAATTATCGTAAATATGAGTTTCCTAGTTAAAAATTGGACATGAATGCCCTCTCAAGTCATATTTAGCACTGGGAAGCTCGGGGATAATTTTGATACCCAAGTTTCTGAGTTGGGCAGGCCATAAACATTAAACATGGTGTAGGGGAGAACATCTCAGGTTACCTGACTGTAACCCTGTTCCCTGAAAAAGCGGGAACGAGATGCTGCGTGAACAGCGCTATGGGAAAAACATGTTTGTTTGGCCAGTTGTGAACACATGTGGCAAACATGCCAAGAATTTTGCTTAAATAACCTCTGATGATGACATCATCAGAATGCGAGGCTATAAATAGATGTGTGACAGGTGCGCTCATCAGGTCATTTTGTCTGAAGAACGTCCTGAACACTCAAGTAACTCGAGACGTTGCCTTTCAAAAGCTACACTCAATGCTGCACGAACAGCGATATGGGAAAGAGAATGCCAACGCTGTCGCACTGGAAGTGTTTGAACCCCTCAAGGTTGTGTAGTGGGGCCTCAGACATGAGAAGGGCCTCAGACATGTGCTTGGGATGTCGACTCAAGGACTTGTGAGCCATGAATATCCAAACTATAAAATGCGACATAGTTTTCTTTGTGGCAGCCACCCCCGGTTACACCCCGCACAACAAATGAACAGCTGCTCTGACTTACGCCACACACTGCGCATGACACGTGATGTGTTGCATTTTGTAACTTTATAGCCTAACTTGATGATTAAAAAAACACAAATGCTTGATCAAGGGCCCAGCCTAACCCAAGGATAGTGGCGGGAAATATCAGCCCAACCCGGCCCTTGGTCAAGTTCGGGCTCGGGCAGAGAATCTAAGCTCTAAATCCCATGACAGAACTTTCACTCTGACTGGTGGTCTCAGTTGCCTAGCACCACGAATGAAGCGGCGATCAGATGGTGTTTCCCCACTGAAACCCCGTCAATAAATGCGTAGCAGGCCGAAATGGCGGCCAGAGATACTCTGAGAGTAGCAGGACATGTGCCTGCTGATATCTTTTCCTGCAGAAACTCCTGCACTGAAACAATCTGGCAGTGGACTAAGTCTGTATAATGTATACACCCCCTTTCAAAGACGCGCCACTTAAGGGCATACATTCTTCTAGTAGAGGGAGCCCTAGCACTCGGAATGGTCTCTATTACATCCACTGAAAGTCCAGCATCTCTTAGCTGGTCCCTCTCAGGGGCCAAACAGGAAGATTCCATAATATATATAATCCATATGACGTGATTTAGATATATTTTTAAGATGAAAAAATGCGGTTTTACAGATACTAGACACGTGACTTTCAAATGAAAGATTGGTATCAAAGACTACATCTTGTGCGTTTTGCCCTTACTCATCCAAACTTGACAACAAGTCTACCTTACACGAATGTGAGTGCATTAGCTGGTAGTTGCTGAATCGCAGGCGTTTCATTTATGAGATAAGGACATGGCTGCAGCTGAAACCAGCATGTCCAGTGCAAGTAGGCTTTGACTGTTTAATTTCACTTAACATTAATTTATTTATCCATTATATTGACTTTACACCTCTGGTTTTAATATATTTTAAAAATGTATTTTATTATGACCGCCGCTAGCGTAGCTAGCGAAAGCGGTCATATAGGGATTGTCAAAGTTTTTTTTTTTTTTTTTTTTTGTCACCTTACTGAATTTTTCGTCAACGATACCAGGGACACCGAAACACCGGGGAACATGAAATTTGGTGGGCATGTAGCCCCACTAGACTTCTAAGGAAAAATTTCGTTTGGTCCCCGGGGGCCACTCCCCCCCCGCGCTGGGCCCCCCCAAACCCCAAAAAATGCAGTTTTTCCTAAATAACTACCTGAACCGTGGCACCGAGGATGAAGACATTTTTATGGTATGTTGGTCTACTAGACTTTTACGGAAAAATTTCGTTTGGTCCCCGGGGGCCACTTCCCCCCCCGTGCTGGGGCCCCCTTAAATTTTTCGTCAACGATACCAGGGACACCGAAACACCGGGGAACATGAAATTTGGTGGGCATGTAGCCCCACTAGACTTCTAAGGAAAAATTTCGTTTGGTCCCCGGGGGCCACTCCCCCCCCGCGCTGGGCCCCCCCAAACCCAAAAAAATGCAGTTTTTCCTAAATAACTACCTGAACCGTGGCACCGAGGATGAAGACATTTTTATGGTATGTTGGTCTACTAGACTTTTACGGAAAAATTTCGTTTGGTCCCCGGGGGCCACTTCCCCCCCCGCGCTGGGGCCCCCTTAAATTTTTCGTCAACGATACCAGGGACACCGAAACACCGGGGAACATGAAATTTGGTGGGCATGTAGCCCCACTAGACTTCTAAGGAAAAATTTCGTTTGGTCCCCGGGGGCCACTCCCCCCCCGCGCTGGGCCCCCCCAAACCCAAAAAAATGCAGTTTTTCCTAAATAACTACCTGAACCGTGGCACCGAGGATGAAGACATTTTTATGGTATATTGGTCTACTAGACTTTTACGGAAAAATTTCGTTTGGTCCGCGGGGGCCACTTCCCCCCCCGTGCTGGGGCCCCCGTAAATTTTTCGTCAACGATACCAGGGACACCGAAACACCGGGGAACATGAAATTTGGTGGGCATGTAGCCCCACTAGACTTCTAAGGAAAAATTTCGTTTGGTCCCCGGGGGCCACTCCCCCCCCGCGCTGGGCCCCCCCAAACCCCCAAAAATGCAGTTTTTCCTAAATAACTACCTGAACCGTGGCACCGAGGATGAAGAAATTTTTGTGGTATGTTGGTCTACTAGACTTTTACGGAAAAATTTCGTTTGGTCCGCGGGGGCCACTTCCCCCCCGTGCTGGGGCCCCCGTAAATTTTTCGTCAACGATACCAGGGACACCGAAACACCGGGGAACATGAAATTTGGTGGGCATGTAGCCCCACTAGACTTCTAAGGAAAAATTTTGTTTGGTCCCCGGGGGCCACTCCCCCCCCGCGCTGGGCCCCCCCAAACCCCAAAAAATGCAGTTTTTCCTAAATAACTACCTGAACCGTGGCACCGAGGATGAAGAAATTTTTGTGGTATGTTGGTCTACTAGACTTTCACGGAAAAATTTCATTTGGTCCCCGGGGGCCACTTCCCCCCCCCCGCGCTGGGGCCCCCGTAAATTTTTCGTCAACCATACCAGGGACACCGAAACACCGGGGAACATGAAATTTGGTGGGCATGTAGCCCCACTAGACTTCTAAGGAAAAATTTCGTTTGGTCCCCGGGGGCCACTCCCCCCCGCGCTGGGCCCCCCCAAACCCAAAAAAATGCAGTTTTTCCTAAATAACTACCTGAACCGTGGCACCGAGGATGAAGACATTTTTATGGTATGTTGGTATTCTAGACTTTTACGGAAAAATTTCGTTTGGTCCCCGGAGGCCACTTCCCCCCCCCGCGCTGGGGCCCCCGTAAATTTTTCGTCAACGATACCAGGGACACCGAAGCACCGGGGAACATGAAATTTGGTGGGCATGTAGCCCCACTAGACTTCTACGGAAAAATTTCGTTTGGTCCCCGGGGGCCACTCCCCCCCCGCGCTGGGCCCCCCCAAAACCCAAAAAATGCAGTTTTTCCTAAATAACTACCTGAACCGTGGCACCGAGGATGAAGAAATTTTTATGGTATGTTGGTCTACTAGACTTTTACGGAAAAATTTCGTTTGGTCCCCGGGGGCCACTTCCCCCCCCGCGCTGGGGCCCCCGTAAATTTTTCGTCAACGATACCAGGGACACCGAAGCACCGGGGAACATGAAATTTGGTGGGCATGTAGCCCCACTACACTTCTACGGAAAAATTTCGTTTGGTCCCCGGGGGCCACTCCCCCCCCGCGCTGGGCCCCCCCCAAACCCCAAAAAATTCAGTTTTTCCTAAATAACTACCTGAACCGTGGCACCGAGGATGAAGAAATGTTTATGGTATGTTGGTCTACTAGACTTTTACGGAAAAATTTCGTTTGGTCCCCGGGGGCCACTTCCCCCCCCTGCGCTGGGGCCCCCGTAAATTTTTCGTCAACGATACCAGGGACACCGAAACACCGGGGAACATGAAATTTGGTGGGCATGTAGCCCCACTAGACTTCTACGGAAAAATTTCATTTGGTCCCCGGGGGCCACTCATCCCCCCCACCAACCCCCCCCCAAGCCAAAGGCAATCAGTGGAGATGTTCAGAACTGCACCATATTTCATGTGTATGATTAACTTGACATCCTCTGGGGGTATCCTCTGCTAAGTTTTGTAGAATTTCATCCATGGGGGGGTATAAAATAAATTCATTTATGTGCACATTTAGTGACTGTACACTCATCGGCCTGTAGATGGTGCTGTTGAGCGAAGGGTTGCTGGTTTAGGATGATACTGTCACACACACACATGCAGGAATACCAACAAACGCAAGCATGCACACACACTGACATCCACACGCACAGACACACACCCATACACACACATACAAATCCACATGCACAGACACACACACACAAACACACACGCGCACACATGTACGCACACATACATACACGCACAGACACTCACACACACACACACAGACACACACATACACAAACACACACACATACACACACACACACACACACACACACACACACACACAAACACACACACACACAGACAGACATGCACATACTATTACTTTTTTTAGGTATATACATAAACACGCAATACAGCCAAATTACTCCACGTCATTTATTTTTGTGGAAAGCCAGTGCAGGCCTGAGCGGCGGTCATATTTTGTACCGCGATGCGGTACATCTAGTTATGTAACTTATTCCTGATTTTCAGCAGTCATTACTTCAGTGTCACATGATCCTTCAGAAATCATTCCCCTATGCTGATTTTGTGCACCAGAAACATTCAGTATGATTATCAATGTTGAAAACATTGATCATATTTTTATGGAAACTTTAATACATTTTTTCTCCAGGATTCTTCGATCAAGTCAAAGTTCAAAATAACATCGTTTATTTGAAATAGAAATCCTTTGTAACATATGTGTTGAATAAAAATTCAATGGCTGAATAAAAGTATTTGTTCATTTTTTAAATAAATGTTATAAATAAATAATCAATATTCATAACCATGTCATAAATCATAAGAGTATGACAATATAAAGGACTCATTCGACATGATGAGAGATAAAAGCTTATTCCACATCGATATAAGAAAATGAGACACATTCATCTCTGTCTAGCAGGTACATAGACAACTGTGGTGAAAATTTACCCAAGTCTCATCTTGGACGAAATGAAAAAGAGAGCCGACCACCAAGGCAGCAAAATCCCACTGGAAAACTTGTCAATCCATCAGTGAACAGGATCATTTCCCCACTGGACTTACAGAGAGTGTTATTACATAGCTGGTTTAATATCCCTGCTAGGGATGGGATGATCCATTGATGTGAGAATCTGATGATCACATTTAAATAGCATGGATGAAATGTGATATGCAGCGATTCACGGCTGTTTGCAATCATTTCACTGATTAACCACAACCATCTTCTAAAATGAAATTGCAGTATAACCTAAGGTTGCTAGAATATTCTGAGATTTTCCCTTTTCACTAGTATGGTTCTGATAAACATCGTTATCAACATTACCATCTAAATACAGCCTAAATACTCACAGAAGTTCTTTTGAAAGCAGAGCTCCCAGTGAGCTAGAGAACACCCGCTTGTTTGGCTTATCTTTTTCTTTGAAGGGCACACAAAAAGGACAACAGAGACAGGCATGTAATTTGAGGTAAGTGAGTGCATCAAAGAGCAGAGTTTAATCCCTGATTTATTCTAAATTGGAACATGGAGGGTTGTCAAACAGCTCTTTTAAAAATGAATTTAGAGACATCTTTTCTTCTGGATTAAGTGTATATCTGCTTGGTTGTTGCATCAACAGCCTAATGTTGCAAAGACAATCACAGCTTGGCTTTTTGCATAATTTCTCAAAGACAAAATGTTGAATTTGCAATGTTTACAAATTGTACTTTTCCTGCCTAATATTTCCTTGATGCATGTTTCATGCATAATCGAGTATTAAATGACCCTTGATGGGTCAAAAACTATAGGCCTACAGCTTTGAACAAAACAGACAAATTAGTGCACTATATTGCATTTAACATATTGCATGGGTTGCATAGCTTTTCCCTCAACCCATCTCTCAAAATTGTTTTACTCTTAAAAAATAGGGCAGAATGCAATTTTTGGAGACTTTTGAGATCCATGTAAGTATCTCTAGATCTCATGTAGCAGGTTGCTCTCTGTAATGTATTATAATCTAATTCTGTGAATGTAACTGATCCAGGCCAGGGCCTTGTGTAGATCTTAACAAAATTTGTATGCGTTGTAATCAACCTGTTATCTGTCACCCCCCTTTTTGAGCATATCTGAACCTACAGTAAATGGTTGTAATTCATGAATGCTTTGGAATAAAGACCTAAGATTGGTATTTTTAAGAAGACACTCAGCACTCTGCAGTTTATTGAAAAAGCACTTCAAAATGGAAGTGTAAAAAAGGTTATAGAGGTTTAAGTTTACTGTAAAGCAAATGTACTCAACAACAACAACAAATATTTTATACAAAAAAAATTATGTTTTACAAAGTAATTTAGATTCTAAAATTGCTAGAAAAACAAAGCTATATATCTAACCAAGTTGTGTTCCAAATTTGAAGTTGATATCACAAAAATAAGCCCGCTAACAGGATCTAAAGTACCGTTTGCATGGTAAAGCAATGTCTAATTTTAAAACGTTTTTCACAGGATGAATTGTTTAAGCTTTTGGATGAATGAATATGTTGATTACATAAATATGTGATGCTGGCTGGATAGGAAAAAAAGGCGATTAAAAAACATGACAAGTGTACCGGGACACTGATAATTTACAGGCTACATCTCTAGTGAGCAACATGATGTCATTGTTCTCTAAAATGGCAATTGGCTATGGCTATGTAAGAATTTCAAACAACAAAGTTAGCCAAATAACATTTCTAGTGAAATTTTTCTACAATATCGCACAGTTGACATATAGTTGCTTTCTTTTCACTTATGTTTTACAGAAAACTGATTTATTTGGTTATATTATCACATACACATCTACAAAGCTTACTTGCACTGAGAGATGAAACCAGCAAATCACGACCCTCATGGGCATTGTAAAAAATAAATTGGCTTGATGAATTTCTATTCTGTGAGTGGCATGGCAAAAGGCATGGCAAAAACTCAGTTTTTCAGCAAATGCACTCTCCAATTAGCCCTCCCCTGTGGCGTCATCATTCATTATTTACGCTGGTGAAATCCACTTAATTCTACCTATTATAATGCTTGTATTGTCTCAAGTACTATGGTTCTTTTATAGTAATGCCAATTCAAGGTCAATTGTCCATGGCATTTAAATGATGAATGCTGCGGAGTCTGAGTGAGATGCGTTCACTTTGAAGAACAAATTGCTCGTTTCAGTTCTCTGGTTACTTTCTGCTTTGGTATCACAGTGAATATTAAAATAAAAAGGCATTTTTGAACTATGAGTATGTAGCTGTTTTTATTGTTTCTTCAGAAATATTTATCCTGCAATTTTTCACTCTGCTACGTTTTGAAGCATGTGTTTCCAGTCTCTTGATTGAACAATAATGTCAGTTTGAGAGATCTCAGAAATAAAAAATGATCAGATCACTCCTGCGGTCATGAGAAGAAGAAAAAAAGCAAGAAAAAGGATATTAAGAACTGGCACATCTCTGAAACTTCCTGTAGCAAGCCGACTGTGGCTAAATGGATGCACTCCTCACAGATTTTGCCTTTGTGAGAAAATGGCTGTAAGGAAGCTTCTGAAAAAGCCTGACCTTATGTTACGGCTGGAATTTGCTAGAAGCTATGTGAAAAGTGGAAGAAGTGGAAGAAGAATTTAAGATCTAATGAAACTAAAGTTGAGCTTAAGCATGAGGTATAAAGTTGCTGCCATAAAAAAAGTCCCTAATGAAAGGATCTAGAGGAATGTGAGTGCTAAAATGTTCTGCTCGTCAAAATAAAAGATGCCATCCATCATAGCAGGCAATATGGCTCAGGTGCCTGAGAGATGGGCATGATGTCTGCTCTTCACCAGCCAGAGTCAGACAGCTCACAAACACTTTATTCTGATTCTGCTCCAAAAATGAGATTTGTTATACTGCATGAAAAAAAGAAGACTTTTATCCTCATATCCCTTCTCTTAATTTAAAAATCCAAATTATAATGCTGCACCTGCCAATGAGGAGTACATTTAGACAATTCATCAGCCATATATGAAAGTGGCATTAAATCCTTTACTTTGCATATTAATAACTCAATCTCAGTTTCTCAGTACAGCTAAAACTAAAACTGAAATTAAAACATAATAAAACTATTTAGAAATTAGTATATGTGACCCTGGATCACAAAACCATTCACAAGTAGCACGGGTATATTTGTGTCAATAGCCAACAATACATTGTATGGGTCAAAATTATAGATTTTTCTTTTATGCCAAAAATCATTTGGATATTAAGTAAAGATCATGTTCCATGAAGATATTTAGTAAATGTTATACCATAAATATATAAAACATTTATTTTTGTGAGTGAATGCAGCATAATCACGAACATAAATGGACAACTTTAAAGGCGATTTTCTCAATGTTTCGATTTTTTTGCACCCTCAGATTCCAGATTTGTAAATAGTTGTATCTCGGCCAAATATTGTCCTATATCCTAATAAACCACATCAATGGAAAGCTTATTTATTCAGCTTTCCGATGTATAAATCTCAATTTAAAAAAATTGACCCATGTGACTGGTTTTGTGGTCCAGGGTCACATATTATATATAAATACAATGTTAAAAATAAAAACTAATAAAAATGACAAAAGCACACAAAAAAATAGCACACAAAAAAAAAAAGTAAAATATTAATAAAAAACGATATAAATACTACTAAAATGGGGACTATGTGAGAGACTATCATTTGCCCAGTTTGACTAAAACCATATGTTATATTTCAGTTTATAGTCACTATTGAAGAACTGTGCTTTATTTAGTTTGAATTTACTGTACTTTCTCAACTCAGTTTTGGACCCTGGTTTATGACCCCTCAAAAAATCTAAATTGTTTATATTAATCTTACCTTGTTTTAATACTCGAAAGGCAGAAAATAATCAGAGCGCATCCCTCGAGTGCCCTACTAGAAGGACACACGAGGAATCCTTATACCATACTACTACATTATATAACTGACAGCACAAGACACTAAAATAAAGACAGTTGCTAGGGGAAGGGACCAGTGGCCCAGTAGTGTTTCAGCATTGTTTGATACGATGATGTGTTTTCATGAAGTTTTCAGGTCTTACTCATCATGAAGCAACAAGAACAATGCAGCTCCCAGATGTCTCAACTGCACTCTGTGTTGCTTACATTGTGTGGGAGGTTGTAACTGATAAAAGCCATGGCAGGTGGGTTCCTCTTTGAAGCCAAACAAGGATTCAAAACTTTCCAGTCCCTCATAACAGGTGTCAGGCCAAAAAACAGGGAATTATGGTAAGTGATGCATGCAGAAGTCAACAAAACAACGACACAAATCAACCAAACAGCTTCAAACTTTCCGCTTAGTAAGGTAATCCAGTTGGAATAAATCAAAAGAGACTCGGCTATCAGAAAATATGGACAGTTAGCAGCAAAACACGAACACTGGCAGAATCCATAGATCCCATTATTGATCCAATCGAAGCAAACCATGCACTCAAATTCAGGATGTGAGCTCATGTGGCTGACTGGTACAGTAGCCAGTGGTTATGCTGATTCAATGATCAAAGATTTAATAGAAATGTCAAGTACAGCACAACGCTGACTGCAAGCAAAGGATGCACCTTCTGACGCTCACTGCTTCAGTCGAATGTTAATAGCTATTCAGGACTTGGCTGCTGCAAAATCCTCTTCATCAGAATGGAAATTGCCTTGCAACTTTTTAATGGGTTTATAGGGCTTTGTTGCATATAAATGGCTTAGGTAATCAATAACAATGAGTGCTTGTTGAGTCACACGCGAGATCACAAACACACTGGATCTCTATCAGCAAAGACATGATTTTAAAGTCGTTTGTATTTCAATGATAAATTCTCCATTTAGACTAGAGCCTGTTCTTTTAAATGTACACATTTAAACAAGCCGCACCAGTTGTTTCAATCTCTCTCATTCTCTTTAATACACACACAAACACATTTACCCACTCTCTATGTACCAAATCGTATCACCATACTGACGAAATCTAAATAGGAAATTATTGATGTCAACACTATAAAGGTATAGTTCGCCCAGAAATAAAAAATTCTGGCACTCATGTTGTTCCGAGCCTGTATGACTTTCTTCAAACACAAAAGAAGCTATTTTGAAGAATATATTTTTAACCAAAATGTTTGGGTTAACACTGACTTCCATTATATGGACAAAAACAACTAAGACATTTCTCAAAATATATTATTTTATGTTCCTCAGAGAAAAGAATCTCATTCAGTTTTGCATCAAGGTGTTTTTATTTGTTATTTTTGGGGGACTATCCCTTTAACCTTGCAATTCAGCTCACTCTTTTTCATGTGGTAACTGTCCACTCCACACCCTGAAAATGGAAATTTACAAATCCAACCTTTCATGTGATCTCATGTTGAACTTCTAATGATTTGTAGTTAAACATATGGCAAAATCATATGATGCAGTATGAGTACAATTTCCTCTCTTGTTGAGGAAAATCAATACATTTTCAAATTAATCAAATTCAGACAGTTCATGTTCTAGCAATGCATTTTTTCCAAGGTTAATTGCAACCCTAAACCTAACCAGGATTTATAGGATACATGAAGAGAGAATTTCAATGCAACAAATGTGAAACTGAGGCTGTCATGCACCAAAAAGGACAAAACATACCATAAAAATCCATATGATTTATTCACTATATTCCAAGTTTTCTAATGCCGTGTGACAGCTTTCAAATCTAGCACATTCAAATCTGCCTTGCTTATGATAGGCACAAGAATTTGAGGTACATTTGAATGTGAGAGATTTGAAAGCTAGCATATGGCTTCGGAGAGACTGCACTGGTATGAAACATGTCGTTTTTGGAGGTTGGGGTTGCCAGTTCTCATTTACTATATTCATAGCATAAGAAAACAAAACAAAAAATAATTTTCTTTGTGTGGTTGTATGATTTGATCTAAAAATCTGCAATATAAGGAAGATACTATGAAGAGAACATGCATGATTTTAACTGTTGTAGCCTATGTGGTAGTACAAACCAATAGTTTAAAATCTTGTTTTGCTGTAGAAACATTTTAACTTTACTTTGAGGTAATTTGCACTAAAAGCAACCCCATCTGTAAGTAAAGATACAGACTACAGAAGGTGTTGATGCTCGTGTGGAAGTGTCACTGCTGCTCATTCAACATGCGCGCTGAACGTGATCTGAGGAAAGAGGTTCATCATCAGTCCTAGGTCAGCAGAAAACAATATTTATTTAGTTATTTGTGTAAAAGGTCAGTATAACGCCAATTACTTTTTAAAAAATGTCTGCTTTTAGCGATCTAAGACTTCACGTGGATGCAGGTTTGAGAAAAAAAAGATCACCTTTTCATTAGCACTTTTATATTTGCTATTTATCAAATTAATGACTATTGAAATTCTTCAGGCTGGCTATTCTAATGAATCTATGTTTAGCAAAATCAACATCTGGTTGTTATTTTTTTTAATATAGCCTACTGAACTTAAATTCGTCCCATTGGACAAAATGTTAACCTGGATAGGCAGTCTTGATAGTAGGCTATGCATGTACAGTACAGGCATCTGGCAGTTTAACCTGTTTAAGCAGATGTCCAAATGTTCTCGCGGCTGCGGGCACTTTAGGACCCTGCGGAGAGCTTAAGTGCGCGGCTTGAATACGCTTCATTCCCTCAAACTTACATTTGGAGATGATCGCTTTCAGCAGGTTAGTTGTTCTCTCCCGGATAGGGTAGGTGAGCGCTGACAGCAACTAAATCTAACTGGAGTTTTGGCCGTATTGACTCGCATTTTACGGGCTGAGTTTAATTACAATGACTTTTTATTGAAAAGGCGGGACTTCATATCTGTAAAGTATTTTCAGCTTTCCGATGAACAGTTGACAGACGTGTAGGAGAACCTGTACGTTGCATTTAGTCAACTGCTGTGGAGTAAAATCTCTGGGACATGATCTGATCAGTAAAGACCGGATTCATTCATTGGATGTTTTCTGTCTGGAAAACTGTCAAGGTGGGTTATTTTTGTCGCTCGCATGTTGCATGAACCAAAAGAGTAATCATCATCTATGTGTAGGCATTTTCTCAGCATATCTGGAGGAAATCAATTGAGGCAGGTATACAAACTTACCGTTGTGTAATTTTCTATGCTTCCATGTGAAACAGATCGTTCAGGTGCTTTTTTCCCTGTGTAAATAGTTATTTTATTTCTGACGTAGGTACACCTCTAATTTGTCCAATAATCGATCTGAACGGGTTTATCAAAATGTAAAACTAAACTGCACAGGTCATCTATTCTTACTATTACACTGATAATATTTGCTTTTATATTTAAAAGGAATGCATATCGCATTTCCAATTTGTAATTCTTAACTTGAGCTCATATTCCATTACCTTTCCACGCCTCATGCGCACGAGCGTTCCAGCCAGGTGCGACATTGGTTAAGACATAGATCAACAATGTTTTGTCTCCGAATGAAGGTGTCTTATCTAGTTCTTTTTTTGTTAAAGTCTATTTCTTATAGTGCCTGTTGCACTTTTTCTTGTTTACACGTGTAAACAAAAAGGCGTTTAAGGTTTGATGCACCAATATTTTAAGTTTGAAAAAAGCCCTTTTTTTCTGTAGTTATTTAGAAAAACCTTTTTAATAATAAGAGTAACTGGCCATTAATCATGAATGTCTAAACCTTATAGGATGTTTTAATTAAATTCAAAAAGATGGATTTCAAAATCAATGCACATTTTGTTCCCTTAATGAGTATTCATTCATTGGCATTTGTTTCACTCTTAATTGGAGCTCAAAACAGATTTGTTACTTTAATTAAGTAAACTGGAAGGACCTGACTGTGTTGATCTCAGCGGTGTGGTAGTACATCAGTATGGGAATGCGAGTAGCACTTAATACCACATGTCACTTAGTGTGTGTGTCACTCAGAGCATGCAAACCTTTCAGGAAAGAGGTAGTTAATTATGTATGTTCCTTTGGTATGTGATGACGATGTGAAGCAAGCACAGGCTGATTGGCATTAATCGTGGAAAGGTTGATTCCTACAGGTCTAGAGGAACATTCCAAGCCCTTTTGATGTGTGAAGCTTTCCTCTAAAGTTTAGCAAGTAAAAAAAAATAAAATAAATTATGTACACTCTTAAAATAAAGGTTCTGTATTTTGCATGCATCTATGGTTCCATGAAAAACATTTATGGAACCTTTCCAATGCACAAATTGTTCTTTGTAGTGAAAAATGTCTCTTGATATTATTAAAATGTTCTTCACAAAAAGAAGGGAAAAAAAAGGTTACTATTCACTGAAAGGTTCTTGAACCCACTGAAATGGGTTTTGCTATGAAACATTCTTCTGGAAGCTTTATTTTTAAGAGTGTAGATAATTATTCGCTTTCTTACTGGCATCATTAACACTAGAGCAGATGCTAATCTGTCAGTTCAGAAACTGACAGAAAACAAAGCTTCACAACCTTAAAAAAGACCGCAAGGTGCTAAGTTGTTAGGGCTTGTTTCAATTTCAGCACCCGAACAGCTCCTGTCCCATTGCACACAAGGCTAACATATAAGCATTCAGTAATATGTGTCTGAGAGCAAGAAAACAGCGCATAGGGGGTTAAGGGAAAAATCAGGAATGATCAAGGCATGTCAGCAGCATTGACACTATGAGGGACAACAAGTATAGTGGAAAGACCACTGAGTAAATAGAAGTATCCACAGTGGTTTTACAGGGTACCTGAGAGTCTGTAACCAATGCGAGCCATGTGCAATGAGTGTCGACTGACTTAAAAATACTTAGGTATGCTTCAGTTGCCTGGGGAGTAAAATACAAGTGGACACAGGGGGGTGTTTTCAGAGTTTCTGAAAACAAAAAAAGTAGGAATGAAAAAATACCCAAGCCACCACTACACCTTTTTCTTGGACATATGGGACACTTGTAAATCATTCATGGTCCTTTTTTCATAGCAACATCTCTTATTTTCCTGCTGTTGGAATCCAGACGTAAAAATAAAATAAAAACTGCAGAAGAGAAATACTAGAATATTTCAAATGGTATTTGCCCCTCTTAAAGGAACAGTTCACCCAAAATATATAATTAACATGAAAATATTATATAATAATAATATGAAAATATATCATTTGTTCAACCTTATGTCATTTCAACCACACGCATTTTTTCTGTGAAACACAAAGGGAGACGTTTTGAAGAATTGAGTTCTCAAATTATCTAAAAAAAAAAAAAAAAATTAAATCTCTGAAATTACAATTAATAGGGACTGAAGCTTTCATAACTTACAAAAAAAAAAAAAGAGTGACAGAACCATAAAACTATCATAAAAGTGGTTCATACAACTCATGAACTGTATGAATTTGCAGTAGTTATTCACTGATAATATTTCCCTCAAAGGAGCTTCTAATTTCTCCTTTTCTATTTCAGGGAAGAATGAGTTTGGAACTTTTGGTTTCATCATCATCAGTATGATGGTCTTAAATGCTGATGCTTAAAAGTGAATTTAGTCACCACAACAATATAACTAAAATTAGGAAAGACGGATATTCGCTGCTGAATACTGCTGATTTAAATTAGCATTGGCCAATAACCATTATGGTACTGATATATATTACATCGCTATTTATAATGATATCAAGGCAGAGAGATAGGATGTTTTTTTTTTTTTATATCTCAATACATAGTTCGTGAGGAAGCCAACTCTGACTGATTTTGGAAAAACCCTCAGTTTATTTATGATGAGCTGGCACTTCCACAGTCTCCATTCATCTCTAGAAAATTCCAGGAAGCTCTCGTTCCTCTCTTATCAGCCTCCAATGTATTAGTTTTCTCTCTAATGCAAGCCTGATAAGCTCACACTTCTCAAATTCCTAGTGTTAAGTGCATGGAAAAAAGTCTCTCCCATCTCTACTGTAACCCAATCACAGGACTGGGAGTCTGAAGCTTTATCTGGATTAGGAGTGTGATAAAACACTTGTGTGATATCGGACCGCACCTTATCTATCCCTCTATCCATGACTGCCGCCTTTAACTTATCGCCTGTTCTTGCGCTTTAGAGCAGCCACTATTTCAGTCCTATTACTGACATTTTTTATGAAACTCATGATGCTGACGGCTATACAGTAATGTCTTATTAATCACATCCTGCCCCGTGCCGGGGGCTGAACGTGGTAATTGGCTCCTTGTTAGACATCAGCATGATTGACAAAGCACATTTAGAGGCTGCTCTGTCTCATCCATCATGGCTCGTCCCCCAATTTGAGGGGGCACGGACTTAATCAAGTCAACCAATCATACCCCACCATCAAGGATTCCTTGTTTTGATGGATATGATGGAGGAGTCCAATCTGAGACCTGTTCTGTGATACTGTATGGCCAATGCGTGCCTCATTGATTTTAAATGATTGATAGTTACTAATACACCGTAAAAAGTGAAAAAGTTACTCTAAAGGGCTTGCTCTCCCAGAAAATGTACTCACCCTCATGTTTGACTGACTTACTTCTGTGGAACACAAAAGGAGATGTTTAGCAACATGTTCACAATTCTCTTTCCCATACAATGAAAGTGAAAGGTGAAAAAGCATCATAAAAGAAGTAGCTTCGATTTAGGTCTGTTCACACCAAGAACGATAATTAAGACAATTAAGATAGCAATATTAGTGTCCAAACCAATGGAGCATTTTCTGTCTAAAAGTGCACACTGCAGGTACTGTATGTTGTCTGTTGCTTTAAATGTTCAAGCTCATATAAGTCAGGTGGATTCTGATTGGCTCTCAATGATTATATTGTTCATCAGCTAGAAAAAATTACAACGATAATGTTCCTTTGTGCCGTTATAGTCTTGGTTACAACAGTAACAGTTCCCTATCTGTCAAGTCACTTTGCCATAACAGCTTAACCTTGTTAAGAGGTTTTGGCGGTGCAGATGTCCACCCAACATCGTAACCTACTCACCACCCCACGTAAGCTATGTAGTTATTTGTACCCTGCGCAGACAGGGAGGACTTACCATGGAATTAGGTTGCTTCAACTGGTCTTTTGACCTTTTCTCTTAAAAAAAAAAAAAAAAAAAAAGATGTTTCATTAAACAAAGTTTGGAAGGAGCAAATAATCAAATAATCAATCCAATTAACAATCTTCATGTCTATCCTATCAGCATGAGAGGAAGACTCACCTACATTCCTCTACAGTTTTTCAGCATCCCTCCACCACCCCGACTCCTCACTCTTGGCTTGTTCCTTCCACAGCCAGGAATAAGGGGGGAGTACTCTGGGTTCAGGCCGAGTACCAAGCCCGGAGCCCTCTCCTCGGACAGCACGCCAAATATGCATACCATTTATTCTATCCAACTTATTTGTAAGTGTGAACGCATGAATAGCTCACAGCTGTGCAGACCAGAATTAGTGCTTGGGAAGCACTCTTTCTCCTAGAGATACTACGGTGACCACATCCGGCCTTAAGGGAGGTTAATATGTGGAATACTTCATATAGACTTACCAACCAGGAAATACAACACATGGAAAGAAGTCCCTGCGGTAGGTCCTAGATGAAAAGGGAGGAACCACTACAAATGCAGTGACTGGCGGCAGAGACTGAGCTCTGCCTAGTGGAAGACACGTGTTTACCTTCAGAGAAACCATATCATGGACAATACATCATATGGGATTACCTTCATGGAATCGTTACATATGGAGAACCTAGCCCAAGTATACGGGCTGACTTGAAAGGGCATGCATCATGAGTATTGGGCCTGACGTCATATTCCTCCACTCAATTCGACTGCTGCAGTGTGCTGAGGGAAAATTAATTTAGGGTTTGCCAGTCCGGGGAACAGGAACGTGGACAAAAAAGCACAAGTTATCACCTCAGGGAGGGGAAAGGAGCTGTGTCCAAGCGATACACCCGGCCCGTTCTCCGTAACTTAACTCTTCGTACCCAATAGCACACAGGAAACAACTGGCTCAACCTGGGGATTCTAAAATCTTGCGAAAGTATTGGGTGTTGCCCAG
The DNA here is from genome assembly GCF_965113295.1 of Leuciscus leuciscus. Taxonomy (NCBI): domain Eukaryota; kingdom Metazoa; phylum Chordata; class Actinopteri; order Cypriniformes; family Leuciscidae; genus Leuciscus; species Leuciscus leuciscus. The sequence continues at coordinate 22,600,100 of NC_138730.1, read as the reverse complement.
CCTGCTGCTTTACAGATACCTGTTGGAGAGGTGCCATTTGGTAGGACCCCAGAGGATGCAACACTTCTCGTGGAGTGGGCACGGACTCCTAAGGGTATGGTAAGGGTATACTACTGGTATGCCAAGGCAATGGCATCCACAATACAATGGGCCATCCTCTGTTTGGAGACAGCCTTTCCCTTCTACCGTCCACCAAAACAGACAAAGAGCTGCTCAAAGCTTCTGAGGCTCTGCATGCGGTCCAAGTACACACGCAGGACGCATACTGGACACAGCAACAAGGCTGAGTCTGCCTCATCCTGAGGCAGCGCTTGCAAGCTCACCACTTGGTCCCTAAAAGGGGTAGTGGGAACTTTGGACACCTAGCCCGGCCGGGGTCTCAGGATCACCTAAGAGAATTCCAGACCGAACTCAAGGCACGTTTCGATGACAGATAACGCCTGCAGGTCCTCAACCATATTGATGGAATTGAGCACGGTCAGGAGTGCCACCCTCAAAGAGAGGGCACATAGCTCTACTGACTTCATAGGCTCAAAAGGAGCTCCCTGTAGGCCAGCAAGACTACAGAGAGATCCCATGAGGGAATAAAGCGTGGCCTAGGAGGATTTAACCTCTTGGTGCCTCCGAGGAATCTAATTACCAGGTTGTGCTTTCCTAAAAACGTATCATCCATTGCGTCATTACAGGTTACGCCTGTAGTGTAACTCGTCATGAGAGTCCGTCCGCTGTGTGATTGAGTTAGTCTGGGATGTGGGTAGCCTGCAGCGACTTCTGTCTGTTGCACATGGCAGTCTGACACATCTGTTGTGACCACAACATGCAGTACACTTGTTCTAGGGGAACCCCTGCCTCTAGAAATGCAAGGTCTGTCAAAGGGCTAAATAAGCGATGGCTGTGATGGCCACGCGATGTGTGCCCCTGCGCAATACCCATCTCAGGATTCAAGTCTGTAGCCAATGCTGAGGCAATCTCATATGCACCACCTTAAACACGGCGTAACCGCCGCCAAGGATGCCATATGCCCCAGGTGCCTCTGAAATAGTTTCTGTGGAACCGCTGTTTTTTTTTTTTCAGAATGTTTTCAGGGAGTTCAGCATCGACTGAGCACGCTCACTCATGAGACGTGCTGTCATGTTGACCGAGTCCAACTCCATCCTGAGAAAAGAGATGCTCTTTACTGGGGAGAGCTTACTCTTTTCCCAGTTGACCTGAAGCCCCAAGCGGCTGAGGTGTCTGAGCATCAGGTCCCTGTGTGCGCACAACAAATCTTGAGAGTGAGCTAGGATCAGCCAGTCTTCGAGACAGTTGAGAATGCGAATGCCAACTTCACTTAAGTGTCTGAACATGAGGATACCGAACATGACGGTAAGTCTGTGTCCTTCATGTCCGGGCTGCGAACTATGTGACTCAGAGAATAAGGAAGTTGCTGTTTCTTAGAAATTTTGGGTACCGCTGACACTTGGGTGAGTGGCGGAACAAAAAAAGAAATGAAACCAAATATTCTCCACCTCACCCTCCACTGGTTCTTAGTGCTTGCCTGACAAGCGGGCTGTTGGCTCATGCTGCAGCGGAGCCTATGTGGCAGCCTCAGGCAGACGCCCTTGGCAACAAGCAGACGATGACCTTCATCACTCGGAGAGCAAAGTTGGTCGCCGAGCGCAGTTCCTGCATCAATCCCAGCTTAGAAATATCCTTGAGCAGCTCTTTTAGAGCTTCAGCCTGATGGATCTGCAGGATGGCCATGGCATGCTGGCCAGAGGCAGCTAGTCCAGCAGCTCTGTAAGCCTTCGCCGTTAGAGATTAAGTGAACTTACAGGCCCTGACGGGAGTCTGGGAGGATTCTGGCAGGTCGCGGCGTTTTGCAGGCATAAATGCACAGCAACCGCATGATCCACTTATGGAACGTCCATCCATATACCCCCTGGCCATCCCACCGTCGAGGGAAGTGAGGGTGGAAGAACTTGTGAAGTGGGACTAGGCAGTGAAAGGTGCCCTCCATAACTTTGTCAGCTCTTCATGCACTTCTGGGAAGAAAGGCACTGGGACAGGGTGGGGCAGGGCATGGCATGGCATGGCGGTAGGTCACGCTCCGAACCCAGAAACCAATCATCCAGCCGCAAGTGCTCAGGACAAGCATGGCTGCCAACTCAGACTCAGACTCAGCATCAGACTCAGAAAGAGCGACCACATCCGAGGGTAGAGGTCCAGCCAAGCCTTCAGTGTCAAAAGTTTAGCCTTGGATGAAAAATGGTCAAAGTCATCTGGGAGCTCTCAACATGCAAGACGAAGAACAGGAGGCCCCTGGAGACTGACCCAGCAGAAACGCTTCCTTTGCCCTCGCATCGCCCTCAGCGCTAGCCGGCGCAGCCTTGTGAGGCTCTTCTCTCTTACCAGAAAAGAGAGTCGCAATTGCAGTGTTGCCATTGTCATGTTCTTGCAAATATGGACATGAGCAATCCACGAAAGCTGTCTCAGCGTGTTTTCGATGCAGACACGCACGACAAAGATTGTGGCCATCCAAGGATGAGAGATATGAACCGCACCCAGAAACACACTGGTGGATAAGCATCTTTAAAAAGACGCTCTCTGTCTTTGCTTGCTCTTTTATATGAAACTGCTCTTTCAGGCTTGCTGAAGCACCCAGGTGAACATTTTCCATGCCCTCTCCACGAGAAAGACCATTACAATACGCTGTCACACCAGCAATTCACTTTCTTTCCAGAGGATGAATAGATTGAGCTTGGGTATAGGTGACACTCACTCGGCTCCAAAGAACAAATCTGGATGAGTGATGCACATCGTCTCCCTTTTTTAACCGTATGTTCAGTGGGAGTGCCATGCAAATTCCACTCACCAATTCTCATTGACCTTTTCTCGAAGTTTCAGAGGAGTTTGGGGCTACCAAGTGCGACCCCTAGTGTCGAAGTTGAAGTGACTGAGAGATAGGGATCTTATCCTCATAGTTGTGGTGTGGACTTTGCTACTCCCATAGAGTTAGGACAATAATAACAACTTTATAGTTATAGTTATCGTCCTTCGTGTGAACAAGCCTTTACTTACATGCTATATCTCAAGTCTTCTAAAACCATATGATAGCTTTGCATGAGGAAAAGGCAGACATTTATTAAAAGTCATTGTTAATTGATAATCTGTTCCTCCAGAGCACATTTAAAATCTCGTTAATGTTCATGTATATTAAAGTATATTGCGTTAAAATGTGTGTCACACCAGGTTTGACGTAAGTGATGCCAAAGGTCATTGTTTATTATGTCTTGTATCTGATCCCAATGTACCAAATTGTAACATGTGCATATTTAAAACAAATATCACACCAATGAAAATTAAGAGCTATGACAGATGTGAGATTTTATGAACACCAACTTAAAGGAGCCGTATGTAAGATTGTGGCCAAAACTGGTACTGCAATCACTTTCAAATTACTGTAGAGCGGTGTATCCCCTCCCCCTCCCCCTGATTCGAGGTTGCCAGATAGGCTGCAGTATCCAGCAGGAACGTAGGCTGCTACGTAGCTGTGGTAACTAGAGCAGAGCTGGCAACCCCGATGCCGAAACACTACTGACTTCGTGATTGGTAGATAGCCGGAGGGTGGAGCTTCAGGCCAAAACACAACATGACAACATCAACATCAGTTGAGGGCTGCAACTTCACTTTTTAAATGACAATATCCTGGCCGGACTACTGTTGTCAGTGATATAAGTATTTGAAATGAACATGATTTCTTAATGTCTAGTGACATATCAGGGCCATTTTATGATTAATTGAAATACATTTCTTACATACAGCTCCTTTAAATGTCCGTCTGTTCATCACACAAAGTAATCAAATTACTTTAGAAGATTTAAATGCAGTGCTTGACTCATATAGACAACTTTGATGAAACTTTTATGATACTTATTTTGCCAAATTTTGAGCTTAACAGCCCCTCACAGGCTGACAGCTATTTCAACCTGACTTGACTCTTAAAAATGACTTTCATTTGCTGTAACCTTTGGCCTGGTTAATTCAGTCATATCAAATAAATCCAATTAAATATTTCTTACTTACTGTATATAAAACCAGTTACTTTTATGTTATCACATGAAGCACATTTTAGGCCACCTGACAAAATATTTTTCGCAGTGTAGCACTATAACAAGGGCCTTTGTCTCTGACATTAAAAGGCCTATGAAATGCATTAAGGTCTATAAAATATGAAGTATGCATACCATTTCTATATCTAGAAAAAAAATAATGACCTCATTCCGCCACTGCTTGCCTCACACTAGGACAGAATTTTTGAAATCTCAAATTGCTGAGAGACTATTGAGAGTTGCACGTTGGAGAGATGTGCAGACTTAGACGGTCTATTTGTGCCTGCAGGGATATTTGGCTATTTGTCTTCCGTAATAAGCAGATATTTTTAGGATATTTCTCTATGAAGTCTCTCTCAACAATAGAAAGCACTTGACCTGCACCTCCTCACCTTTTCCACTGGGCTCCTCGTTATTTGCACAACACCAATCCTGACAGCTCCTCCAATGATACACTCTTGTTTTCATCTTCTTTGTTCTTATCCTCCACAGACTGCGGAGAGCACTCTGGAAATGGCGATGGACAGGCAGATGATCTTAAATGGCCTCCACTAATGGCTTCAAGAAGGAATTAATATCATTCTTTCACACCGGTGACCTGCACTTACCGCAACTTTGTCAAAACACGTTCAAGAGCCCCTGCAATACAATCAGACAAAAAGAAACAAATAAATGAAATTAGAGCAGCCTAAGGAAGCTGAGTCAAAGCTGGCACTGATGCCGGCCTCTTCTCCTCATTAAAGTTCAGTGTTACCACAGAGGCAGTCTGCCTCGTCACCCTCTACCTGCTTATAATTTATCAGACTCCATTTAATGAGGCATCAAAAGAAAGGCGCAACCATGTACTTGCTGCTAGTGCTTGTACTACAGGCCCTGTGGGTGAGTTGGTGTCACGCCACGCAGCATTACCCGGCTTCATGGGGGCACTATGATGTTTGCAAGTCCCAGGTTTACGCGGAGGACCGCCTGGCCTGGCATTACATGGCCTGCCAGCCTGAAGCCACTGATATGACCAAATACCTGAGAGTGTCTCTGGACCCACCCAACATTACCTGTGGAGACCCACCTGAAATGTACTGTGCCCTGGTGAGTTTGAAACAGTTTTATGAACTTATTGATGGGTGTCAAAGAAACCATTTAACTGGTTAACATTAGGCAAAACACACTTCATTGCCTATATTATTACATGGCTGAATACTTGATGCTTATTGATCAATTGTGATAAATTATTGATCAATGCAGCAGTCAAAGTTTTTGTATAGTGAACAGTGCTAAAATTATACATTTAAACATTGTCACACAGGCAATCAATTTCCTACATAGCTTTCTAGCTTCCTGTCATATCAATCCACAGTCAATTTCTACTGAGTTTCAATTTCATGCCCCTTTATTTATTTGATATGTAGCCACATAATAAGCAGTATAATGTACATACGTCTTGAAAGTGTGGGGTCAGGATTTTTTTTTGTTTGTTTGTTTAGAACTCGCTTCACAAAGTGACAGTAAAGAAATGTATAATGTTTAAAAACAGATTTTTAAATGCTGTTTTTTAAACTTTCTATTCACCAAAGAGTCCTGAAAAAAGTATTACCGTTTCCACAAAAAAAAAAAAAAAATTAAGCAGCACAACTGTTTTCAACTGTGATAAGAATGAGAAACGTTTCTTGAGCAGCAGATCAGCATTTCAGAATGATTTCTGAAGGATCATGTGACACTGAAGACTAGAGTAATGATGCTGAAAATTCAGCTTTGCATCACAGGAATACATTTTGATATTTTAAAATATATTAAACATGAAAACATTTTAAAATATATTAAAATATTAAAATCTAAAAAAGTTATTTTTTGTAATAATAATAATAATAATAATAATTCACAATTTTAGCAGCAAATTAAATTAAATTAAATTAAATTAAATTAAATTAAATTAAATTAAATTAAATTAAATTAAATTAAATTAAATTAAATTAAATTAAAGGGCAAAATAGGTGACACATATAAACTTTCATCCATGCTTGGTGTACACTGAAAGAAGGCAAGGTCATAAATGTTCTTTAAATATTAATTTATTTCATGCTCACTGAATTCACAACATATTCTGTGAAAATCTCACAGATGGTCAACAGAACTGCAGCAAGATGCTCATATGCTTGCATGATAAGTACAGTTAATGTCAGAATTTTATGAACATAAAATGTTCATACAAAAATATTTTCCATTCCATTATAATCCATTAGATCTTTTTCGTTGAGACAGCTTTCAATGACATTTACAACAAACTATGGATCAGCAAATCAACCCAAAGAAAGTGCGAGAGACTCTTGGCATGTAGAGTGACAGATCACCTGATATAAGTGAAATGTCAATTATTTAACATGTTTGAAGGTAATGTATTTTATTCATGAGGGGCTTTATACAGAAGTGCATCCAAGAAATAGTGTCAAGCAGTGATAAACTTTCAGAAAGCGGAATGCCGTAAATGGACCTTTGGTAGCTGTGTACAGGAGAGACAGGGGCTAGTTGTCACATGGGCTGAACCATAAGGATTTGAGTTAAAACTAAAAATTACATCACATTGTAATTTAGAATATTTTTGTGAACTCCAACATTATATTTTTAATGGTGACCGTAAACAAAAGTATAATTTTACAAGTCGGGCAAGTAATTTAATGAATTATAAATAATATATTATTTATAAATGTAATAAAATCACATGTTGGCCAAAACAATTATTTGTTTTGTTTTGTTTTGTGTTTCATAGTTATGGAAGCTCGTTTCCACCACGGAATAAAACACACATAAAAAAATTGCAATAACCTTTTTTTTTTTTTTGTCACAATTCACATTTACATTTACATTTATTCATTTAGCTGACGCTTTTATCCGAAGCGACTTACAATTGCTATATATGTCAGAGGTCGCACGCCTCTGGAGCAACTAGGGGTTAAGTGTCTTGCTCAGGGACACATTGGTGTCTCACAGTGGATTCGAACCCGGGTCTCTCACACCAAAGGCATGTGTCTTATCCATTGCACCACCACCACCACACAATTCAGATTTTTTTCTCGCAATTGCAAAATTATTCCGCGCCAGAAAAAGGCTTTCCTACATAAAGGTGTTTTTGGCTAAATGTAAATGGTAAAGCAATTAACAGCCAGGTTCTCCTTGTGATAACTTACACCATATAGTGTGGCCATACCCCTCCCCCACCCCACATCAACCCTACCTTACAGCAAATTTCTTTCAAAAATAAACCAACCCCGAGAAATATTCACTGGATTAAAATAGACTAGTTGTCACATTACTAGACAACATGTTTCCTCTACTACATTGTTATGATGAAAAATATGTCTCTGTCATTTTTCTCAGGATTTATACCCAATCCCAATCCCAATCACACAATCTGACAACAAACTGACAGTCAGTCTAATGAACGTCAGCATTACAGTGGGGCCATGCCTCAGGCCATTCTAACTTATGTAAGGTCAGCATCATTTGAGGTAACAAGCCAGTCATGGAGGTCCATGTTGATAAAACATGGACCAGTAAAACAATGAGAGCTGATTTTTTTTCTACTCCATCGTGCCTTGGGGGAAGTGAGGTTGGGGAAACAGGGGTGTCATGTAACAGCAATGAGGAGTTATGTGTTAAGTGCAGTGCTCAAGGGCACAATAGCAGTGCTCGGTGGTTGGTGGTACAAAACACAGAGTATCTTGTTACTCAGCAATATTTTCTCTTGATGCCTCATTAGGCTTTTTATAGTGGGAGGCGAGTGCTATATTTCTGATATAATTACACAGTTAAACTAATTTACTAACTGCACACCATGGCTTCAATCCATTAAAAGATTCAATCAGTTGTGTTTGCTAAGAAGCTTAAACTTCCTGGCATGATCAAATATGATAAAGGGAAAAGGAACAGCAGATGGTTAATTTAAGATGCTATCAAATTTTTATGAGTAACCCCCTAATGTGAGATAGAAAACACAGATGACTGGTGTAAAGTAAACAAGGAAATAAAGCACTGATGTGGGCCCCATCCCAACATGCTCAACAGTTCACCTTGTGTAGAACATAAATTACTTATTTTCATCGTACTTTTGATAAACTAAATTCCAATTCTAACGAAAAAGAAAACTATGAATTTATATCTTAAAATTCGCAATTGCATGTTATAGTCAGAACTGCAATATACAGGTGCTGGTCATAAAATTTGAATATCATCAAAAAGTTGATTTATTTCAAGAATTCAACTTAACAAGTGAAACTAATATATTATATAGACTCATTACATGCAAAGCGAGATATTTCAAGCTTTTATTTGTTATAATTTTGATGATTATGGCTTACAGCTTATGAAACCCACGAAATAAAAATCCCAGAAAATTTGAATATTACATGAAATCACACAGTAATACCATGATCATTGAACCAGGTTTTGGTTCTTTTGGTAGTGTGGGCAGGTGCAAATCCTGCTGGAAAATTAAGTCAGAATTTATGAGTTTATATCTTACAGCTCAGACTTTCTAACTTGCAATTGTGAGTTTATATCACGCAGTTCTGACTTTCTAACTCACAATTACAAGTTTATATCTCGAAATTCTGAAAAAAAATCAGAACTGTGACATGTAAACTCGCAATTTCGAGATAAAAAAATAGAATTGCGAGATAAGTCTCAATTATCTTTTTTATTTTTTATTCTGTGGCGGAAACAAGCTACCATAGTGGAGCCATCTTTTCGCTTACATGAGATAAAGACATATAGTATAACATAATAGTAATATAATATAAGCTGCATAATAAAATAAGTTGTATCCTTTATGGAGCAGACATACTGTATTATGGTTCACTTTTACTTGGTTACAGATTTATTTATCTAACTTTATTACAGATTTATTTATCTAACTTTATTAATCATGGCTGACTGTTTATGACGTATTTCTACAGTTGCATCAGAAACAGTTTTGCTTGAGTATGATGCTGCATTCACATCAATAGGTGTGGGTATTAGTCCAAGATGACTGTTGTATCAATCAGCACAACAAAAGCAATAGAAAATGACTGACTGCACCTTTAAATATGGCAGAGGTAAATATTTAAACGCTAAGTGCACTAAGTGCAAATAGCTATAGTTGCTATTTATTTATTTATTTATTTATTTATTTTCTTTGCACTAAGTGTAAATAGTAGTTAGATGATATTTATACTTGGTGCAAATAGTGGCTGATGCAATTTGCACCTCAGTGTATTGTAGTTCATTATAAAACAGTATGTGATAATAACAACATATTCTGTGTATATGATGATATTGATTAAAATCATAAATGGATGCTCTCTTATTGGGATATTACTTGTCCGTGCCCCTAAAGCCCTTCCCTACACGTACCCCTAACCCAACCCGAAAATCAGTTTATTCCCAAATACCCACTGGGCACTTTACTTCCACTTTTCAAATACTTTCTTAATTTTTATTTCAAATAAATACCTCTCCGAGCTGATACATGATGGGATAAGGGAGAAGAATGAGTTTGGAAAAATTATATCCTGGGTCGTTCCTGGACACCTTACATTGCGCTGTTATCAGATGAGTTTCTTTTGTCATTTTGTCTGGCTCAACTAGACACTGGTGGATGAAGTTAGTGTAAATAGCCTCTGCCAGCAAGAGAGGACAAAGCTGGATATTTGCACTTGGTGTAAGGACACTCCATTATAAATCTCCATTAAGCATTTGTATTATAAAACATAGGCATTATTATGAGAAAAGTCAATGTGACTCCTCTGTCTATAAGTGAACAACAGTGTGTATTTAAGATAATTTACTGTTTCTCGAATATTTAGTATGTCTGTGGGGAACTATGACTCAAATTTATCTTATTGAAGTTACTGTTTTCCTGAAGATCTTAGATTTCAGAAAAGTCTGCCCACAGGTAGATTCATGACAGGAATTTTAAGTAGCTTGCGGTGCAAGACTTTAAACGTTCCGGCGGAGAGAGATTGTTTAAAATAATCTAAGCTAAAAACACAAAAGGCATCTCATGAGCCCAGCCAGCAGTTATATTCCAATGTGGATCAGTAGTATCGTCTCTAATATCACTAAAGAGAAGGGAAGCTTGTCTCATGGTCACTGCATATTGCATTTGCATAATCAGTACACTGCATAGAAAATAAGTATGGAAAATCCTTGGAGTGGTGCAGCCATCTCTAGACTTCATATTAATATTAAATAAATTATTTATGTTAATTTTATATTAAGATTTATATAATACAATATAAAAAGACAAGAGATTTACCATAAAACCATTTACCTTACCATAAATATTGAACATGTTTAACTGTTTGGTAACTTACAGTTAACCAATTAACAGGTTTTTACTGTAGCATTTTTATTCATGGGATTCATCCGGTCCCTTTCCACAGGTGTATAAAATTAAGCACCTAGATTATGAATGCAGACAGCATTGTGCTTGATTAATACACCTGTGGAAAGGGACCGGATGAAATCCATGAATAGTTTTTAAAAATAAATATTACATTTTAGTTTTTTATTATTATATTTTATTTTGTAATAAATCAAAAATCTGATAACTGAATTTTCAGGAATTGTGTGAACTGACTAAATATATGTGAATGCATAATTTAACTGATGAACAGTTATAAAAGATACAATTTTTAGAAGCCATTTTGGATACCATTTCTGAGACGACAGTTTCCCCCAGTTTCAATGGCCATAATGCTGCTGGACATAGTGTTCTTAGTATTATGACATTGGACACTATTATTACAAAGAGAAAACAAAAAAAAATTTTAGACCAATAATTTGTGCTTTCTAAATATTACCTCACTCTATATGAAGCCTGAGCATGAGGACAACATGACCTGTGGTTCCACAATAGCAATGAATCTGTTGTGTTTTATGATCTATCACTGCTTTCACTCATTTATCACCTACACAGAGGTGGGAGTGGGAGTTGCACACACACACATAGCAGAAGATGGAGTGTATGGGACAGTTTTTTTGCAGCAGGGAGTTAACCCTGATATTATTTTTAGCTGCTGCAAAAAGGGAGTGAGTCCAAAAACATGTAGATGAGCCTTTTCTCCTCTAGTTCTCTCTAACCTTACATCTTCAGCTTGTTTGCAACATCAACAAAAATACAGCATACAACACAAAGCAATGCAACATTCGCTCCCTTTGTCTATTCACTGCATCATGCAAACAGGCATATGGAAAGACCTCTTAGTCATTGTAGTTTGATATTTAGGCTTCACAACATAATTTTGTCCACAAAGCTAGATCTCGCTATTAATAAACCGGGTTTAGCATAACACATTAATCTTGTTAATTAAAACAAAATGTTCAATTACTCTACATCTTTTCTAATTGTTTTGAGGAGGGGCCATGAGTACAAGGATGTTCTTGCAAGATTTTAAAGACCATTTATGACTACTAAAGTGGGACAAGCAGTGCACCTAAGAGATGTTGGTACTTCCGGAGTCCAGGGAATATTAAATCATTTCAAGGAATGCTGAAAAAAATCTCAAAGGAAAGACTTTGCATTATAAATAAACTTAATTGCTTTTTCATCAAATTCTAATGGCTTGTTATATGGATGCTGAATGCCACTATATACATTAAGTAAATGAAGAACACATGCCACGGCACACGTAGGCTAACTTAAAGACCATATGGAAACTAAATTAGGATGTTTGTGACATTCATTCCGTGTGTTAGCTTTAAGGTAATCCATACACTTGTGTACTCAAAGGTTAAGTTTCAGCAGGTATTCCCAATTAAAATGTGTCTTTAGTCTTTTCCTGAGAAAAATGCACAAAATGCAATCTTTAATGGCTGAGATGTAATCTAAAGGCAATTGGTTATTTAAAAAAAATAAATAAAAAAAAACAGTTAATAAGGTCCTGACTCAAAAGGAAAGGTATACTAACACAGGAGAAACTCATTTAGCAATTTGATTGGGTCTTTTTTTTATTTTTTTTATTTTTGGATGGATGGATGGATGGATGGATGGATGGATGGATGGATGGATGGATGGATGGTATATGGAGGGTTTTCAAGCTAAAGCTCAACAGATGCCTCTCTACTACAAGAAGAGCACAATATAATCTTGGTCCGTCAATTTGAAATTACATTCCAATGCTAATACAAATTTGAAATATTTTCAAAAGTGAGAGTCCTTCAGCTCAGACCAAAAGAACTTTGAACAAAATTTTGTAGCACATTGGCAACAGTGCTCTGAGTCAAGATTACTATAATTCTTCTGAACTATGACCTGCTCTTTCAGAACGCATGAATGTGAACAGAGGTGCCAGATTACAATGTGTTCCACAGGCAGCTTACGCAAGAAAATGAGGATGAGTGTGCAGCTTAGCACTGCTCTGAGATCATCTGAATATCGACAGACTTTATGGCAGGACTGGCTTTGTTTAGGGATGATAAGCAAAGCTATATATAGATCTTGTTTGGTCGTTCAATTGTCAGTCGCTGAATTAAGTTCAAAACACTCTATGGACAATGACATCATGACAAGCCCTGACAAGGCCATATGGTATTTTCTCTTTTAGGTTGTATTTGGATGAGGATAAAATGGCATTGAGCAGGGACATATGACTTTGAAGCATCCAGACATTTAATTTCTCAGTGATTATGCAAAGATAAAGAGATTAATAATGCAGGGGTGTGTAAACAAGACTGATGGTTTTCAGGATCTGTAATTCCATTGTTGATGTGAAGAATGGTGAAAGAGCTTGCAGACAGAAATGAAGAGTGGGAAAAAGCTATGCCTACACACATACACACTCCCACACATTGGGTTTCCATGTTTTATGGGGACTTTCCATAGACATCATGATTTTTATACTGTACAAACTGTATATTCTGTCCCCTACCCTAACTCTTCCCATCACAGAAAAGCTTTTGAACAGCCAGTTGGCCCCTTCCCAGTGTAGGCCCCTGCACACCCATGGAAGCTTGTGCGTTATTGCTGCCCTGGTCTTGCGTATCCAAACCTTCGGACTGACAGCAGAAGGTCTAGACTCCATAGCAGCTTTCAGTCCAAAGACTGTTATGTAAAGCAACCAAGCACAATTCGTTTTGTTCAGCGTTATGTTTAGGGGCGTGGAAATGTAAAGTTGATGTTCCTACAATAACATACCAGCATGCAACCAATAATTCATTCATTCAAGTAATTATTGGCGCATTAGTCTGTGCCGTGAACTTCAGATACTTTTGAAAATCCAGCATTTAGTTGATTCTGATAAATGCTCATTTTAAACAACGGCTTCCTTCTTCCATGAGGGGGTTTGGCGTCACAACGTCTTTGTTTCCAGACGGACTGTTAAAGAACTCGACACACATCTCCTGGAAATCCTGTTGAAAGACAACTTCGAAACTCCTGAAGTTCTTTCCATTTTGAGTGCCTTATGCATCAGACGGTACATGCATACATCATACAGCATACATCAATGATCCATAGGCATAATTATGTCTGAGGCTGAGACTAGTAAATTAATGGTTGTGTGGAAAACCCTTATATGAATATATTCAAATGACTAGCCTCCGGTATGCAGTTGTTCATTTAAAAAGAAACAGAACAAGATTAAGAACACTTTCATGTGCGAATGCACATGTTGTAAAACATTTTTTTTTTTTTTTTTTTTTGTAATACAAAAAAAATCTATGCAATTTTTCCAAAGAATATTTTTTTATTTAACAGATTTCAGAATTGGAAAAAATATAAAGGCCCGCTCACACCAAGGATGATAACTATATTAGTGTCTACTCACTAGCGGACGATATTGTTCTGTTTATTCTAAGCGCGGCACAGTTTTGTTGTCTGCCGTCTTAAATGCTCGAGCTATTTAAACCAGGATGGATTCTGTTTGGCTGCCAATGGTTTTATCGTTTGTCATCTGGACACATTTTCTTTCTGAAAGTGAGTCCAGTCCAGCAATATTGCTTTTCTGTGCTATTATCATTATAGTTGTGGTGTGGACTCTGCTATTCTTTTATATTTAGAAAGATTTTTAGAACAACATCTTTATCATTATCGTTATAGTTATCATCCTCATTGTGAACGAGCCTTAAGGCTGCAAGCTGTCTAAAAACGTCTCAGGTTACGAATGTAACCATGGTTCCCTGAAGGGAACGGAACGTCATAGGTGGCTGACGTCATGACCAGGGGGCTCATTTATAAAACTGTGCGTAGGATCCTTACTAAAAGTGTACGTGCACCCGAAAGCCAAAAATGGCGTATGGCAAAAAATATTCAGACTTATAAAACTATTCATACGCCGAACCTGCGCAGAATTCACTTTATAAATCCCAGTCAGTGGAAGATTGTGCGCACATGCGTCTCCACCCCGAAATAACCATATATGGAGTTTACAACGCTTAGTTTTACTATGCAGATCCTCATCTGCATATCATTTGCATATGATTATTCATCCACGTGATAACGTTTAACGGTACAAGACACATTACATGAATAAAAATCATGTAGTTGCCTATCCTTGCCTATCCTTGCCTTGTTTTTGAATACATAAATCAAACAGTGTAAAATACATTTCAGAGAAAGTTTTTCTCAATCTTTTCCACTGGCCGAATTGTATTTTTAATTGATTTATATTTTTAATGGAAACAGATAGGCCTTGGGCATTATTTGCACCTTGCACAAAACTATTTTCCCAGACAATCTGGTATTATTTATCATGATAAGCAATTATCTCTGTGGTTAAAACATTAAAACACAGCACGCCACAGGAAAAGTGTTCAAAAACATTGCATCCACTACAAATATTTCTATTGATTGAATATATATATATATATATTTTGTAACTTATCAGTAATGATTTCATGTTTAAGTGTTTAACTCCATTAATTTGAATGGCATATTTAATCTAAATGTTTATATCAGAAGTAAAATAGTTTAAATCATTATTTTATTTATTTAAACTGTTATTTGCGTCAGTTTCACTAAACGGCCCAACGCGCTCGCGGACATTTAAGAAGGGATGGATATTTGCTTCAAGTGATAGACTTGGTGAGTGAAATTATATTTGTATTATCTTTCTGTATGTTTAATTTTCTTCAGATTTTCTGTCTAAAAGTGACCAAAAAGACATTTAACTCCAACTCACCATCGGTGTCGCCAAACTGCTCCATCTCCAAAACGTTCGTATGCATGGGTCAGAGTTTGCGTGCAGGTGCGCAAATTTTCCCGTAAAGTTTGTTTTTATAAATCACAACTTATGCGTCAGAAGTGGCGTACGCCTCTTTCAGGGCCTGTTTTGTGCTTACGCAACGGTTATAAATGAGGCCCCAGGAAACTATAAAGCACACCCAGACCAAACAGCGCTAGCTTCTGATAGGATGAAGCAAGTTGATCACAGGCATGCAGGGAGAATGGCAGGGTGACACAGCGACTCGTTCCCTTTAGGGAACCATGGTTACAGTCTTAACCTGAGACGTTCCCTTTTAGGGGAACTCATGCTACGTTGAAGATGCTGTGGGAACATCTAACAAGTGCCTGTGTGTGTGAAATCGTGATGTGCACACTAAGACGAAAGCACCTGGGACCCTGGAGTAGAGCCCAAATCTTACAAATGTGTGCCGCGAGGACCAGCCAGTCGCATACTGTACATCTTGGAGGGAAATTCCCGATAGCAAAGCTTTTGAAGCAGCCATATCCTAGTGGAGTGAGCCCAGACAGCCATAGGTGAAGGCTGGCTGGCCAACTCGTATGCAAGTGAGATTGCCTTGACTACCCACTTGCTCATCCTCTGCTTAGATACTGGGAACCCTTTCCGGGTCGACCCAAAACACAAACAAAGAGTTAGTTTTTCGACACAGGGCAGCTCTGTGGACATAAGCATCTAATGCCCTGACTGGGCAAAGCAGATTCAGCTTCTCTTGGTCAGACATCCGGAAAGGAGGAGGACAGAAGGCTTGCGGCACAATGGATCTCACCACATTAGTGGGGACCTAGGGAATGTAACCTGGCCTCTGGTGGAGAAAAGCTTTCACCATGCCAGGTGCAAATTTTAAGGGAGGCCAATTTCTCCAATTCTTTTGAGAGACTAAATGGCAGGGAGAAAAACAGTTTTGAGAGTGAGAAATTTCTCTGGATCTTCTATGATGGGCAGACGTTACAGATCCTCATATGCAGGAGTATGAGGTTCAGAGTCCTCAGTATCTCCTGTCTCGATACTAACAACATCCAACTCATCAGAGCTGGATAGTTGGAGTACCGGTGCTTCACCCAGGGTGGAAGAAACCGTTGTGCGTGCTTCCAGACTCTGAGGGCCCATCTCTAACCCCTCTACCAGATCCATCTGCAAACCCCATTACAAAAGTCGCCAATGTGCCTCAGCAGCAGCGGGACCTGAGCCACGAGGAATGAGTGCCAAGGTGTCAAAGAGTGCCCGGCGTGAGCAGAGCATTCGTAACAATAACCACTCCCAATGTTCACATTCACCCCCACCCATGATATAGTGAGGGCAGGGAGAAGCACATGGTTTAAACTGCTGTTTGCTCGCCATATTTATAATGTCAGTTATTACAATGGTGATAAACTTCTGTTCTAACATAGTCAAAATGCTGTTCTAAGACAGACAAACACCAAAGGGACAAGCGATTTCAACATTGAGCACTTGCTGAAGACACAGAAGCTAGCGTGTTTGGTCTGGGTGCGCTTTACAGTTTCCTGGTCATGACATCACCCGCCTATAACGTTCCATCACACCATCAGACTAAATTCACACATGCTTCTCAACGCAATCACGCAGAGGCATTCCCACAGCATCTTTCGATCGCAGCGCGAGTTCCCCTTCAGTGAACTAAAGGATCTGTGTATTAGATATATTAATATGTCAAGAATCACAGTGCATTTTATTACATAGAATATAGCTGTTAATGCAGGTAGAGAGATCGAGGAAGATTTCCCACATTTATTTACTCCTCACATTTTATTCCACCGCACACTGTGCATAACATTCTTGCTGTTATGGGAATACCAACCCGACATGAATTACCAAGAATCAACTTGCTTTATTAGTCTCATTTCCCCAAAAAGCCAAGATGAAGCCAAGATCTAGCAAATAAATTAATGAAAGTAAGGGCTTTTGGCAATCCAGCGCAAACTGTCTGCCAGCAACGCGCTCCAGACGGCAAGGGATTCCTTTCAGAGTCTGGCCTGCTGGCTGGCACTGTGAATTTCCCATCCTCCTTCTGATCTGAGCGGCTTGGCAGTCTTTGAGGCAGAGCCTCATGAGCATGTGTCAGACCTGCATCCTAAGACAGCGAGTGCTGGACTGAAGGCTTGTTCAGGATCACAGGGGTCACAGATGCTGAAAGCCTCTTCACTCAGAGAAATACAAAAGCACCAAAGCAACAGAAAGACATTTTCATTTGGACAGTTTCTATGGAGAGGTAGTTTATGAGTAACATACTTCATAAAAAGCCATAGTCATAAACACTGCGGCGCTTCATGTGGCATGTGGGGACAACAGTTGCTTTAATGGCTTGAGACTTTTCTTTGTTAAAAGTAAAAAAAAACAAAAAAAAAACAGTGTCATTCTTCAACTATTCTGTGTGGACTTGTCAGCCTGAGGTGTTGTTGGGCCTGAGGAAGATCTGCCTACCTGTCTGAGTGGCTGAAGCAGAGGCACTGGTGATGCGAAGGTTTGGCAGTGAAGGGAGACTGGCCACTTTTAATATAGCCTACTTGTGACAACTTAAAATCTTCATTCATTAGTGACCATTGCCTGAATGTATGCCAAATGGTTTTATTGTGTTCTTCCAAACACTATAGAAAAATTATTGATATTGAAAATTTAGTTTGAAGGACAGAACTGACAAGAGTGACATTAAGGATGTGGTGTTTGAAACCAAAATACAAAACCACTGCTGCATAAAACACAAATTTGTGTGACTGGACTTTTGGCTAGTTACATAAATATAGCCTGTCTTATTTTAAACTTTCCTGTGACAACTATAGCCCTGGTGTCTCTTTTAGAACACAAGACAATTATTTTTGGATGGTCAGAATTTTAAGAACTAACTGATAAAAAGAGATGGAAGGGAGAAAGCATATAAATAATATTAAAATAACACCATAGTATTTATTCATATTTTAAATAAGCTGATTTTAATTTTGGTTTAATTTTAGTAATTTTGCTATGTGCTTTTGTCATTTTTATATATATATTTTTTTATATTTACATTTAGCTTTAAATAATTTTATTTCAGTTTAGTATTTTGGTTTAGTTTTTTACAGTTTTATACATTTTTCATCTAATATTGAAATTTTATTTTAGCGTCATTTCAATTAATTTTTTTAGGCCTAGTTTTAGTCCTTAGTTTTATCAACTCTAAAGGGAGATAGACTTATAAGAGGGTGTTTTGATGGGTAATTGATTGAATAACCATAATGCACTTGCAGTTACACCTTTTAAAGGATTTTTTTGTGCGTGGCGTGGGGGTGTCATTGTCAACCTTGCCTACTGTAAGTGCATTTCCTAGTTCCTTAAAACTGAGGGAAGTGTAGAAATTATCTTTGTCAAATTTGGCAGGATACCACAGATGTAATACTTAAACACTAGGTTGAAAATAACTATTCCTTTGTGCATTAATACAAGGTGGTGACAGCTTTGCAATTTGTAGGATTGGAAGCTAAAAAAAGGATTCTCCCCTAAATCTATTAGTAACTTCACTTGATGTACAGTTGTGAAAACACCTTACACATGAGATGTATAAAACAGGCTGTTATGAAAGATTGGCATTTTTGAAGGTGAATAATTAGACTTGTAATGGAGAGCTTCTTGGAAAAATAAACTGGGATTGATCTATAATGCCTGGAGAAAGCTATAGTTTACATTACCATTCATGTCAATGGCAGTTGTTCGGCTGACACAGGACCCTCTAGAAGTACACAATTGGAAATCTAGCATCTTTGCTCAAGGGACCAAGAGCTGTCAAATGTCATGTGACTAATCACTGACACAACTAACAGGAAACACTCAAAACTTTGGCTGAACTTTTTTAAATCATGTTTAGGGAACATTCAAAAACTATGTTTTCATTACTTTATTACATTACTTTTTCATTACTGTTAGCAAAACATTCTTCAAATAGTTTTTAGCTAGGGAAGCTGCATTAAAATAACATCATGACAACATAAACCTATACCAAAATGTATTTAAAATACATTTATTTAATACTAAGTATACTACAAATCCATTAACATTTATTGACACTTGAGGCTTACCGATATAAATATTATAATTAAACTTTATTTGAAGTACTTCTTTATTACACAATGCATATATACCTTAATGTTAAGCCTAAAATGTGTTTCAATGTCACTTTTAGTAAGGATAGAATAGCCACTGTATAATATCAGTCTTTAAATGCAAGATTAAAGTGTACCTAAAGTATATTTGCAATAGTTTCAGTTTAGCACAATCAAATATACTTGCGGATTTAGTTGGACCTCAGCACCATTTCTGGATAACTAATGTGCACAAAATTAGTTCCAATTCCAATTTAGCAGACTTTAAGTATATCAATTTAGTATACCAACAGTACAATTGCAGGGTATTAATATTAAGTACACAGATATGTAAATGTATTTGTTGTATACTTAGCATTAAACAAATGTATTTCAAATACATTTTAGTACATTTATTTTTCACTAGGGAATCCTGGTTGGTTGATGGAAGATAGAAAATAAATCCAGTAGCTGACAACCACACTACCCATTTTCAAGAGTACTTTCAAGATTATTTTGCTTTAACTTTCTGACACGACTTACAACAAAATGTGATTATCATTGTAACCAGCAAACCTGTGTAAAGTACAATGCAAGCGCCCATTAAAGGCAGTGCAATGTTCACATTACATTCAGAAAAATAAAAGCACAAAAATGTACAAATAAAACTTACATTTTCAAGGGAGCATGTCATAGGCCCCACACTTTGGGAAATACTATAAATAGTATTTGTTTCTTGCACCCGTAATCCTATATAGAACAAGCAGTTTGGGAAATGGATGGATGATTCTTTCAACAACAACAAAATAGCTGGAATAAAACAGCTAATTTTTTATGTCCAACCATGAATAGAGAAAGATGGTAAAAAGAAGCAGAATGTTTAGTTACATAAACTAAAACTAGCAGGGTATGCTAGCCAGCTAAACCTTGAGATCTGGAGTCAAAAAGATTCTGGGAAGAGGATCTTCAGTGTAAGTGAGGACATTATATTCATCAGAATGAGTCACACTGCTTAAACCCATCTTCACTTTCTCCACTAGAATTGAGTTGATTTGAGAAACAGCTCATCTCATTAATCATGCTATGAAATTTCTATGACTAACCCTGCATTAAAGTGGCAATCAAGAATACATGAATAGTCAGATGGTTAATCAGCTGAGTCTTTTGTATAATTCTCTTCATAAGTGTGACATATTTAAATTATTAGTGAGGGTCACTTGTTTAACAGAAAATATACTGTCGAGTAATACTGAAGAGGTAGAGCAGATATGACTCAGAGCTGCATTTATGTTATAAAATAAGATAAGAGGTAAAGGGGGAGCAAAGTGTCAGGGAGGGCAGATGTGAAAGTTCAAGGAGGGCAAACATAACAGCCATCTTGTGGTATGGGTAAACAATGGAGATGATGGGCTCAGAGGTCACTGGCTGGATGGCAGCCCTGCCATGTGCCACACATGAACCTCAAGGACACCTTATACATGCACCAGAAGAAAGGGGTAACAATAGATTCATGACAGCTACAATGAGGCATAATATCTGTCAATTACTTGCATTTTGCCTAACGAAAGCTATTCTGCCACATAAAAAAAAAAAAAAATGTTTTTGACTATGACAATGTTGAAATTCTGCGATACAAGGTCATAATTATGAGATAAACATTTGGACATAGAGGGCAATTAGTATCTACATTTTTGTTGTTGTTATAAATATGATTTACCTAAGCAGGTTTATTTTTCTTATCTCGGAAATGGTTTTCCATATAAGCCTATATAGGTGAATTACAAGGAGTCTTATGCATGTCATTTTATTCACTCATTTGAATACATATTTTAGTATTATTTGCTCAGTAATTTTTTTTTTAAAAAGAGGTCATGTCATAATTTTTTTTTAAATCTGATTTTTTGTTAGTGTTCACAAAACAAGCTTCATTTAAAAAAAATATATATATATATTATATATATATAATTTCTAGGCTTGCATGTGTATATTTTGCTAAAATGAATATTTAGATGCGACTGGAAATGCTTTACGTGTTCCTCAATTTGCATATTATAAATGAGCTGATAAAAACAAGTTAATTATATGGTATAACTAAGAAACATGTGCATAATGTTATCTATATTTAAATGTAAATCATGCAACTCAAATAAGCATTCAAAAAAAATTGTAAACACTGAAAAAAAAATTAAAAAAAAAGATTTGTGCTGCCGGTTCAGTAGATTAAAATGAGTTAATTCAAGGTGTTTATTGAACAGTTTGTCACAACAAATGCAGATCAAGACTGACACACATTTGAGCATTATTAATCAAACATAATCCATTCATGTTGATTAATTTAGTACTGCAGGGAAAGCATGTAATTGTTAGGTTTCTGGTTGCAGCAACGAGGAAACAGGATTTCTGTGCAGCAGACTTTAACGATAAACTTAAAGAAATGCTCAGGAGACTAAGAACAAGGACAGAAAAACCAGCTTAACATTAACATCAACAGACACTGAACAGGACAAAACACAGGGCTTAAATACACAGAGCAGATGAGGGAAATGAGACACAGCTGGGACAAATGAACTCCGTGACAGAAACCATAGTAACAAACAGGCTTGGGATGAACTAATGAAGGAGGAGTGGCTAGAAACTGAACACAGTGAACAGAGGAAGTCCAAACACAAACAGAAATGTGACATTACCTCCCCCTCCCGGAAGGTTCTGGCAGTTCAGGTGGCCACCAGGGCGTCGCTGGTTCAGGAGTCCAGGGCGAAGCAGGCAGCTCGGGAGACCAGGGCGGAGCCGACCCTTCAGGCGGCCAT
Organism: Leuciscus leuciscus; assembly: GCF_965113295.1. Lineage (NCBI taxonomy): Eukaryota > Metazoa > Chordata > Actinopteri > Cypriniformes > Leuciscidae > Leuciscus > Leuciscus leuciscus. The sequence continues at coordinate 22,577,919 of NC_138730.1, read as the reverse complement.
GACAGAGACGACCCTTCAGGGCTGAGCGTTTCGGGGACAGTCTCCATAGATGGGTAGCATAAAATAAAATTCTTGGGTGGAGTTTGACTCTGTAGCTGGCTTGTGGGCTGAAGCGGGCTCAGGGACCGGTGGCAAATTCTCAGGCACGGTGGCAGCCATCTTGGCCAAAGGCTCTGGTTCGGGCGTGGCGGCGGCCCCGACGGGACAAGACTCTGGAAAGGCAGCGACGGTTGATGGCCCATGGGCCGGAGCCGATGTGTGCGCTGCCCACACACACATAAAACAGACGTGTCGACAATGAGCGCTGCATCCTCCATAGCCGACTCAGGCGCGGCGGCCATCTCTTCCAAAGACACAGGCAAGGCTGATATGCTGTTAAGAAGCTCAGGCTCAGCAGGCATGACAGGAAGAGACTCAGGAATGGGGCCATATTGGGACATGGCTCTGGAATGGAGGCCATCTCAGGACGAAGCTTTGGAATGGTGGTCATCTTGGGACAAAGCCTTGGAATGTCGGCGGCCATGATGATGATCATCCAGATTTAAAAATTCCACCAACTCACAGAATTTGGCAGAGTAATCCCTAAGAGGTAGTCCTTGGTGGTGGAGATCGATGAAGGCTGCTGCTAAATCCAGAATTCAGTTGTGGTCTGTCAATCTGTTTGGTTTCTGGTTGCAGCAACGAAGAAACAGGATTTCTGTGCAACAGACTTTATTAAAGGTCCCGTTTTATGCCCCTTTTCACAAGATGTAAAATAAGTCTCTGATGTCCCCAGAGTGTGTATGTGAAGTTTGAGCTCAAAATACCCAACAGATCATTTTTTACAGCATGTTTAAATTGACATTTTTTGGGGCTCAGAAAAACGAGCTGTTTCAGTGTGTGCCCTTTAAATGCAAATGAGCTGCTGCTGGACGACACAGGGGGCGGAGCTTCATGAGCTCGCGCTCAGTCTGTCAGGAAAAATTCATCTCACGGAATGATGATAATATCAGAAACTCTCAGTAACGGCGTTCATTTCGAGTCGGACAATAATGCCTACAGAGTCAGAGTGCTGTATAGAGATGAAACAGGTATGGTTTAGTAGTTTAATTACGGTTATTATAACGTATTTGTCATCTGCTTGTAGGCTATGTATCCATTATTTATTAATAGGCTACAAGTCTGCTGTCTGAATGATGATCAAACATGTACTGATGAGTTTAATAAAGTTTATTGTACATCACACAAAAGATGAAGCGTCAGTTTTACTTCAGAAAATCACCGTAAGAGCTGAGTAAACACAGTAGCCTAAGTTATAAGAAGTGCGCAAGTAGCCAGTAGAGTTGAGGGAGCATTCCTGTGGGCGGAGGTTAGTCAAGAAACGGTTCTAGTGACATCATTAAAGAAGGAAGTAAAGGGATGTAGTCCAATCGAGCCGTTTTTTGTAGTCAACTTCTGTTAAATAAAATATCTCGCTTGGCATTGAACTTTGAGCTTTATAATTTTACAGATATTATTTATGCTCTAACAGCAACATTACACACTAACTAAAGTTTGAAACATGGGATCACGCAGAACGGGACCTTTAACGATAAACTTAAACTTACAGAAACGCTCAGGAGACTAAGAACAAGGACAGACCAACCAGCTTAACATTAACATCAACAGACACTGAACAAGACAAAACACAGGGCTTAAATACACAGAGCAGATGAGGGAAACGAGACACAGCTGGGACAAATGAACTCAATGACAGAAACCATAGTAACAAACAGGCTTGGGATGAACTAATGAAGGAGGAGTGGCTAGAAACTGAACACAATGAACATAGAGGAAGTTCAAACAGAAACGTGACAGTAATGATAAAATGTATACCCTGAATTGTAATTATATCATTGCAGTGTAATTAGCTTTGAATAAAAGTGTCTACCAAATGCATAAATATACATAAAATCAAAAAATTAAAACGTATAAATAAATATTTACTAATTTACAATATAGTTTTGCTGTTGTTGTTGGTGGTGGTGATTTTTAATGCCAGGAAGTGGAAAAATCAATCAAATCAGGAAACAAGTAATCCCAACCCAACCCAACTCCATGTGCTGTTAAACATGAAAGACTAGCACATGAAGTGGTGGGAAGAACTGTTGATTTAATTCTGACAGCTTGGTGTATCCGGCCTCTTCCACCCCCTCTGGATAATGAAGTGGTGATAAGTTTACCCCAGCCGGACGAAGGCCCATGGGATAGATAATGAGGCCAGTTGTTAATTAATGTAAAGTTCCTCTGGTCTCTGTATGCTCTGTGAATCCCAATTAGTCTAAAGCCTAACAACATGTTGCACTTGATTTTCAGTTCACTTCAAAGCTCAGGCTCCTTCTGCAGTTTTCAGAGTCCCTGCTTCTCAAAGTCTTTATACTAAAGGGCACACTGCATGGCATGGAGGAAAGACAGCAATGCGTACACTTCTGCTTAGATGCAACCACTGCTTCCACCTCTCACATCAAATCATTAAAACAACACCGTGTCCAAACCAGACGAGACAAGAAAATGTATCAGCCCACACTAAATGAGAAAAAATGCTCCACAACGCAGCACAAACAAAATCAGAGCAGAGTGTGGAAGAGTTCGGTGTTTGCATGCACACTCTCAAATTCGCAACACTCTACACAGCATAAAACATATACCAACCTATTGTTATGACTTTGGATTGCTTCTCCAGATGGCATCCTTTGTTATGGTTTTCCTTGTGGAAAATGAGGGATTTGTTATGTAATATCAGAAGTTTCTAAACGTACAAAATCAGTCTGTCCTCGTGGATGTTGGATGATTAATATACATGGGGAGAGATTTTGGTGTGGACGGGGCTACATTGCGCACCGCATAAATAGAACCAATACATAAAAAAAAATAGACTATTAGCAACCATAAATTAGGTATGCCTGATATGTGTTGGATTTTGCATTATTCATATTTAAAAATATATATAGCTGTTTTCTAGTTTAATATATTTTAAAATGTAATTTATTCCTGTGATGTCAAAGCTGAATTTTCAGCATCATTACACTAGTCTTCAGTGTCACATGATCCTTCAGAAATCATTTTAATATGGTGATTTGGTGCTCAAGAAGCATTTATTATTATTATCAATATAATTTTTTTTCTGGATTTTTGAGTGAAACCCTTTTGAACGGAAGTGTATTTAAAGGGATAGTTCACCCGAAAATGAAAATTCTGTCAGTAATCACTCACCCTCATGTTGTTCCAACCCTGTAAGGCTTTCGTTCATCTTCGGAACACAAATTAAGATATTTTTGATGAAATCTGAGAGCTGGATCACTCCTCCATAGGCTTCTATGGGATCGAAACTTGCCAGCCCAGAAAAGCTATTAAAGACATTGTTAAAATAGTCCAAGTGGCTAAACCACAAGTTTATCAAGCGACGAGAATACTTTTTGTGCGCTATAAACAACAAAAATAACGACTTTATTCAACTATTCATTTTCGTCTGTGTGGGCCTGAATGAATTGACGTAGTGTAACAGCGCAGCGCGTCTGGGTTGTACGTCACCACGTAGGCTCACTATTGGCTGACGCTGGTCATGTGTGTGATGCGTGTGACGTACAACACATAATCCTATCCCTGATCCAGCTCTCAGATTTCATCAAAAATATCTTAATTTGTGTTCCGAAGATGAACGAAAGTCTTACGGGGTTGGAACAACATGAGGGTGAGTGATTACTGACAGAATTTTCATTTTTGGGTGAACTAACCCTTTAATGGCAGCACAACTGTTCAAATCCATCTTTTTTTTTTTCTGCATCTGATCAGATCTGTGTTTTCTGTGTGACCTAATGCCACAGATATCTAACACGCTGAGATCCTGTGGGGATTTACTTAGGCCATGGATCTTATCATAATGTTTTCATTTTACGGACAGTGAAGTGATTTCCACATATCCTATTGGCAATCTGTCAGGCCTACGCCACAGATCTTATTCTGCAGCGTGTGCAAGTCTCGCTGGCTTCAGAGTTCACCACCGCTTTGCTTCATTTCTCCCATGGTCAGTGGGGTAAGTCCTGCACTGCAGTAAAGCACCTCTATGACTATGGACCATTAAAGTGCTATTGAGTTTCTGTCAAATGGCCTGCACCTACAATCTCTCACTGTCCCTCCTCTCAGCCCTCTCCATTATCAGGCCCCTCCAGCCAGCGTGGCTCAACATCACCATAGACATAGCTAAGATTGCCATACCTGGACAGAGTCTGCATTAGTTTCAGCTGTCGAAACCTTGCTTTAGGTCTGTGTGAGGAAGGATGTGATGTATCCTTGTGATTCTGGGCTAACCCATAACCCTACATCAATATAAGCTTCAGCAATTTTGTTCCTCTGGGAGAGATTGGGGACTCAATCTCATATAGTTGCTTGTGAAGACCCTTGTTGTAATTGGATCCTTCTCATAGTGCAGAAGGGACTTTTCTGAAGAGCAGATAAAGCAGAAATCATTGGTTTCAGAGAGTGGACCTGAAGAAGAAGTTTGACACACGTTTGACACAAGTTTGGGGTCATAACAAGAGGGTCAAGGTTTGGCTGGTTAGCATGATGCCGTTACCCCCTGCTGGTAGATACCAGAAATTCACCATTTGGTTTAAAAACTTTCCCCATTGACTGCCATTTAAAGTGACCCTATATTATGCTATTTTTAAATGTTTCCAATTTTGATTCGAAGGCATCCTACAATGGGATTAGCTACATGCATCTAAGGTCATAAAACACTTTGATTTTCTCATAATATACATTGCACATCATCTCATTTCTCAAAGAGTCTGGAAACGGTACGTTCAAAGATTCCGTCTCTCTAAACCCCTCCTTTGAGCCTACTCTGCTCTGATTGGTCAGATGGCTCAGTCTGTTGTGATGCTGTCTACCGCTTACAGCATGTGTCGGAAAATAAACGCCTATTACCAAATCTGAATTTTAGCTCTGGTGGCTTCCTCGATGCTTGATACACAGTGGTACAAACAGATGGCGTCGGTTTTCCGTATCAATTCCAGTGCGAGTCCTCATCTATTTGAAGTACATCAAAGTGGATTCACAGCACTGAAAACAGCGTCTTCTCGACATTTAGACAAAACGAAATAAACTCTTCCAATCTCAGCTACAACTACAGTGTTTGAGAGTGAGTCAAAGACCTCAGTGAAGACCATAGGCCTATTAGAGATAGGCTAGCATTATTCAGACTTGTGACATTGTTACGTAGGTATGTAACAGGAAGTGAGACTGGAATTGCTTATGACCAGTTTCAGCAGTTCCGAATAGACCATATTTGCAACCAACATACAGACCCTTTCCAAAAAATTTGAATATCATGGAAAAGTTTATTTATTTCCATAATTCCATTCAAAACGTTAAACTTCCATAGATTATAGATTCAGGGCCCACAACTTAAACGATTTCAAGTATTTAGTTGTTTATTTGTACATAATTTGGGCTTCCAGCTCATAAAACCCACGAAAACAGGATTTCAAAAAATTTGAATATTACATGAAATCACACAGTAATTACACAGTAATACCATGGTCTTTGAACCAGGTTTTGGTTCTTTTGGCAGTGTGGGCGGGTGCAAATCCTGCTGGAAAATGAAGGAAGCATGAAGTGCTCTGAAAATGTCCTGGTAGACGGCTGCGTTGACTCTGGATTTAATAAAGCACAGTGGACCAAAGTCCTCTTTTCTGATGAGAGCAAATTTTGCATCTCATTTGGAAACCAAGGTCCCAGAGTCTGGAGGAAGAATGGAGAGGCACACAATCCAAGATGCTTGAAGTCCAGTGTGAAGTTTCCACACTCTGTGTTGGTTTGGGGAGCCATGTCATTGGCTGGTGTTGGTCCACTGTGCTGTCCACTCTACGCAGGACATTTTCTACCAGGACATTTTCACAGCACTTCATGCTTCCTTCAGCAGACAAGCTTTATGGAGATGCTGACTTCATTTTCCAGCAGGATTTGCACCTGCCCACACTGCTAAAAGAACCCAAACCTGGTTCAAAGACCATGGTATTACTGTGTAATTACTGTGTGATTTCATGTAATATTCAAATTTTTTGAAATCCTGTTTTCGTGGGTTTTATGAGCTGGAAGCCCAAATTATGTACAAATAAACAACTAAATACTTGAAATCGTTTAAGTTGTGGGCCCTGAATCTATAATCTATGGAAGTTTACCGTTTTGAATGGAATTATGGAAATAAATAAACTTTTCCATGATATTCAAATTTTTTGGAAAGGGTCTGTAGATATAGTAACTATACTTTTCTTTAAGTATGATTTATGTAAGCATCTATTATAGTGTTTATTTATATTTTAAATTATTTAATTTTCATTTTAGTTTAAGCTTTGGTAATTTTGTTGTGTTTTTGTAATTTTATTGTTCTTTATATACTGTTTTTTTTTTTTTGCTACAATTTTTTTTTTTTTTTTTTTTATTGACAAGGAAACATTTCTAATTTTCATTTCGTTTTGTTTAAGATTTTCATCTGATATTTATATTTTATTTTATTTTATTTCAATTAACAAAAATAATAATAATAATAATAATAATATATATATATACAGTATATATATATATATATATATATATATATATATATATATATATATATATATATATATAGTTTTAGTTAACAACCCTGCCATTAAGATGAATGGGAATGCTAATAACCTTCCCAGGGTATTACAGACCTTCTTAACTCATTACCACAATGTCAAATAATTGTAATGCATTATATCAATGCAAATATACATCCCAGAGATTTACATGTTTAAAGAAACTGAATTGTTAGTTAAATATTGACACTCTTCCTTCATAAATTCCACATAGAGCATATCCTGTCTTTGTCAAAGCAGAAGAAAAGAGAGATTATTAAATACAATTAATCAGACATGACGTTGAAGCCAGACTTCCTCAGGCTTTACCTTGATCAGAGTCTAAACTGTGAATCACACAACCTCCTCTGTGTTACGCTATATTTCATTGAAAAGCTTTTTCTTTTCTTTACGTAAAACATTGAAATTGCATGCATGTTTTTCAGTGCATTTTATCACAGGAAACCATTTGTTCTTTAAAACTTGGTTGCAGGTACTGGTAGTGATTCTGTGCATAGAAGGAATGGGGAATTTACAGGCTTCAGTCAGTGATCTGGGGTGCGATTCTTAAACATTTGTCCCATCATCTGATTTGTAGGGCAGCTTGGACCTTCATCAGGCCCTGCTGTCACTGGCCAATGAATTTATGTTCCTCATCCACATAATCTGTCCCGGACCACATCAACGGGGCTAGGCCTGTCAGTCTCACAACCTTCATGTCTGTCACATCTGCTATTGTTGTTTTTTGGTGGGGGAGGGGTGGTGGTTCTTGAGTTACTGCCCTAACTGTGTATGATATGTAATTTTTTTACAAAAACACAATATTTGCAATAGTTTAATTATTCACTTTCCCCAAATTTGCGGTCAGTAAGATTTTAAAATGTTTTTAGTGATGTCTCTTATGCTCATCACAGCTGCATTTATTTGATCAGAAATACAGTAATATTATGAAATATTATCACAATTTAAAATAATGTGTTCTATTTAAAATTTAATTTATTCCTGTGATGACAAAGCTGAATGTTCAGCAGCCATTAATGTAACTTTTTATCAGTTTAACGCATCCTTGCTGAATAAAATGATTTTTATTCAAAAGTATTCAAAAAAATCTTACTGACCCCAAGCTTTTGAACTGTAGTGAATATTTTGTATTTATTATTTGATAGTCTTCTTTTATTTCAGTTATTGTTGCTATGATTACTTAAATAATATTTTGATGTTGTAATCAAAATAATGATCAAAGTGTGTTTTGATAAAAGAAAATATATAATCTTAAATTAAACTGAAATGTTATTATTATTCAACAGAATTTAGATTCAATTCTAGTCATACAATAACTGGTTTATTGTCAGAATTACAAAAGATGATGTTGTATTCAGTGAACAGTAATTCATATGCTTAATTGAAGGCTTGTGTCTGTGGCCAAATTATTAAAAATTAGTTTGTGAAAATAGGTACTATAATAATCTTCTAATTCTGTACCATAATTCATTTTAGGTTTGAAATGTACAACCTGTTTTTCTGCTCTGGATCAGTTGGGGGTAATAACATTGAACACTTTCATTGGAGCTCACAGATTCTCAATTAATACACGATCGTATGATGAATGCCCTAACATCCCCAGTTCAAACCATTGGACCGCAATCCGAGACACAATATTGGATTGCCCCTTTGGCTTTATGAGGCAGGACCTCATTAGCGACCAGTCTAACATGACCTTTATGTTGAAGTGTCTGTGATGCACACTTCTATGGCGGTTCTCTAATCAACAGGGATTAATAGAGAGCAGCTTTGGAAATTACTGCTGTGGTCCAGTGCTGCTGATGGAGATGTCAGCTATTCTAATGAGCACCACTACACTGTCTTTCCTCCTCTAACAGAGACCATACTTGGAATAGGATATAATCTACATCGATTTTTCAATGGCCACCTTCAACATTGGTCACTCTATCCCCAAGTGTTAAGAGGAGAGAACGTATTGATCGGGATAAGGCAGCAGCTTTTGGTCAGGGAGCCACTGCAGGAGAATCCAGTGGAAGGCCTGGCCCTCTTTGTCACATTAAGCCACTCAGTATTGTCTATATCAGGGTATGTAAGTGTTGTAATGCGGTTGGAGGAAGAAATCAATGATAATATATGTGTGCAGGTGGTAAATCTGTTCTACTTTAAATGCACACAGAGGGGGACCGATGGTTCAGTAACATGAAGACTAAAAAGAAGATTACAGCCAAAAATTATCCTCATCTCCCACATGTTGTTCTTAAACCCATATGTTGTTCTTAAACCCATATGTATTTTCTGTGGGACACAAAATTAGATGCTTTTGAAGAATCATTACATTGCTCTTGCCAAATGACTGAGCTACTGAGCTACAACGAAGAAAGAAAGAAAGAAAGAAAGAAAGAAAGAAAGAAAGAAAGAAAGAAAGAAAGAAAGAAAGAAAGAAAGAAAGAAAGAAAGAAAGAAAGAAAGAAAGAAAGAAAGAAAGAAAGGCTTGTGTGCTATAATCTACTGAAATAAATATAAGTGAATGGCAGTTTGCATCTTGTTCCTCATACACCTGCAAGACATGGTTGTGTAAAATTGGGAATTTTTCATATAATATTTTATTTTAATGTAAATAAAGCCAAGTATATGTTTATATACACCTTATTTTTCAACTTGGAAGCCAGCTATTTTGTGTGAATGTGCAATATTCTGATTCATTATTCGCTAGGTGAATAACTAGAAGAGTATCAAAGTGCAGTAAACAGTCAAACCTTGTACTATAGACCAGTGTGTTTATGATTACAATAATACATTGAAATAATATGATAACAAATTCCAGTTTGCAACATCAAGCAGCATAGAGGGCTGTTTTAAATTGCAATTCTGCATCCCTGTTTGCTAGCACATTTCAATTTCTGGAATCAATTCTGAATATGACACATATGAAATATGACACATACATTGTATAAACTACTGTTATTGTGCTTTTAACGTCATCTTCGTTGCTTGAAAGCACCTTACTATGAACTTTCCTTGTATGGCGAGAATTGTGTAAAAATTCTTCAGAAATGTACATTTTTGTGTTCCATGAAAACCAGTATATGGTTTTGGAATGACATGAATTCCAGTAGATGAATGTTTTGTTAAAGTAGATGTGATCCTTCTGCCTCACTAAACACTTGTGCCTGAGTGAAACAGTATTTGCTCAGCATAGAATCTCAGATCAAATCTTCCTGTGAACATTCCTGGATGAAACAAACAAGGGAAACACATTTTGATCCAACAACGCAGAGTAGATAATTAATTTGATGTGAGGAAGCATCACAATCTGTCCGTTCTTCCACTGACAGCAGCGATGGGGATAAAATTATTGCACAAACAAAGCTGAATCTTTTGTCCCAAGAGCCTTTAGATGTTATGCATCTTTTGTAATTGCATTCCGCCGCTGTTTGTGCCTGAAACAAAACAAGATTTATGACAATTGCGGCCGATCAAACATGTATACAAGACGGAAATTAATGGCCGTCTCCTCAAAGTTCATGGCTGATTGTCATTTGTGCTATGGCTCAGAGGTGTGCTGAATGTTAATGAAAAAGTTGATCTGAGAAACAGCGGCTCAGCGGTGCAGGGCAGACACAGACACATGAAAAATGCATGGAGCTCTGTGTGTACCTTCAACTTCACTCATCTGAATTCTACTCCCATTCCAACTGGCCAACAAGCAAGAATATCAATTACATTAGCAATTTGGGTGGTTGCGAGCGAGCGGGTAACCGTTGAGCAGCTCTCGTGAGACACACCACTCCGAATGCACACAATGGCCATTCTGAGCACCGTGCTTAGCAGTCACCTCATGAAAACGTCCAACTTATTGCATTAATGGAGACTGAAGTGTTTTCACCAAAGAATATGTTCATTAACATCATGATTCATGTGGAGAATCAAACATCTCAGTGTGGGTTCCCTCTGTTCACCTCAAATGAGTGCCAGTGTCTAGCTGCAAACCTGTTACTATTAGCTCACTGCAAAATTAACAAATCCGGTCTGTGTGTGTTTCAGGAAAACCCATATATGTGTAATAATGAATGCGACGCTGAAACCGAGGAGCTGGCCCACCCGCCCGAGCTCATGTTTGACTCTGAAGGACGAAACCCCACTACATTCTGGCAGTCGACCTCCTGGAAGAAATATCCGAAGCCCCTTCAGGTCAACATCACGCTGTCCTGGAACAAAACAATAGAACTCACAGATGACATTGTCCTTACCTTCGAGTCTGGCCGACCTGAGCAATTAGTCTTGGAGAAGTCGCTGGATTACGGTCGTACGTGGCAGCCGTATCAGTTTTATGCAGCTGACTGTTTGGATGCCTTTACTATGGAGCCAAAAGCTGTACATCAGCTGACCCAAAGCAGTATGCTTGAAATCATCTGCACTGAGGTCTATTCAACAGGCTATGTGTGGAAGTACGACAAAACTGTACGCTTTGAGATCAAAGACCGCTTCGCTCTACTTGCTGGTCCGAGACTGCACAACATGGCTTCTCTGTATGGGCAGCTGGACACCACCAAGAACCTAAGGGATTTCTTCACCCTCACTGACCTTCGCATCAGACTTCTACGGCCTGCCACCGGAGCCACAATGGTAGATGAGAACAACCTCTCTAGATACTTCTACGCCATCTCGGACATCAAAGTGCAGGGCAGGTAAGGTAATGCCTCTTGGAGACTGAGTCTTAATTTCACAGAACATGCCTATCATTTGGTTTCTATCATTTTTGCTTAATACTAAAAAAATATAATTAAATTAATTAACAATTTAAAAAAAAGCTAGTAAAATAGAATAAAAATAACATGCAAATAAAATGTACAATTAAAACCTTTATGCACGATTGAGGTAAATACAATTTTGTTTGTTTTTTGTTTTTTTTCGGTAAGAAGACAAACTCAATCTAGGCTCATTGGAAAAACTTTTCTACCTACACTTTTGCAAAACTCCCAAAAATGTTTTGCTAAATTCCAAACACTAGTTGTTATGGACGCCACAGAATAAAATATTTTAAAAGATAATAGTGACTTTTTATTTCACAATTCCGAGATATAAAGTCAGAATTGTAAGATATAAACTTGCAATTGCAAGTTATAAAGTCCAGTTCTATGGAAAAAATTAAATGTGTTATAAAGTCAGAATTGTGTGATATAAAGTTGCAATTGTGTGTTATAAAGTCAGAATTGTGAGATATAAACATGCAATTCTGAGGGAAAAAAAAATCTGAAAAAGAATAAAAGTCGTTGGCGTTAAACAACTAATGGAAGCTTGTTTCTACCACAGAATAAAAAAATTGAAAGGTAATTGCGACTTTATATCTCACAATTCTGACTTTATAACACACAATTGTGAGATAAAAAAATCTGAATTGTGAGATAAAATCTCACAATTACCTTTTACATGTTTTATTCTGTGGCGGAAACAAGCTTCCATAAGTTGTTTAACACCAACAACTTTTATTTTTTTTCACACAAATTATGATTACGGGGGTAGATTATCAATTAAGAAAGTTTTTTTTTTTTGCGAGGTTCCATGCATAATACTATGTAATGACCTTAAAGGGATAGTTCACTGATGAAAATTAGCCCATGATTTACTCACCCTGAAGCCATACTAGGTGTATAAGACATTCTTCTTTCAGACGAATACAATCGGAGTTCTATTAAAAAATGTACTGGCTCTTCCAAGCTTTATAATGGGTGTCAATAGGTACAGTATATCTTTTTTGAAAGTCCATCAAGCGCATCCATTCATGATAAAAGTGCTCGAAACGGCTCTGGTAAAGGTCTTCTGAAGTGAAGTAAAATACTAAAATAACTAGCTTCCGGCAGACGGCCGTACGCAAGTCGACTTACGCCAAAAGAGTAACACTTGATGATGTAGGTGTATAACGTAGGATGTAGAAGTAGCGTAAGCTCTGACGCCTCTCGCGGTTCAAACAGGGCTGGGCAACCGCGTTCGTCATTACGTTGTGCGTCAAGTTCAAGGGTTACTCTTTTGGCGCAAGTCGACTTGCGTACGGCCGTCTGCCTGGCTCTTTTTGCATGATTCCACATTGTGTCAAATGACAGAATAAGCATTAGTGACCACTCTAAAATTAGAAGTCATGCTGAAAGAGGGACATTGCAATGGGCAATAAAAAATAAAATGGACCTCAAAGGTCTCATTCAGCTTGCATAAAAAGGCAAAAAGTGCAGCTTGACTTCACAAGTCAAATGACGGCACAATAGAAACAAAAACACAGCAGCTGCTCTCCAAATTGGGCCGGAATTGCTCATAAGCAGCTGGTTTATGTGAGAATAACTTGGTTTATAATGACGCTTTTGATAGGTCCCTTGTGAATCTAAATGCACAGCTCTAAATTAGGATTCAAAGGACTGCAGTCGTAGATTAGGGCAATTACAGAGTGAGCTAATTGGAAAGAGACTAATCTACTAATTAAGACCATTTACTGCTGATTAAATAATAACCACTGGGGACACATCACCATGCAAGTGTGCCTGTTGGGCGACATTAATATGACTTTGCATCTGTAATGATTACTGAGGGTATTTTATGTAGATGGTGGTGTGTGGTGTTTGATCCTTTATATTGCACACCTTTAGAGTTTAGAGAACACTAGACTGATACGTTTTCATTTGAAGACCCATTGCACAATATTTCAAACTCATTGAGTTGAATGAGCCAACAGATCTTGGGAAATCATGCACATGGTCCATCACTGAGGCATAAATGAACAAAACAATAAAATGTTTGACATTTGGCAAATTGTTGTACCTGATGCAGACAGCTTCACTGTAGTGTAAACAATAAAATGTTAAAAAACAAACAAAAAATATCCTAGAGCCCATTTTGGAATTCTAGATTAGACTATTAACGTTTCAACCAAACAAAATTCTGTCATCATTTATTCACTCTCATATTTGTACGTCCAAATTCATTAACAAAATGTCCTTTGTCAATAACAGAATTATGCACACCAGAAAATATATATATAAAAAGGGGTTCAGATCGACTGTCAACTTTGAAGTCCAATCATGTAAAAATATGTTTGTAGGAAAAAAAACATTGTAGATCTAAAATGAGTTTGTCAGCACCCCTCATGTTCATTTTTGAAACCTTAAATAGAGCAAAGAGGAGATAAGTGGCTGCTCTATGTCTTAATGAAGGCATGTGGGGCTGCTGTTTTTTGGCTTTGATGTGTTGAAGAGTCTGTGAGAAGAGGGAGGTATGGAGGGTGCAGTGCTTGATGTTGGGAAGGATCTCCACCTATAGTCTCCTTATGAACTGGCTCGCACAATCTAGTCCAAATTACCCTTAACGGAAATCTTGGGTTCATTAAAAGCTAAAGTTGAGTCATCATACTTCAAAAATACTGCTTTCCGTTTTCACTCAATAAGACCATAAATGTGATGCATCAATTAAAATTTACTGGCAAACCGATTTTTTGATAAAAGCTTCTTTGAGCTTCTCTTTTAACAATGCAAGGGAGAAAGTCTTTTGACTTATTTCAAAAAAGAATATTTCACATCAAGCAAAAAGATCTTCATTAGGTAATGGTAAGAAAGGAAAAGTGATGTATGTTTCGGCAAACAGCTTATGTTTACGATTAAATAAATGTACAATCTGAGGCATCTGCTTCTTTGCAGTCACCATATTTTCGCCATTTATTAGTTCCTGAGGCAAGTCACATGGGAATACAGGTACATCCAATATCTTCTCCTGCCTGTGGGTTTTTCAATTCAATTTAATCCCCAAAATTTCTGACACAGAGAAGAATATTACAGAGGAGGTATTTTGACCAGGCTTGTTTTTTTATTTTTATTTTATTTTTTTAGTTATTCACTTGGATGGGGTTAGTAGTTTTGAAGCAATGCCTCAAAAGTCCCTCTAGAAGAAAGAGGTACAGAAGGAAAATACATAAAACAAACAAGTGCCATTATGATTAATAACTCCATTCATAACTGCAGCTCCATAATAATGTTAGGTTGTAAATTAATTGGCTGTTTTTCATTCACATTCTAATGATAAAATCAAATAAAATTGTAGCCTTCAAACATTTTTAAAACTAAGATTGAGTGTGTTAATCTGTGCAAGACCCTGAGAATGAAAAATAAGACAATTAAAACCTGAAAACACAAGAAAAGCAAGTTTGCATGAGATTTTGAAACCATCAGATTGTCACCAGTCACCATTTCTGAATGCCAGTAAAGGTGACATGCAAAGTTGGACAAAAATTAGTATGTGCTAAACATGTTTTGCTTAAACTGTTTATGACCTTTACTTGATACAAGAGTACATTTAGCATTTATATTGTGCTATTACACGGTCAAATTGTAAAATATAATAATGTAAATTCTTGCATGCAAACACATTATTTAAAAAAGTGATAGTCCACCATAAGAATGAAAATTATGTATTTTATAAAGTTGAATAATAAGTATATCCAACTATATCTGCATACAAACAGTTAAGTCAGTATACAAAATGTATATTAATTTAATCATTCACAACATGGCTTTATTTATGGCTTTATCATTGTTCATTATTTAGTTCATCACCATGTGCATTTCAGTTCCTCACTTCACAAATTTTTTATCCAGTATTGTTTGTGCAAGGCACATAGTTTTGAGTTGTTGGCTTATGTTTAATAAATACTGTAGTTATTTATAGGCTACCTTCTTCATCCTTGGATTTAAACCGTGACATAAATCTTGCATGTTATTTTTTATTTAGTATCCTGAATAAGATATTTCACACAACAGATGTTTACATAGTAAACAAGACAAAAAATTGCTGAATTTATATAATGACCCCCTTCAAAAGTGTGCATATGCTTCATTCTTAATACTGTGACATTACATGGATGATCAATGACTATTTTTATGTTTTGTGATAGTTGTCTTCTGGGAAACATGCAAGTAGCTTTTGGAGGGCAGTACTATGAAAAATATCGTGCAATTTTTATGATCTGTCTTATTTTGTTAAAGTATATTCATATTTTTACAGATTCTGCAAGGGGTGTGTAAACGTTTGAGCACAGCTGTGTGAACCACTTATTTTATTATTATTTATGCTTTTGCATCCTTTTTGAAACTTGAATGCCCCTTTCTCCTTAATTGTAACCGCATATAGAAAACCGCAACCATCACATTCTTCAGACTTCACCTTCTGTATTCTATAAAACAAAGAAAGTGATACAGGTTTGGAAAGACATAAGGGTGAGTAAATGATGACACTTTCATCTTTAGTTGAACTATACCTTTATTGACTGCTGATCAGTAGATTTTTAACAGCAAAACAAAAACAGGCCATGAGGGCTCATGATCTAAACAGCGGCTTTCAAGATCCCTTTACATAGCGCTCCACTTTTAAGATTATTTCATATTCAATAAAATATATTTTTAGGCCATTGCAATCTTTTAGCTCAATTTAAATATGCATGATCTGAGGAAAGATTATTCAGATGAAACGCTCCAAAGAAAAAATCCCTGAAAAAAAGCTGCATCCCAGCAGACTCTCGTGTTGTAATACTAAAATAAATGCTTCACATGTCAAAGAATGCCAACTTACAGCATCTTGCACAAAGATCTACCTAGTTCAATACTTCAACACTCCTTTTTCTTGTGAATTATGTTCCCTGAACTCATACTAATGCACAACCACAGCAGATATAAAAACATTTCAGAATGCTTTTTCAGAAGCCATCAA
Source organism: Leuciscus leuciscus (assembly GCF_965113295.1). NCBI lineage: Eukaryota > Metazoa > Chordata > Actinopteri > Cypriniformes > Leuciscidae > Leuciscus > Leuciscus leuciscus. Next base: position 22,561,555 of record NC_138730.1, on the reverse strand, counting down.
CAACTGTTTAATTCATAAACATTGAATTAGTTATTTTATTGAATGTAATATTTTATTCAGAAGGTGTCAGTCGATGATGGCCTGCCCTTGTGAACTCTTCGGAAGCATAAATGAATGGCAATTCAGATTTTTAAACTGCAAATTGCCCCGTTCACATGAGGCTTGATTTGAAAGTCATAGGCTGAGCTTTTGAGTACAAATGTTTGTCACAACTGGCCATGTTTCCTGCCAATCATTTTTGATTCACATCTAATATATTTAATAATGCCTAATGAGAAGCTTTGCTGCAATCATCAATAATAAACGAGTAACTGGAAGAGAAAAAAACATCAACATAAACTCTCCCTTGAGGCACTGCAGTAAACTTGTATATCAACATATTTTCACGATCTCAAAAATAACACTACATTATTCATTTATCCCAGCTGCTTTTGGAATCAAAATTATGTGAGTTTTCTTTAACAGATCTTATGTGAATATAAATACAGATGCATATGCTGATCAAATTAGATTGAAAAACACATTAACGTCAGTCTTTTCTATTATATTTACGCACCATTTAATTCCCCATTTTCCAGAAACCGTTCCACCACTATATTTATCAATAATCACAGCACTTTATCACATACTTCCACATGTGCTGTGTCCCCACTTCACTGTTTATCCAAGCAGCTTTGAAGATGAGGAAGAGGTTGTGTTTGATCAAAGCAGGGATGGGACGGAGTCCCTTATTAGCATAATATTCATGCAGATCAGAGTAAATGCTTTATAATAGGGCCTGTCGTTGAAACAAATTGCAGGCGTAGCTCCCAGCAATGCCAACCAGAGTGCCACAAATTCAAATCGGATTTGGTTGCAGTGGAATAATCGGAGTAGGCGAATTACGCTGTGATGAATTCCTAATATTTCCCCTGAAATCTGGAGAGCCCCTCCAGGGTCGACTACATTTTGAGGTGAGACACAAACAATTTGCCTGAGATGTATTACATTCCACCCAGATGAGTGAGGAAATTGGCCACCGCGCAGAGTCAGTCGGTCCTAATAGGAATCCTCATTTCAACAGCATCACAATGGTGAATAATGTGGCCATGACTTTTAGGATCATTAGTGAAGTTTCAGTACACCCGAGGCACTGGGCATGTCAAAATGCAATTGTGATACTTGTGATACATTTGCTGTAGTATCATGTAAAACTGAATAAAGAAATAACATACTGTAGGCTAGGCTTGTATTTCACTGGAGCTGCTATTATATAGTGGGTGACAGCTTTACAATAGATAGACCGTCTAAATACAGTGTTACACATTTTTTGTTTCAGTCATAGTTTTTGTCTTTTGATGAAAATACCCTGTACATTTAATCAATATTTCATCAATCAGTTTTACTGTAACTTTCTTCTTTCAGCCGAACACAATCAGAGTGATATACAGCTTTGTAATGCATTGAATAGTGCCCGAGTTTTTGAAGCTCCAAAAAGCACATTCATCCATCGTAAAAGTAATCCATATGACTCCTGTGGGTTATATATATTTATTTATCATTATTTACATGAAGCGGGTCATCTCATGGAAATATAACATGACCACATGACCACATGAAGCCCTTCACTAAAGTATATCCTAAGCAGCAGAAGCCTGCATAACTTCAATTAGTGTATTAATGCCAAAGAAAATGTAGCTGAACTGCCATGAACTGTATTTTTTCAAACGTAGTTTTCTAAGTTTTATGAGTTCATGCATGCTTTTAATAATTTGAATTAAATATTTCACAATTATTCGAAATTTACAATTTAAAGATTACCAATTTTAATCATGATTTTACATGCAATTTAAATGTGTACATTTTAAACTTTTAACTTACACCATGCACCAGTAAGTAGAACTTAAATATTTATCTTAGAATAATTTTGAGCATGTACAGTACAGTAAGGAAACTTTACCAGTGTCTGTAAAAATCATAGTTTTACATGCTGTTTGACCCCTGGAAACTTTCTTCACCTTCTGGCCTTGAGGATTAGAAGATTCTTAGATGTCTTTGTAGTGAGAAGCAGACTTGGACTCCAAATGTAAACTCTAGAGGAGGCACAGAGACATCTGACAGCCATCTCATCAAAAAGGAAGTTGCGAGAAACCCCGTACCTGTCCGTCTTCCTGAACTTCATAGATGTATACAGCTGAAGGTTCGCTCGCTTTTGTACAGTATGTCAACTAACCTTAGTTACTGGAGAACCTGCCTGGCTCTCGACATCTGCCCTAACAGCTTTTGTTGAGCGACTAGCCGCATGGAGTAGAGAAGTAAACACAAGTGAGAATAGGAGAAGGGGAAATGTAAATGTGCACGAGGAAAAGGAGCTAATTTAAAAGTGTGACTCTCGTCAACAAAATTGCTGAATAAAATGTTTAACAAAGGTTTTTTTTTTTGTTGTTTGTTTGTTTTTTGTCTATGATAATGAAGACAAAAAATATGCATCATAGGAACCCCTATTGTAATGTTTCATTAATGTGGGGAACATATAGAAATAACGTTTTTAAATGGTTATGTTAATATGAACATTAGCATGTTCTTAGAACAGATATTTGTTAGCTGGGTATTTATTTCTTTGTTCAAAACATTTTAATAAATTACAATGTACACCTTTCATTTGCATCCAAATGTAATATGATCTCATCTTTTAACAATGAACTTTGCTTGATAAGACTTCACATTTCAGCCTTCGTATAGCCTTAGGTATTTGCAAACAATACAAGATAAGGCTGACAACTGATAGTAAACAGCAGGACTGAGATGAGCCTGTAATGCACTTCAGCTTGAAAATAACTCTGTTATTTAGTTTCATTTGCAGAGGCCATTAAGTAAGAACACTTTTTTTTCCCAGAGATAAACTTATGGTATTCAAGCACAATAACACTAATGAAGAAATTGACACACAATAGCTTCTGTAATTTGCTTTCTTTATAAGAGATATGGAGTAATAAAAAAGCTATAAACTATCAAAGATGCTAAGAAAATATATATTGGCATAAAGACAGCAGAGCTAACCAAGTTCCTATATTACATCCTACCGGTATTTGGGAACAGGCACAAAACTGCAATTGTATTAAAAAAGCATGTTTTTTAGCATTGGGTGTCTCTTAAATACTGTGCTATGCACTGATGTATAGGGAACTCAAACATAGAGAAAATGGAAAATGGGAGAGACTGCCAAAGGAAAACACATTCCAGTAGAAACCAAGGTCAGGATGAAACATAGCAAGAGGAACTGACATGAAAGTCTGCTTTCTATTTCCTCTGAAGACAGACCATATATTTTAGATGTTGCTATGTTTCATAGTAATAGGGCATGGGAGTGTAGACACCTTTGTGTGAGAACTAACATTTAGACAGCATTGCATCATATGATTTCATAACATAAGCCACGCACGTCTTCTGTTAAAACATTTTAAAAAAGAAGGGTAGATTATTTTTATTCAAAACTGTTTCTCACATTTATTCAAATAGTGAAAAGAAGTCCCTTCGTGGCAAAAATTCATGAATATGAGTTATGAACTACACCTCACAGACAATGCCGCTCAGCATAACGCCCTGAGCCATATCTTTAGAGAGTGAGTGCGCAAAGCAAAACACTTACGTCTTGGATTCATAACAGGAGGGAGGAGAGTGGAGTTAAATGAGTCACTGAGTGGTGCCACTCTTAGATAATGGCCAAAGCCCACTCTGGGAGAGCTAGAAGAAAAAAGGCCAATAAAGAATTATTAAATGGATTTTCATCTTTCTGCCAGCACAAACGGTTGCCGTGCCAGGCGTTCTCCCAGCGGCACCAGCAGAATGATATTCAACGGTCTCTCCAATTTCAATATGACAATGCCAACGGCAAAAGCATCACGTCCCTTGCCGCTGCTCCGCGGATACACTGAACTTCGTGACATCGGCTTGATGATCCAGTTTCGGCTGGTTTTTAATTAACCCGAGGGTCAGATCTCAAAGCACACCACTTTAGGGAATTTTACTATCTAGATGAAGGGCAGTTAGATACATCCACAGATTAGAGATATGGAAGATATTTAATTGACTACCTTTTATGATACTCCAGAGAGCCAATGAATCAGTGCACTTCCGTAATGGCAAAATTGGAAAGTATATCAATGCCAAAACATACACAGAAGTTCACTACATGATAATACTGAATGCTTTATTTTACAAAAAATAATAATAATCTAAATTAACAACATTTAACGGGTCCATCCAAAGTCAATGCATTTACTGTAGCTCCATTTGACGTTAATAGACCATCATGAAAGCTGAAATTAGAGTATTTTTCTGTTGTTTTCCCGCAGTTATTAATCATTAATGTGTAATGTCATGAAAAGTAGAAAGTCAATTGGAATGGATGTATTTCTGTAACACGTCTGTCTCGAGTTCACAGCAGGAGGTAGCCACATATCCTCACCGCCGCGGTTCTACAAAGAGCAAAAGTCCTCCTTTGAACACACTGCAGAAAAACAAATACTGCCTTGATATCATACCGAACAGAAAGCCTCCAGAGAGGTGTAGCATATCCAGAATGCTCAATGATCTCATTAACCGCTGCCCATCACACAGGGAGGCGGAGGTCAGAAGTACACAACACGGTTGTAACCTTTTGTCTCCTGGCAAAATCAATGACTGCAAATTATATTTAGAGTAGATATGGAAAGTGAGACCGCTCATCTCGAGTGGCAGCTAAGATAATCATCCGCAATCGCCGCAGTGTCTCTGAAGTTCTCTTTGTTTTAACTAGGAATTTAGGATAAATAATAACACCACTGACACCTTCATATAAAATAAAATTCTTGGAAGGCATCCTTGTTTTGACATAAATTCCAACCTTCAGAAAGCCTGATTTCCTCCTACATTTAATGCTCTCTAAACACTCTGAAACAACAGTGACTCTTTGTCAAAATCTCTTTCCCAGCAGACATCAGAGGAACTTTGAAGAGGTGCTGTTAGTGTCGATAGACTTTCCACTTCTTTTATTCTTTCCCTTTTCCAATGTTAAAGCCCAACCACTGAGAGGCTTTCATTCTGCTTTTGTGTCACAGATGTGACCCACGCTTCTATTCAGTATCTCCGCAGGGGCACAGTCAAATGAGCTCTGTTTTTAACGGCATAATGAAGCTCTCTTCCGCAGCATCATGGGAAGCCTACGTTAAAGGTTGGAGTTTGTAATGGATATGCCACTAAGAGGCTCCGAACCCATCGCAAAGAAATTAATATTAAGATTCATAGAAGACGTCAAACATTGTGCCTGGTTCTTTGTTCGTGCCACCAACATAGAAACGGTAGCCTGGGCTGACATTTTACGTTTATTATGATGTTTTGTTCTCCATCCTGCTAGGTGCAAGTGCAATCTCCATGCCAACAGCTGTGTTTTTGACAAAGGGAAGCTGGGCTGCGAGTGTGAACACAACACCACGGGGCCGGATTGTGCACGCTGCAAGAGACACTTCCAGGGCCGAGCCTGGAGCATGGGCTCCTACCTGCCCATCCCCAAGGGAACTGCCAATATCTGTGAGTACATCCTGCCATCTCTCTCTCGACATGACTCATGGGAAAGCATAGTGCTCCATCAAGCACCAAAATGTGACCTTTTCAGTCCTGTTCCAAATGACATTTTACTTTCAGAGCAACAACAGCAACAAAAAAAGATCAACAATAAGCCTGTAGGCTACATGTGTATAAACCAGTAGCATATGGTGGGCTTCTGAAATCAGTGTTTTATAACTTGTTTTATTACTTTTATTACGACAGTGTTTTGGTACTTCAAGTTAAACTAAACGAAAATGAGAAATGTTTCCTTGGCAAGTGGCTGAAACAAGATAAGTTTGGAACCCAGAGAGCACAGCCAGGATGAAGGCCCACAGTGAGAAGCCATGGTGGAGACTTGGCAGACGAAATCAGAGGGACGACAGACTGAGACGGAGATTGCTAAGACCCAGGCGGCGCTGAAGAGCCAAGAAGAACAAGCGGCACAATGGATCTGAGGGGGAACCAGGGTGCCAGAGGACTGAGGTGGAGCCTGTGAAACTATAGACCATGGCGTATCCGGAGGGAAGGCGGAGCCTGACGGAGCCGAAGGGGTTGAGGGACAAAGCGCAGCTGAAGACCCAGAAGTTTGTGGCGCAGGCAGAGCGACATCTAACTGGTGTCAATTCAAGATCTTGACCAAAAATGTATGCACATCTTGATGGAAATAAATGTTGTGATGTTATTTCCATCAAGCGGTGCATTCATTTTTGGTCAAGATCTTGTATTGGCAATGCAAGAGTCAAGCACTCTGTAAAGTCTACTCCAGCACATCTCAAAGACTTTCAATGAATTTAAGGCCTGGACGCAGAGATGCTAATTCATGTGTGAAAATGATTATTCATGCTCCCTCCCAACCATTCTTTTACAGTTTGAGCTTGATGAATCTTGACATTGTCATCCTGGAATATGGCCTTAATTGACGTGTCTTCCTACATGGTTGTTTAAGAAATAAAAAGCTACACACTCCTTCAATTGGGATTAGAAGAACAGTTGCCAAACATACAGTATAACATGCTAGAATCATAATAATCATTGCAATAATAATCCAACCATTGACTCTTAAGCATTTAACTATTTATATCCAATATCTAATATAATATAATATAAATCACAATATAATAATATAATATAAATACAATACAATATAATATATACATACATTTTCTAGAGGAGGCACTGCCTCCCTTGCCTCCTAAGACAAAACGTTTATGGTATAAACTTTAAAATGTTATGTTAGGGACTTTTTGTTGCTTTTCTGAAAATTGAGAGCAAGAAGTCATCCTCTTCTTTAGCTTCTTAGCTATCTTGGCATTGAGTGGTGGCACATCTGTTAAGTTCTCGGCCCAAGGCAGGGGGCTCATTGCCCTAATAAATCTAATGAAGTCAGTAACTGTAGCTCAGGGACAGCGAGAGGCTCAGCACTGTCCAGATGGTGGGAGGAGAACCCTCTGGCCCCCTCAGTGCAGGTCCACTCAAAACTAAGTCACTACCATCAAACACAAGCCATATACTTATGCAGTCACAAGCAAAGGACATTTTATGGTATGCTGCATCACGAGGTGGAAGGCAGCTGCGACATTTCGGTTTATGAATATTCTCCTTTGCATTCTCAACACTGTGCAGCAATGCATGCATGATCTTTTATGGCTATATTAGATCTAATGCACCTGAAGTGCTTTTGTGTGTGTGTGGGGGGGGGTATGAGTATACATGCTTTTGAAAGCCTTTAATATTGTTCTAGCCTTTCCCCATGTTATAAAGACCCTCATAATGCAGGGGCAAAGCTCAGACTGACAGCAAGTTATTAAAAACCCAATACCAGGACACATCTGTGCCCAACAGAGGAAACCAAGGACCACCTATATCAAAAGCAATATTAGCACCTGTTTTGGCAAGAAATTCACAATGCAACAGGCTTGCATATGAAATCAAAATAACATTATTGCCCCTGCAGGTTTTTTAAATCAATAGCCTTCGACTGTTGCATCATCCCCCTTCCCTGCAAATGATCACGATCGCAGCGACACGCCACTTCTACGCAGCTCGTATTACATGTGAGGTTATGAAACATATGGCTCTCGCATAAAGATAAATTTGATGAAAGTGCAGAATTTAATTAAGCTGTAATGGCTTTCATCTGTCATCAAGTCTTCTGCTGTAATCACACGAGCAATTTATCTCTATGTTAAGATTCATGGTAGGCAGGACCCTCCTCGTGCAGATATATAGCTGCATGTGACCACGCGTCTAATAATTCAGTAGAAATTGAAATCCATGTCTTTGGTGGGATGGGCTTAGAGAGTCAGGAAGGAACATTGCGTGTGAAAGAGAAAGTGTCCTGCTGTGCTTACTGCCAGGCAGAGAAGAGAAGATCTCTCTATGTATAAAAAAGGCCATTTATGGGGTACACTGGGTAATGGGTGAATATTTATTTTTCGCACCATCAAAATTTCATTTACTAATCATCATAGATGAGAAATGAGAATGCCTTTTAAATTCCTGTTCGCTTCCTGAATTTGATTTAAATTTGAACTTTGCATCTAAATTTAAAGAAGAGGACTAAAAATAAATAATATTTAAAGAAATCCGTCAGTGTTTTTTTTTTATTTATAATATACACTGATGAGCCAAAACATTATGACCACCGGCTTAATTGGTCGTCCACGTGCTGCCAAAACAGTGCCGACCCACCGCAGCATGAACTCTACAAGGCCCCCGAAACAGAGTTCGATGCAATGTGTGTTGTGACGCATTCCTCCCATCATAAAAATTTTGTGTGACTTGTGCCACAGTAGACCTTCTGTTGGCTTGGACCAGATGGGAAAGCCTCCGTTGCCCTCGTGCAATTTATGAGCCTTTTTATTCCTTTATTCCTTTATTACGAGAACTAATTGTTTGCTTATCATCTAATCTACCCAGACCTTAATATATGGCCTAGTTGAGAGATGATCAACATTGTTCACTTCACCTGTGACTGATCATAATGTTTTGGCTCATCAGTGTACATTTTTTTCTTAAATTACTTGTAAATTTTACATGTGATAAATTACTATATATATATATATATATATATACTGTATATATATGAAGAGTTCAGATGCAAAAGCCTCTAAGTGCCATCTGAAATTTTCTTCTAGAATGATCATTTTTATCAAGCTCGTATATTTAAGTTCAATAATTTCACTTAAATGGCAATGCAAATTACCTATTAATTGATATAAATATAATTACTTAACTTAAATATACAAGCTTTATAAAAATGATCTTTCTAGAAGAAAATTTCAGATGGCACTTAGAGGCTTTTGCATCTGAACTCTTCATATATATATATATATATAGAGAGAGAGAGAGAGAGAGAGAGAGAGAGAGAGAGAGAGAGAGAGAGAGAGAGAGAGAGAGAGAGAGTGAGTGTGTATTTATTAAATTAACTTTTTATGGACTATGGTGTATGCTTTACTTTTAATTTATCTTCCAGCAAATATGCAGGAAAAAAACGTAATCAACCCAACTCTGACTGTTGACAGTCTCGATAACTTTCTGATTATGAGTGGTTGTCGATGCCACATCATCATAAGCAATGGCAGAAATGAATAGAATGATAATGTCAAACCACATGAAATATAGTTTTGTGGAATTGATCATATTCCTTTATGCACAAATGTTATATTAGCATTGCATACAGCATACTTAAAATGCATGTGTGCCCGCCTTAACCAGGCAGAACCTTAAGATCTTGGTCTTATGCGTGCAGAGGCGGATTTTCAATTCTGTGCTCTTGTTGTGTCCCATGTGGGAAGAACAGGTGCTCGAGAAGCAAAGAATTATGTGTGTTTTGGTACTTTTGTGATAAATAAGATGTGCGTCGGTTTAATCAATGCACACTGAGCTCATCTACCAGCTGTCCACTTCTTCCTGTTTTCCAGACTTGTCATTCATAGCTCAGGTGAGCAGAATTCCCAATTAGCCTTGAGTCGCTAACGCTGTAATGAGGCCTATGATGTGCCGTGAAAGCTGAACGCAAGAATTCAACCACGTCTGAGTCTGAAATCTTTTGAGGGCTAAACATAATGTGGCAATGAAATAGCTTCTATGACTGTTGCTAGTCAAGCATTGTGCTGAAAACACTGGAGAATACATAAAGTGTAAACCAGCTCGGTGGTCTGTGGTTTTGCAGCCGTAGCATGCTGAGATATTCAGGGCTGTTATTCTGTGAATAGTGTCCTATAGACTGACTGGAGAGCTGCACGTAGGTCCAACGATTTGAAATGTCAGGCCTGTCATAATAGTTGATGGTTGAAAATAATAATATAAAAAAAGAATCTGATGGATAGGAAAGTCAAGTCGTTTAATAAAATGTGTTAACTAATAGCACCACTAAGTAATGAATAATAAATAACTGAAAACACTCTGGCAGGCTGCATGTAGGAGAGTGCACAACCGAACACTTTTTAACTTTCTCAGTTTATGTGTTCAGAGTATTTATTTTTCCAACATTAACTTCCCACATGTCTAGTACAATTATGTGGTTTTGTTTCATTAACACAGTGTATACTTTTTACTTCATTTACCCCGGAAAAATGGAAGTGAAATGTATAAAAAACTAAAATACTACATCATATACATGTTCTACTATTATGTATATTTAAATGACTTAAACCTTGTAAGATATGATACATGAATGAATGGAATAAGCACAGCAAGATCACAAATCAAACAGAAAACCAAACCAGCTCTCTGTCAAGAGTAGCCTTATAATCAACTAAGATACATTGGCCTATACATTTTCTACTACTTGATATGTCTATTTAAACCAATTAAACTACTGTATGTGTGATATGATAGGCTACATATTTCTCACTCTCTCTCAGAGACGGAATTTAAGCAGGTATATTCTTCATAATTTGTTTAGATTTGCATTTGTAAAAGAGTTATAAAAAAAAATAAAAAAAAGCCTTGATGCATCACAGTTTAAACATATTTATCTGACTCATTTACTGTAAAAAGCTTCTGTAATTTGTAAATGTAATTTATGTAAGTGATGCTAACCTGAGTTCTTTCTTTTTCCCCAGGTATCCCAAACCATCTTGGCACCTCTGGTAAGTTATTCACTCGTAATGGTGTAATAAACATCATTTGTATTTCAAATCAATAAAGATAAATGTATAACAGAATTTGAAAAATACTCAAACATCCTAATTGAAGGTCTGTTGATAAAATGGACATAAAATGGATTAGAATTAATTCTAATTTAATTATTTCAAATTAGAAATAAATTGATTCTTATTTTTCATTTCATCAAGTTCGGCCAAATGCTTCTTCACTTGGAGTTGCAAACCGAAATCAAGGTAAGACTTTCAGAAATTAATAATTTTTTTTAATGCCTGCAAAACAACCAACCACAGATTTATTTTTCCTACGCCTCTAACAAAACGCCTTTGTTTCTACTTTGATCTCCTCTGCGATTTCAGTCTAGCCTCAAATCTCAACAGACAAGAAGTCCGAGAAACAATTTTGTGTGACTCATCGTCTGTGGTTAGTTTGTTGTTAGGTTGTTAATAACAATGAGATGCTTATGAAAAAAAGTTAAAAGTCATGGCCATGAAGTATGATTTGATAGTTGCTAATGTTATTCGGAGGCTGCTAAAATATATTTTGTCACTAACATTTAGATGGTCTCAAAGCTTAAGGATGAACTAAAAGCCATGAACTTTTGATGTTTATGGAGTGTTTAAGAAAAGAGGATTGGAAAAACTGAAGGCTTCTCATTTTGTGAGAGACAGAGAGTGGTCTCTTTTCTGTCAGGACCAGAAGCAGAACAAAACAGAGGATTGTGGGAATCTGTCTTGTTGTTCTACACCCACATCTTCTAGGTCCAACCCTTCTGTTAGTAAGCAGCCAGCGGACAGCAATGTTTAATGATGACCTCCTGGATAACAGGGTCTTCTGATAACCTCTCAATGTAATTAGTCTCAAGTATCTGAGAGAAAGATGTGAGGAATATATGAGATGGTGGTAGATATACTGTACATGCATTGATTTTAGAGACTTCTGAAAATCAATGCATGTGCACTAAACAGACCACCATCTCGATAATCTCTTCAGCGGATGAATACAGTGGGGAAACCATTAATCAAAGAAAGATTGTAAGAAATAGAAGAAAATAGTAGTGGAAAATATGTCAAAAGGACCTGTGCACTGGGCACTGAGATACATTTGTGAATTGTTTATGAGTTAGAGAGTTGTTAATGCTAATAAATCAAATGAACAAAAGACAGTTTGGGATTTATGGGAACTTAAAAAAGCTTGTAAGGATAAGCAACAGGCACAATATTCTATTTTGATTCTGTTAGTGATTTTTTTCAAATGGAGGGCAACAGCCCAAACATTTTTTTGCAGGTCTGTTCTGTTCTGCAGGGGGAAAAAACAATGTAACTAAGAGTGCATTGTTCAGACAGCTAGATAAATAGGTCAATACAGTAAGGTAAAAAAAAATATAAAAAAATAATAATAATAATAATTTGCTGATAACATCAGAGGTATGGTCGCACAAATATTAAGCGTCTGACCGATAGCAATAAGCTATCTACCAAAAAATTACTGCAAATTTAATTTGGTCACATTTCAGATAGGGTCCAATTCTCACTATTAACCAACTATTAACTATGACTTTTTGCCTCAATAAACTCCTAATCACTGCTTATTAATAGTCAGTAAGGTAGTTGTTGAGTTTAGGTATTGGGTTGGATTAAGGGATGTAGAATATGGTCATGCAGAGAATAAAGGCATTAACATGTGCTTTATAAGCACTAATAAACAGCCAATCTCCTAGTAATATGCTTGCTAAGCAACTAGTTAATAGTCAGAATTGGACCCTAAACTAAAGTGTTACCTTAAATTCTATATCATTTTGACTAAATAAATGAAAAATAAAAAGCAGTGTTAGGGGAAACACATTACAAGTAACGTGACTTACATAATCAGATTACTTTTTTCAAGTAACCAGAAAAACGATTACGCAAACCTGTAATAATTAAATATTTTAAAGAACACAAATATACTTATGTATTTAATCTCACTTTATTAACCAATGTCTTTGCAGCTGACATTCAATGATCCAATTCAAATGCAAAAATGACTTTAGATAAACATAAACATCACATTTGTGTTTCAATTTGTTTTTATTGCTGAGTGTCAAACCTTCTTCTCCTACTTAGAGAATGGCAGCACAGCTGAAAGTTTTTATTTGTATTTTTATGAGCTGCATACAGCCATGAATTTATGTTTTCTTTTGCATTTGCACTTATGGGGCCCTATTTTAACGATCTGAAACGCAAGCATCAAGCGCGAAACGCAAGTAACTTTGTGGGCGGGTCTTGGGCACTGTTTCTGTTATACCGGCGGGATAAATTACTCTTGCGCCCGACGCAAATCTAAAATGGGTTGGTCTGAAGTAGCTTCATTATTCATAGGTGTGGTTTGGGCGTAACTTGAAATAAACCAATCAGAGCGTCATCTCACATTCCCTTTAAAGGAGAACTCTGTAACTCTAGCGAACTCTAGTCACTTCTTCGCTGATTTTCCCTTTTGTTGTCGCATGTTTTCCCCACGAGCTCCCCCTACAGCTGTGGGGGGGCGTATATTTCACAACACAGTCGTAAAAAACTCACTTGCGGCGGCCTCCTCCCCCTCTCTACCGCTGCTCATGTGCGTTTGTTTTGATCGGAGCAAGCCAACTGTATCGCGTGGAGCTATGTCTACCGAGGTGGGTAATCTGGTAATACATCATACATGCGTGTGTGTTTATGTCGAATTGCCGTAAAGCAATTTGTGTTTCGCGCTCGTTCTCGTTCTAGTTCTCGCTTCTCACGAGACTTCCAATTTCACTTTGCCGGGACGGCAGTGCGCAAGTTGCAAGGTTGGTTTTCCGCCTGGGAACGCTGGGGGGAGCGGGGAAAGTCACCAATATCACCAGAACAGGTTGTTTAACCATCCAAATGATTTCTAGACAGTTTTATTAAGTTAAAAAAGTTACCAAGTTCTCCTTTAAGAGCAGTCGCGCTTGTTCTAAAGCGGATTCCTATTATAACGGCGGATTTGCCAGGCGTGCGCCAGGAGCGGTTCACAGCCGAGGAGACCGACGTTCTCGTCAGGGCCGTAAAACACAGAGAAGTGACGTTGGGGATGGAGAAACACACCCAAATTAACTTCGTATGATAATTTGGGTATATGTGTAAGCTAGATGTAGCCTATGCTTTTATAATAAACTGTCTATCTATCTATCTATCTATCTATCTATCTATCTATCTATCTATCTATCTATCTATCTATCTATCTATCTATCGTAATAATGTATGATTTGCAAAAATGAAAACTGCTGCTTCTGTGAAGATGAGAGAATCACACGCTACATTGTGCACACGCTACATTGATTATGGCCAAGCATGCGCCCTTAAAATAGCATATGAATAACATGCGCAACGCGCCATTGACTTTAAACTAGTTTTTTTCGGTCAGTGGCGGAATTGTTTTCTAAACCTGCAAAATAGCATGAGGGAACGTTTGCGCCGGAAGACGCCTCCTCTTTGCGCTGAACCGACCCGGGAGCGCATGTGTATTTCTTAGTTAACCGACATGCGTCTGTGGAGGGAAAAGTCCGCTGTGCGCGGGTGCAAAATAGGAATGATACATGCGTCGGTGTAAAAAGTCAATTGCGCTGGGTGCAAGATAGGGCCCTTGGTGTGAAAGTGCCTTTACCAAAATTTGCCAAAATAGACCTGTTTTTTGTTTTGTATTAAAAAGCAAAAAGTAACTCAAAAGTAATGTAACACATTACTTTCCATAAAAAGTAACACAATTAGTTACTATAACGCATTTTTTTTTTTTTAAGTAACTTTCCCCAACACTGCAATCAATTAAAGGTACAACCAATTATAATGTACAGTATGGAAAAGGTCTGGGCTGCGTTTCCCGAAACCTTCTTAACGCTACGTCGTTCTTAAGTTACACCTTAAGCTGTACCTTATCGATAATACGTGTTTCCCGAAACAATCTTAGTATACCTTCTGTGAGTCATACGTTCGGAAGGTTGGTCTGGACCACTCGCTTTACCTTATCACTGTTGCAGGTCTATATGAATATAATTCTGAAATTTTAATACACCCAGACAGTGTTCAATTAGGCTAATTCAAGTGTTTTCATGCAAAGAATAAAATTGTCATTACACTGATTGTTGTTAGATTTTTAATTATATTATATATATATATATATATATATATATATATATATTATATTATTAATTTAATTAAAGAGCGCCTTTAAAGGCCAGTGAAAGCATAGGCTACTGTGAGTTAAGTCCTATTCGGACGCTAATTGTTTCTCATGGGCTCGTACGGTATTTTAAACATTTACAGGGGTAAGTCGGTGATTTTAGTGCCGTCCGAATCCATAATATCAGTGTTTTTTCTCACCCAACCCGCGTAAAAATCCCTGGCCAAATTAGTACCTACTGTTTTTTGACAAACACCTCTTGTTGGTAATTTAATTGCCGTCTGAATCCAAGTTTTTAATCCAGTTTACAAGAAGAGATTTAAAATTCACTGTTTAAATCCTTTTTGATCACTGCCGAGCACCATACGTAAGATGTAGCCTACACTTTTATTACTGAAATGCTGGAAAGTATTTACAAGAACAATATTTAATCGCAGCTCCACCTCAGTGAACAAAAATGGGAAAGAGAAGAAAGCACGTAAAAAAAATTAATGGTTATCATGGCAGCAATATATGATACAATTTTAAAATATGCTAGGCTATTATAGGATATTATAGTTTGGATTATTTTTTATAATATCCCAAGAGTCCTAATAAATGCAATTTCAAATATTTCTAAAGGGCTTCTTTTATAAAGAACATCGCTTTCTCACATAATGTAGTTATGACATTGCCCCTGCACGAGAGAATAATTGATTCTCGAGCCATCGATATCAACCAATTCAGCACCATCGCCACGGACAGCACCGGGTAACGTCGCACGTAAGAAGGAATATCTTAAAGCTACTCTGTGTCATTTTTTAAGTTGATTCTTAGCAAAAAACACTTTGTTCTTTCAAAATGATATGTGCTCATTAATGTGTAATTACTTCTACCAACTAATCAAGTATTCTCGTAAGCGTAGAATCTGCCATTTAGAATACATACGAGCGAGTCGCTCGAATGGCGGCAGCCATGTTGCGCCTCCATCTTGAAAATACATTAGCCAAAGAGGGACATACCTGGAAATGCAAGCTTTGCCTTTCGTGTTTTTACACTCAGTGGCACCGTGACGAATGCGAGGGGGAGAATACTCGCGACTGCCGGCAGATTTGAATTAATACGGCCACCGTAGGAGTTAAAACGCCCTCGGAATGGGAGGGGCAAGAAAGTAATATTCAGTTGGTAGTCATAAACTATATCACCGCTAGATGGGAGAAAATCCTACACAGTGTAGCTTTAAGCAGCTTCCTAAGCTATGGTTCGGGGAACACGCCTAGAAATGGTATACCTTTAGTTAAGTTAAAGGCTACCTTAAGAGTCTTCGTAGCGCGCTAAGAGACAACGTTATCGGGAAACGCAGCCCTGGTCATTTTAAGATTTGCTAAAGATTACATTTAACAGTATTATTAATGTTTTTTAAAAGGGTAACATTACCTTTGCCGTCATCTAACATTTAGTCAATCTAAATGTAAAAAAATAAGGGAGATGAGCATGAACAATTAAATATCCAATATCGACTGAAAAAAAAAAACCTCTAATATCTAACCAACATGACATGCCTTCATCCTCAAAAAAAATTTAAAAATTAAATAATTTTTAAGTACAAAGTACAATACAATGCAAGAGAAAATAAATAATTATTTTTTGTTTACCAGTTTTGGTACAGCATTGGATGACTTAATGTCCAAAGTAAAATCTGAGTAAAATCAGTCAGGAACCACTGATCTAGACAATATTGGAAGAAGATTGAAAGAAATATTACAAGTGACCAAATTAAGACATTAACAGTAAGAGCAAACAGAAAATAAACTAAACTAAAGAAGATCCTTAGTTTAATTCACAGTACTGTCAGGTTTGGGGTGAAGGGATGAGGCGAGGGCTCAGGTGCCGAAAACAATGGGCTTTTATTAATAATAATTTAAATAATTAAAAAAAAATACAAAAATACCCAGAGCAGGAAAAATGGACCGACTTGACTTGTTGACTTGACTTGACTTGACTTGACTTGACTTGACTTGACTTGTGCTCACACCAAACATGACAAAACCGCATTCTACACATTCTGTGTTCCACAACATACGCGGACGAAACCGCACACTCACACAACAAGACAGAGCACACGAGAACGAGCCAATGCTCATTTTGCATGCTCACAACAGAGGACAAAAAAGCATGAATGTCCGAATCCTGACACAGAACCGAAAACCAAACTAAACATGAGTGCCGGCATCCATACACCACGCTCCAAACGTGAAACAAGGCATACAGACAAGAGAGTGCACGAAGCCGCGTGCTCAAAGACAAGAAAATACAGGAGTGTCAGGGCTCTGTCACAAAACCAAGAATAAACTAGACCAAAGTGACAGAACCCAGACAAAATATGGCACTTTATGATTATTCATGTCAATAAGGAACACTGAAACCTCTTCTCTGCCGTATGCGTGCGTCACTATTGCTCAAGTCGGGAGCTGCCTGTTCTGTTCCATTGACGTGTGAAAAAGTCACTGTAGTCTGCGAAGGTGCAATACAGCACATATGTCTCCCTGGGAGATACAGACCTCGGCCAGGGTTCACACCTCTTTTTTTTTTCTTAGGTCAGAAGGTAAAGCGCAACACAAGTGTAAATGCAATCCATCCCACTGTACGCTACATGTGACGGATGACCTTGCACGTCTTTCACGATGAAGATGAAGACCGGGGCAGACGTGAGCGTGTGTGTTCAATGCGTGTGCATATTTGAAGAAAGAAGCAGTCAAAGAAGCAGCAGCAGCGAGTCTGTCTTCTGAGTACACTTAAACCGCACCCTGTGCTCAAAACTAATCTTGGGTACAGATGCTGCTGGAAAGACAATAGCTCTTTAGGGTCCTCTGGAGGCCTGTCAGCATTTGGATAATCCCATACATAGTGAACAAAGTAAACTTCAAGCCTGGAGATTTAAAGTTTAAATCCCAGCAAAATCTTTCTAGAGTTGTCACTCAAAATGGACATTGAGCTTTTCTGAGCACCCGTTAAATCATGCCAGATGGGCTTTTCGTGGAGAGATAGGATATAAAAAGTGATATTTCAGTGTTAAAATCGCCCTCAGCACTTAAAATGCTTAAAAGTGAATACTGTGATGTATTTCGGTTTGTTTATATAGTAGTAGAATTGCAAGTATAGTGAAGAAAAGCTGTTTGATGTGTAGTAACCTTTTATGGCCATGTCACAGGCCTAACAGTGCCCTTTAGCTGTGATTAAGTCATCTCACCTTTATTTCTGTACCGCTTTATACAATACAGATTGTTTAAAAGCAGCTTTACAGTGATAAACAGGAAAATAATGATTCAATGATGCAAAAAAAGAATTCCATTCGGCTGTAAAGCAGCTCTAAAAAGACAACAATAAATGTTCATTGTTCAGCTGAAGTCAGTTCAGTGTTGATTCAGTTCGGTTCAATAAGTGTGCAAAGCTCATCAGTTATGGGATGAGTTCAATCCATCTATAAATCAGCTCTGGAGAAAACAGTGATGTCATCATCCAGCTCAGTTCAGTTTCCATCCAATAGTGTCAATGCAGTCAAATCAGTCAAATCAGTAATATTGCTGAAATAGCACAACATCTCATATACATATATATGGCGTTTATATATACATTTGTATATATTGCGCAATATACTATTGCGCTAGTACCCCGAAGTATAAAATAAGAGGAAACCTGTGATGGAATCAATCAGGAAATAAAGAAAAACAGCAGAAAACATAGCCTCAAAATAGCATTCAGATACCATGTTCGTTATTTGCAGCAATCTTACATTAATCTGATTTCGAAGCGATCAGACAGCAGAAGTTATTGTTTCACCAGCTCCAACATCATTAAAGTCACCATGAAATCAAAATGGACAATTCTTATTTTTTTATGGAATATTGCAGTGTTTATTATAAATGATTTATCTGTGCATGTCAATTTTTTTTTAATTCATGTGCCCTCGTAATCTTTAACCAAAATAACTAACCATTGCTTGAGAAGCCATTTCACTTGAATATACATCACATTAGGAAAGAAAAGACTATCACAACTTCTGTTTTATACCAACTTTAACAACAGTTTTATATTTTTGAACCAACGTGGTTTGAATGACGGATCTGTGAAAAAGTTACTACAGTCCAACAATGCATTGTCCTATAGTTAAGCAGAGAGTTATTCTGTTGTACAGAGTTACGTTGTTGGTCAGACTTCAAAAATAATAAAAATATTAAACCAACTAATCACCTGCTTGGCCAGGCTGGGAAACCATTCTAAACCAGCTAAACCTATGCTTGGGCTGCTTTAAATGGTTTTTTTTTAGCAGGGTTACTGCTCATAGCTGGTACTTTTTTTCTTTTTCTTTTCTTCAATTCTGTCCCTGCTTCTCAGAGACCCTAGATGAAATTCATCTGAATGAAAGCAGCATGTGATTACTTTCAGTTTCTGAGCAAATAGTCATGTCTCTCCACCCAAAGCAAATATTTTCCTTGATAATTGAAGCAAGTACAATGGAATAGCAATCCTATTTTTTCCACTAAAGAGGTTGTTTACAGGTCAGGGGAAGGGAGATTAGAGCAATTCGGGCTGGATTGGCATTATGGCGTATATTTCATTGCACACCAATTCCCTGTTTGTCTTGAATTTGAACTCGAATTTTGGAAGGGGGAAGAACTCAAAACATTTATATGGTTTGTTTATTTTTTTTCCATTTTGAAATGATTAAATTATGGATTCCATTACAGAAGCATTAAAGCATTGTTGAATGGTTCATAAACAATAGGTGTTGATTGTGTTTGCTGCAACCTTCATATACTAAAAGGACTAGTCAACATAAGTAACCTGCAGTGCAGCATTTAGACTTTCCCTGGTAGCTTAATGCCAGAGATTTAGCAATTTTGGTCACACACTGAAAAATGTGTCACACAACGATATATTTCCTGCCCCAAATCCCACCTACCCACTCTATAATTAATCATATCACTTCTGCAATATTACAGTGGGACTAACATCCCCCGTGGTGTCCTTAAAAGTAACCGCTGAGCCTCTTGTCAGCACCCATCATAAACAATCACACACACAGCAACCTGATGATCATCTTGATGGATGCACTTTTTTTTCCTGGAAAGTGTTTCCTGGCGAGGGGAGGAAAGCGACGTGTGTTTACCTCTCTTTTTCTCTGCTCCCCACAGCTCGAGTGTGTGACAACGTTCTCCTGCGCTGTCAGAACGGCGGTGTGTGTCACCACCACCAGCGCTGCCAGTGTCCGGCAGGTTTCAGCGGCATACTGTGCGAGAAGACCCAATGCCAGGGTGACTCTTGCGAGGAGCTGCAATCCAGCCAGACAGCCCTCCGCCCCCCACCCGCGGCCCAGACTCTCCCGCTGGCTCTTCTATCGCTCATCCCCTCCCTGCTGGCCACCCGGGGCCTTACATCACTCTGAGGGGAACGCGTTCGCCCCAAAGACATTCTCAACAGGGGCTCTAATCCTGAGTTTCTGTCAGAGGGCACACGACGACTGAAAAGAAATGCTCCCTTGATGCGGAAGAAAAAAAAAAAACTCCTTTTTAGGAAACCACAAGGTTTTCTACTCAGTATTATGTCAATTAAAGTTTGCCGGAGATGATGGATAAACTGGAAGAAAAAAAACAAAACTAGAGAAACTGCAAGAGAAAAAAAACAAAACAAGAACAACAGCACACAATCGCTGACACTAATGACTGTCTTTGTCTTTTTTTGAAAATGTTAGGATGAAATCAAATACACTGTTACATTGCTCTGAAGCCATCCGTCAGATTAAGACTTCATCTCAATCCTAAGAGCTCAGAGACACTGAAATACGATTTGTTTGGCGACGAATCATTGATGTGAGGATGAATCAAGATGAACTCGTAGACTGTCACCGAAATGTACGCACACGCTACCACGACTGGTTGTCAAACCTCTCACACTTTACCTTTTCCTGACCCTCTCTTTTCTTCCTGTATCTATGTGAAGTCATGTAAAAGACCCCTGATGTTTGTCACACAAAAAAAAGTATCCTGTTTATCAGAAAAGATCAAATATACAGTACAGTAACATGAGAGACAACACTTGAAATTTTGTACTAGGGTATTTTCATGACAATGAGAATTTGAACGAGAAGACCTTGTCCAACAATGTGACTTTTTGCACCGCTGTGACAACCTGTAGAATTTTGGCTGGGTCTTTTTATTATTGCCCTGATGGAGTTGCATATCCCTGTTCAGTTGCTAATCGTTTTGCTTAAAACATGCGTTTATATTCTCACCGACCGAACTGTACGGGAGGTTTCACCAAAGGGCTTTGGTGAGGAATCCTTTGTTGCTTGAAGCCAACTATGTTTGTGAATTAAAGATGAAAAATAACTGTTTATGGCCATTTTGTGAAAGAAAATCTTCAAGAAAGCAGGTGCTTTTTTCTTTCAGGTGTGTTTTCAGCAGCTCAGGCGTGTTTTCAAAGCTCTTAGCAACTGCTTTAGAGATCCCACAAATTGCAGGGGAATGGAATTGAATGGTTAGCACTCTCCCAAACAGATGACGATAGTGAACAAACATGTAATACAAAAATCTGCCTTGAATCCGTAGAAACATTCACCTGCCAAAGTATGCAAATTTTTAACTTAACTACATAACAAAATGGTAACACTTTATAATAAGTATACAGTAATACTTACAAATCATTAACAAACTATTAGTTTATAGTTAATGTAGTCTACATTGTTAATATAATAATAGGCAATATACAAATAGTGAGTTCTTCATTCATTGTCACTGTAATTAACACATTTATTATTATTTAATTATAAAGGGATTATTAATAGGTTATTAGGAGTAAATAGTTCTCAGTTTAGATTAGCGTGAGTGAGAACCATTTACAGTTAATAAGTTGTTAACAAAGCATAAAAAAACCATTATCTAACTCTCTACATATGAGCTAATTAGACAATAATAATTTGGTTAATTTCAGTGAAAATTAGAACTCACTATTTGTATATAGCCTATTAATATATGAACAATGTAGAGACTACAATATACAAACTATTAATTAACTATACACTAATAGTTTGCAAATGATTTGTAAGTATACTTATAATTAATATATACTTATAAAGTGTTACCCCAAAATGTATATGGATGAAAAACAGGTAGCCCATTGTTCACCCTCGCTATGTCAGTTTTATGAAATCAGAATTTTAACAATATGGGCCTCATAGACAGATTCCATTCACACCAATTGATTAGCCAATATACAGTAAGAACTGATATACATAAGGGATCATGAACAGCCAGTCATTATCACACAATAAACCCATCAGGGTGATCAGGGTTTATTTTCCGATAATGACCAGATGACAGTATCAATATCCTGCTGGTGTGATGGCAACTTACCAAATTCAAACATTGCAACTATACTGTTGCAAATATAATGGTAAATGGCCACAAAATGTATATTCTTTTAATCAATACTTTTATTCAACAATGATACATTCAATTGGTGATCAAAAGTGACAGGAAAGTCATTTAAAATGTTAAAACAGGTTTCTATTGTATTAAGCAGAAAATATTAAGCATCACAACTGTTTTTAACACTGATATTAATTAGAAATGTTTCTTGATCTTCAACTCATAATATTATAATGATTTCTGAAGGATCATATGACACTGAATACTGGAGTAATGATGCTGAAAATTCAGCTTTGCATCACAGGAATAAATTACTCAAAGAAAATTATTTAAATTGTATAATATTAAACTATTTTATGTATTTGAGATCAACAGCGAATATATACTATCTTTAGCTCTATTTTAAATTATTTCTCTTTGTGTCTCTTACTGGCATAAGGAAAATGATTGGATGAATTGTGTTTAATGAAGCCATCAATTGCTGGTTAATATTCCTGTAGCTCAAACTGTAGCACAGGTCAAGCTTTTGTAACCCAGGGGATGCATGAACTGGTAAAACAACTTGTAAAAACTTAACGTTGAATGCAAAAATAATAATAATAATAATAATAATGTTTAATGCAATGCCTTTGGATAAAAGTGTTTGCCAAATGCATGTAAATGACACTACTCAGTAGCTGGTACTCTATAGTCAAGGCACATTTTCTGACATAGTTCAAATTTCAACTGAAATCTATTCATAAAAATAGTAGTAACAGGGCTTGATCTAAGGGCACGGCAATAAAAGTATTCCAGCAGAGACTGAAATCAAATGTAAATCACAAACCGAATGAGTAAGAGAGGTGTGTTGACGAAATATGGATTGGAGAATGTCACTCACTGCGAGGCATAACAGGCAGTCGTGATACGGCAATCATTTTCAAGTCCACGATGGGCACTTAAATGGAAATGAAGTCATTCTGTGTCTGTGACACATGTGGAAAGCGGGTCTGAGGCTGGATAGATTACATTAGTGAGATTAGGCCTCTTCATTTCAATCAAATCAAATCCTCTATTGCCCTTGATCTTAATAACTTTTCTCCCAAAAGACAAGTATGAGTGAAGATGTCATTTTATTTTGAGAAATAACTGCCATGTCCATTTACTCCTTTGTAAATTCCATTGATGATTAGGTCCAGGTTGGCCGTTTTTGTTCGACTCATTTCGTTCAGCTTGATAGATGCGGTCAAATAATTAGAAACACTTTGCACTTCCAAGATGGAAATTTAAGATTGTCCAGATAAATGAGTATAAACATTGCACCCCCCAAAAAAACAAGCTGTACTGCATCTCATTAGGTTTGAATGCAAATGCAGTCAGAATGCTAATGAGTCTGTAATGAGACTGAATGCAAACTCCCTCCAGCAAACTACCACCTCTATTTTTGATGGACATCAGGGGTCAATGAGGGCCTATGCCGTTCCTCATTCCTCATACTTTACAATAATAACAGCATGCTCTTGCTCTTTAGAAAACAGCTTCTTTTTCAACCCAGACTATTGTTATACATTTTAGCAGCTATTTTTACACAATGCGTACCTGATTGTGCATTTCGAAAGCTCTGCATACTAAAAAGGTGAAACAATTCAACGACTTTCCCTCAAGCTGTGAATGAATTTTGAGGCTATTATTTGTCACCGGTTGGAAACAAAATGGCATGAGTATATCCATTCAAACTTCAGACAAATAATATTACAGTGCTATGTGCTAACTACACGAAAAGCCTCAGAGACTGTGAGATCTCTTTCAGTATGGTCTTTATAACATCACTCTGGGATCCTCAATGGCTTACAAAACTAATGGCTCGTTCTCAAGGTCCTATTTTTCAAAGCACAGGACAGCATGAGGAGCTTCCCACTTGAGACTGTCCCTGACAATGTTACTAGGCCAAGATGTCCCACACCTGAGATGAGAGAGAACATGAGGTTCATTTTACCAAGGCTGTAAAACATATTTTTATGCCTTCCTGCTTCTCCTCCAACTTTTTAAAACTTTTAAAGGTTATAGTGTATCAAGAATGAGTGGACATTTGATGGATGATTATTGAAGCACAATGTTTTTTTTAAAGTACAGGAGACTCCGAGTAGATAACACAACACTGCCGTAAAACATTCTGCCTTTTTTCTCCAGGATGTGGCCTGTTTACGGAGAATGATGCTTTCCTGAGAGTAATGGCCACATCCATCTCCGAGGAACAGGACTGTAATGCCTTATTCAAAGCAGGTTGTGACACTTTGTGGAGGCAGCTGCTCACTTACACTTTTTGGAGTAAAAAACAGCTTATGAGAGATGTAGTTTACTTTTTCCCTTATGGCACATACAGTGGGGTCCAAATGTCTGAGACCACTAGTGAAAAAGCTTCTGTTTTCTAATTTATTATTATTATTAATAATAATAAAAATACAAAAAATAAATCTAGACATTATTTCATCAATGTGTGCTTCAATGGAAGCAAAGAAAGTATTTGTACAAATGAGTTCACATGGTAAATGTCACAAATTTACTTGATTAATGACCTACGGAGAAAACGATGGGAAAAAATCTTATTCATGTCATAGGCTAACATTTATTTTCATAGATTTTTTAAAACGTATTTCTTTATTTTTAAATCAGATTTCGAATTTCAGTGTGGTCTCAGACCCAACTGCATGCTTTATCTCATCAGATGAGTAAAAGCCATTTACACTACCGTTCAAAAAGTTTGGAGTCAGTCATTTTTTTTGTGTTTTTGAAAGTAGTCTCTATGCTCTCCAAGGCTGCATTTATTTGATTAAAAAAACAGTTTGGTTTTTTAATTGTAAAATTGTATTATAATTTAAAATAATTGTTTTCTGTTTGAATATATTTCAAAATGTAATTTATTCCTGTGATGCAAAGCTGAATTTTCAGCATCATTACTCCAGTCTTCAGTGTCACATGATCCTTTATAATAGAATAATTATAATATGCAAATAATAATTTTATGCTCAAGTGACATTTCTTGTTTTTAGCAATGTTGAAAACAGTTGTGTTGCTTAATTTGTTTTTGTGGAAACTGTGATGCATTTTTTTTCAGAATCCTCTAACGAACAAATCTTTTTTACCATTACAAATGTCGGTCCACAGCACTTTACAATAACGTTTCATTTGTTAACATTACACGTTTACATGAAATTAAAGCTTTAGCGTAAGTTCTGCCGGAAAGACTCAATTGCTACATCACTTATTACCTTCTCATCTATCCAATCATGTTCTAATACTTGTGGTATAAAAGATCGGTACTTACACATGTCTGAGTTAGCAGATGCTGACGCCTACATTCACCTCCATCCTCCCCACCACCACCAGGATGGTCCCTTCCCATTCCTCCCAGGGGGTCGGCTGCGCCCCTGCCTTCGTCTTCAGGCAGAAAATGCAGATTCCGTACCCTCGGATTGCGAGCTACGGACGGGGCCAACGCCAAAGAACTTTATATCATAATATTGCTTGCTGGGCTGTTAATAAATGTATACTATAGCCTATGGTATTTTGCCTCCCAAGTCTTTCTGGTAGAACTAAGAATGAACAATAATTCTGCAGCATTTATTATTCATAGCTAATGTTAATTTCAGCATTTACTTATACATTTTAAGATCCAGGGCCCGGTTTCCCGATAACGCTCACTCTTAGCGTGCTAAGAAGACTCGAAAGATATATCTTACCAAATTTGTTTATGTTCCTAAGTGTGTTCCCCGAACTATACCTTAGAAAGCTGCTTAAGATATACCTTCTTACGTGCGACGTTACCCGGCGCTGTCCGTGGCGATGGTGCTGAATTGGTTGAAATCGATGACTCGAGAATCAATTATTCTCTCATGCAGGGGCTGTTTATGTGAGAAAGTGGTGTTCTTTAAGCACTTCAGAAATAGTTGAAATTGCATTTATTATGATTATTGGATATTATAAAAAATAATCCAAACTATAATAGCCTATAATAACCTAGCCTACATATTTTAAAATTGTAACATATATTGCTGCCACAATAACCTTTTCAAAAATGTACGTGCCTTCTTCTCTTTCCCATTTTTGTTCGCTGAGGTGGAGCTGCGATGAAATATTGTTCTTGGAAATACTTTCCAGCATTTCAGTAGGCCTAATAAAAGTTTACATCTTGCGTACGGTGCTCGGCAGGGATCAAAAAGGATTTAAACCGTGAATTTCGAATCTCTTGTAAACTCAGAGATTACCACACGACCACATTACCACACGACCTGTTTGTCAAAAAACAGAAGGTACTAATTTGGCCAGGGATTTTTACGCGGGTTGGGGGAGAAAAACACTGATATTATGGATTCGGACGGCACTAAAATCACCGACTTACCCCTGTAAATGTTTAAAATACGACGAGCCCATGAGAAACAATATTAGCGTCCGAATAGGACTTAACTGACAGTAGCCTATGCTTTCACTGACCTTTAAAAGAGCGTTTTAATTAAATTAATAATATTGTATAATAATATAATAAAAATAAAAAATCAGTGTAATGACAATTTTATTCTTTGCATGAAAACACTTGAATTAGCCTAACTTAACACTGTCTGGGTGTATTAAAACTTCAGAATTATATTCATATAGACCTGCAACAGTGATAAGGTAAAGCTAAGAGTGGTCCAGACCAACCTTACGAAAGTGTGACTTACAAAAGATATACTTAGCGTACGAACGTTTCGGGAACCGTCCCATAAGGTTAAGAGAGAGGTTAAGGAATAGGTTAAGAACTACTTACAGATAAGAACGCTTTGGGAAACCGGACCCAGATCTATATGTAAACATTAGATAAAGCACTGTGAATTAAAATGAACATGAACATCTTTATTAACTAACATAACGTAACATTATTAATTAACAAAAATGCATTAACTAATGTGAACAAATGAGATATTATTGTGAAGTGTTACATAAATAATATATGTATTTTTTTTTTAACATAATTTCAGATTAAAAAATGTAAAAAAAAAATCTTACTGAGCCCAAACTTCTGAAAAATGGTACATTTTAAAAAAAAATTTAACTTTGAAACTTCCACCTTCCCATGCACTAAGAATAATGCTGAGTGCACATTAGTGGTAGATTGTGTTGGTTTATGAAGAGATCAGTGCTAAGTGTTTTACGCTAGCATGACTACACAGGAGAAGACATACCAAAGACACGGACGCTTCCATGCTGGATATTAACCACAGGGAGCTTCGCTTCAGTTGTCTGGCACAGTGTGTGTCATGCCTTTCACTTCTCTTCAAGGACTCAAGGGTGGGACATACATAGTAAATGTATTTATTGGATTCTGCCACAGTCCGCATCATACAACACATAAGTGCCCCTATATTATGCTTTTGCATATTACCTTTCATGCAGTGTGTAATATAGCTGTTTGTGAAGGTAAAATATCTGCAAAGATTTAAAGATTAAAGTGCACGACAAATAAAGTTATTATCTCCTAAAAGAAAGAATCGATTCTGAACTGCCTGAAACGAGTCGTCAGTAATTCCAGTCTCACTTCCTGTTACATTCCTATGTAACAATGTCACAAATTTGCATAATGCCAGCCTATGGTCTTCGATGGCTGCCCGTGAATGACGTCTACTTTTACTACCACACTGTAGCTGAGGCCTGGAAGAGTTTGGTTTGTGTTGTCGACATGTCGCTGTGACGCTGTGTGAATCCACTTTGCATGCACTTCCAAAGAATTAGGACTCGTGCTGGAATTGATACGTAAAAACGGACAACATCGTTACTGTTCTTATCACCGTGTATGTGTTGAGGAAGCCTCCGGAGCTGAAATTCAGATATGGTAATGAGTGTTTCGTTTCTAACATGCACTGTAAGCGGTAGACCAATCACAACAGACTGAGCCATCTGACCAATCAGAGCGGAGTAGGCTCACAGAAAGGATGGGGTTAGAGATAATGAATCTTCAAACAAACCATTTTCAGACTTTGAGAAATGAGGTGATGCTGCAATGTACATTATTAGAAAATGTCTTTTGACATTGGATGCATGTAAACCTATTGTAGGAGACCTCCAAAACAAAATTAAGAACCTTCAAAATTGTAAAATAGGGGCACTTTAAAACTTGATTAATCAACAGTTTAGTCATTGGTGACTTGTCAGTTAATTGTCTTTATAGAAAAATATACGGGGTATATGTCTGGTGAGCAACAATAACTTCATGTCTTATTAAAAAATTATTCAGAAAATGGCCACCAGAAAATTGTGGTTGTGATTCTTTAAATAGCCATAACAATGCACACATTTTTTTCTGTTTCAGTTTAATCTGGTTAGGTTTTGTTTAATCAGGTTACTTCCCATCCTGGTAAATCAATAAAGTGTAAATCTAAAAGGATTAACTCCAAATGTTGTAGTTGTATGTGAGGTGAGGGAGATGTGACACTGTTATACAATTTCCATTTAGGAGACAGTTTTAGGGTTTTATAAGCACTCTAGCCAGGGTCAAAGCCATTAGTGAGCGTCTGAGATCTTTTTTCATGTCTCTTGCACTGTATATTTCAGATGTTGGCACCCTTTCTTCTGTAATAAGGGAACATAATCAGATTGCAGCTGTTGTTGTGAAGGCAGCTACTGTGTTTTTCTGGCTCACCTCAGTGCTTAAGTGAAGGGCATACAGGGTCATACAGGTTCAGATAGTAGGGTAAGAGGAATGTTATACCTTAACCCCCAAAATAATAAATTGGGATAATAATGTTTATAACCAGGTGTTAAAGTTGGTATCTGAATGATCTGGAATGGCATCCCACCATTAAAACTTGGGGTTTTCAGAATAATTCCTTATTTGGCTCCACTTTATTTTGATAGTTCACTTTAGACATTCTACTAACTGTACGTAACTTTGCAACTACATGTCAACTATCTCTTATTAGAGTATAAGTAGACTGTAGTAAACTTTCAGTAGACTGTTAGGTTATGGTTAGGTGTTAGGTTTTGGGTTAGTAGAATAAGTTGACTTGTAGCTGCCAAGTTACTTATAGTCAGTAGAATGTCTAAAGTGGACTATCGAAATAAAGAGTTACCCCTTATTTTTCTGCGAAACTTGCAAATATTGCAAATATCCCAGACAGCAACATAGTGTCTGCCCAGATTCGGCCCACATCTGGTACGTGTGGATTCCACGTGTTGCAAATGTGGGCCGGATCTGGGCCAACACCAGCCAAGACCAGCAACACTATTACATACTGTAATAATGACAGACATGTCACAGTCTGATGTGTCCCTTTGACAGCAGTGATGCCTGGTGACTGTTCAGAACATCTTCATCAGTTTTACTGATTGATTACCAATTTAGATTAGTACACGACAATTCAAATTAAATGTCAGTGTTCCTTTTGGAAGGCACTGTATTCTTAATCTTATCAAATGTGGAAAATATTAATTATGTGTTTTTAATTCAGGTTTTCTGCAAAAACAGCAAAAGCAGCAAAAGACATGTGACCATACACCACAGACATTATGCAACAGCCCAGGATGGAAGGTTATATCCAATGATCTTGTTGGTTAGTTCACACAATGAACAAGTAATCCGGTTTCAACTGCAGTTCAGCACTATTGCATATAACAATACTGCTGAACTAAAATAACCATATGGTTAGAAACCAAAAGGATGAAAGAATTGAGAACGCTTCGGTCTTAAAATGAGGACGAGACTACATTCTTCATCAACATCCGCCTTATCAGATATAATGAGTGCATTTGCATATAACCTTTATCTCAATGTGTAGCATGTTGATGGAGCCACGGTTGCTGCAAAATTACAATAAAGATAAAGAGAAGGCGAATGGAGACGTAGTGAAGAGTAGAAATGAAGATTGTAGGGTTCAGTGCTTATTTATCAGTGTAAACAAAGTCAAAGAGGGGAAACAAACCACCTGAATTTGAACAGGCATTATGCTTCTGAGCAAGTATAATGAGAAAGACCAATGGTAAAAAATAAATAAATCAAAAATCAAAATCAGCATTTCATTCCGTACTGAGATTGATGCCACTGGTTCAGGAGGATACTTGTGGTGAGTGGAGACATCTGGGGTTGTATTTAGCGATGATTCATCAAACGGGCATCACGAAGAGAGTTTGATTGACACGGCATCATTAATGCATAATGCAGAGCGCTTAGGTCACCCAGTCATCAAATATTCAGCAGTTAACACGCACTTAGAAGTGAGTGTCACGAAAACATGCCTTGTGTTCTAATTGAACATTTGTGTTATGTGAAGACTGAATATGAATACGTTTTGTACATAGTTATGTATACACTTGAGGGTATAATCACATAAAGCCACACTGGCCAGATCAAACTTTGATCAAATCGTCAAGCAACGCCAGAGTTATTAGCCTCTGCACTCCTGAAATTAATTTGTCTGACTGAAACCAGGGCTAGTTGTTACACGGGGATGTTGTTGCTAAGTCTCTTGCAAAATGTAGCTTAACTAAAGTTTTTGAATGGTGTATCTGTGTTCACAGGACAAGTGGCCAAGTAGATTACAAAATGTGTTGGCCAAAAATATATTATACATACTGTACAGTATGTTTTACATTTTTGCTCTTTTGTGATTCGTTTCGTGTTCCAGAATTGTTTTCAATTTAGCTGAAAAGCCTATACAGGCTGTTCAAGTTGCACATTCTATTGTTAACAGAATGTTCCATTCAAGGTTACTATAAAATATGTAGCTCATAGTTAGTTCATGTTAGTTAATACATTAACAAATGTTAACAAATGAGAACTTATTGTAAACTGTTACCCAAAACAAGTATATATTCACTGGAATAAAAAGTGTGACATTTAGACTTTGTCGGCACAAGTACATGTACAAAATGTACATTTACACATAAAGGCTTTCGCACAGAAATTCAATTGTATAAATATTATTATTAAATTATGTCAACTGTTGTCCTGTTGACATAATTTATGCAGCCTATAACAATCCTTTAACGAATTTGAATTTATAGAAATGTGATAGTGTGCAAAGTGTATATGCTAGGTTAAAGAGAGGTGTTTTTGATCGAGATTTAAACTGACGGAATGTGTCTGCCCTCGAACAACAGGAAGACTGTTCCAGAGTTTAGGTGCTAAACAGGAAAAAGATCTAACCTCCCGCAGTCGATTTTTGATATTCTAGGTATATTATCAACTGGTCAGAAGTGACTGATGATGAGCTAAACCATTTAGAGCTTTGTAAGTAATTAGCAAGATTTTAAAAGTTATGCCATGTTTAATAGGGAGCCAATGCAGTGTTGACAGCACCGGGCTAGGTAACACTTTTGTTTAGGGTTTAATTCTCACTATTAACTAGTTGCTTATTTGCATACATATTACTAGGATGTTGGTGGTTTATTAGTACTTATAAAGCACATATTAATGCCTTATTCTGCATGACCATATTCTACATCCCTTAATCCCACCCAATTCCTAACTATTACTAACTATTAATAAGCAGTAATTAGGAGTTTATTGAGGCAAAAGTCATAGTTAATAGTTAGAATTGGACCCTAATCTAAAGTATGAACCCATGCTATAGTCATACTTCCTGGTCCTAGTAAGAACTCTAGGTGCTGCATTTTGGACCAGCTGGAGTTTGTTTATCAGGTGTGCAGGGCAAACACCTAGTATAGCATTACAATTATCTAGCCTTAAGGTCATGAATGCATGAACTAACATTTCTGCAATTGTCATTGAGAGCATATTTCATGATTTAGATGTTTTTAAGATAAAACATTTGATTTTACAAATACTAGAAATGTGGCTTTCAAATGAAAGATTGTTATCGAATAACACACCCAGGTTCTAATCTGGTAATGAAGACGTAATAGAGCAAGTGTTAGGAAGTATTCTAGGTTATTGTGTGCAGAGGTTTTAGTCCAATAATTAAAACTGCAGTTTTTTCCTGAATTTAGTATAAAGGAAATTACTAGTCATCCAATTTTTTATATCAACTATGCATTCCGTTAGTTTTGTGAATTGGTATATTTTGTCAGGCCGCGAAGAAATATAGAACTGAGTTTCATCAGCGTAACTGAAAACGAACACCATCTTTCCTAATGATATCTTGCAAGAGTAGCATGTACAGGGTGAAAAGCAACGGTCCTAGTACTGAGCCTTGCGGTACTCCATACTGAACTTGTGATCGATATGATAGGCTGGCGGTAAAGAGGGGTTTCGAGAGACTGAATCGTCAAACGAACTGTATTCAGACTCTTTGATAAATGAGGTGTTGTGCAATGTATATGAGAAAATCTATTGTAGGAGACTTTCAAAACAAAGTTAGGAACCTTTAAAAAGAGTATAATAGGGGCACTTTAAGTGGAAAGAAATATATGAAAATATGAATGTATTTAATTCTAAGTTTTAGATAATAATATAATTGAAATATTTACTCCATAACAATGAAACCTGGTACTAGGGGCTGAGGTGGGTCAGAGCTGCATATTTTATTGCCGTTTTAATGTGCCATTGTGTCATTACAGAACTTGGAGGCGGCTCAGAGACTTCATGTGGCAGACTTAAACCTGCTGTATGAAAATGCCTTTACAAGATCACTAATTGCCCGCCAAACAGCTTAGCCAATCATACGCATTCTTGCTTGCTTATAAAATCCATTTAGCATATTCTGAATCTGTTAGTGTCTCCAGCCCAGAATCTCTTTAGACGGTGCACTGCAACCACCCTCTGAAATGCTAGCAAGGCATATCATAGCATTCGTTTGTATTTTAAATAGTACCTCAATGGCATAAGAAGCATCTCCGGACTTAAATTGCAAATCACCTCCCCCGATCCCACCCCCACTAGCCCTCTGGAACAAATTATTTATGTATCACACCAACAGAGACTATAAATAATATATTGTGCCCCAGATCCCTGTGTCTGGAATGAAAGCATTTATCCTCTTTTGAAAATATGTAGTGGTATCAGAGCACAAGGGAGACTGTCTGCAAACGCAACAAGGGCTGAATCATATGAAAAAAAGCTATAACATTCAAATAACTTAAACACAAGTGTGTCTGTCTTGCTATGTTTGGAGTGAGAAAGAGGCCTGAAGGAAATATCCGGGTGTAAAAAAGGAGTGTGAAGACAGAATCAATAAAACCAGATGGTGTGAAATGACACTTTCTTGATGTAGGGACATCCTGTCAAGTTCTGCTAACATTGTGCAATAGAAGAAAGCCTGGGAAGAGTTTTGTGTTTACATTTTCTTAATAACCTGATCAGAAAACATTACAGGAAAAATCTTGAAATTACATTTTTAGTTATTTAAATAATAACAATAATATTGCTTTATTAAAACGAATTGATTTCTTAGTCTTGATAACTTTATCATGCCTTCATCATTTACTTCATTGCTACATTATAAATGCATTTTATGTGTTTATTTTATTGTTTTACCATTGCTTATACAGAAACTACCCATTATTCATAAAAATTAATTATTACAAGTTCAAAACTATGATAATAAAGAGTGAAAAACAACATGAATATTTATTGTTTGAAAATTATTTGTATGCATTAAAAAAAAATCATAACTATGAACGCAAATACTTCTATCAGGTATTACATTTACACCGTTACAGTTAGTTCCAGTCTTTAAATACTATTGGCTGATATTTAGTCCACACCGCACTGGGACTTTTCACTGTTTGTATCATTCCGCTTGTCTGTTTGTGCTTTGTGCATTCTGGATTATTCAGAGACTCTTTCTGCATGTTACATTGTAATGGCAGCATAGTGGATTTTGACAAGTGAGTGAGTCAATAAATCATTTACTGCCCAATTGTTGAAAAAATAAAATTAAAAAAACTTACAAATAAAGTTGATTCATACAAAAAAAAAGCCACTATTGTTTGTTGTTCAGAGATGCAATGATTCTGCTTTGGCTTTGTTAGGAACTACTTTAATTGATGGAGCAAAAGTAGACAAAATACTGTGGTGATGGGAGAAACAAAGCTTTTTGAAACTCTGAATCAATTAAACCAATTGCTTTGCAAAATCATTCAGTGTCAAGCAGTCTAAAAACCACACACTGGTGGTCAAAATGGTGCAAATGCAACATGAACACAGCCCAATCATTACTAAAGACACGAGATTCGCAAAGATTTTAAAGCTTCATCCCAGCTAACAGGGAACGTTCTCAGAACTTCCCACTACATGCCACTCATCAGTCATTAGAGTATTAGTAGACTGTCTGCTTAATTTATTCTAACAATTTATTCCCCAACAGATATTCTACTAAACCTTGTAAGTACAGTACATGCCAATTTAAATCCTAAACCAAACCTAACAGTACTAATTCTAATAAGAGTTAGTTGACACGTAGTTGCAAAGTTAGTAGAATATTGAAAGTGGACTAGCGAAAGTGAAACCTCCATTTTTTGCGATCAACTTCAGAAGAGTGACAGTTAAATATGTTAGTACTCAGAACCTCTTGAGGTTGGTTAATGCAAAAACTCAAGGATTGTATGTACAACTGCACTATGCACTTGCAATGCATCGTGGATTCTGTATAGGTTTAATGGAAGGTGTATTACGAAGTGCAAAGCCCAAAGGGGCAGTGAGTGCATGAGGACAGCCGTCCTCATTCACTCCAAGGTTGGATCGGGGGGGATTCATTGTGGTCCACTCA
Source organism: Leuciscus leuciscus (assembly GCF_965113295.1). Lineage (NCBI taxonomy): Eukaryota > Metazoa > Chordata > Actinopteri > Cypriniformes > Leuciscidae > Leuciscus > Leuciscus leuciscus. The sequence continues at coordinate 22,526,640 of NC_138730.1, read as the reverse complement.
GGGTTTGTTCCCTTCAACAGCTTTGATCCGCAAGTGTTTAATTACTCAATAGTGCTGATGAAGTAATTGAGGCGCTCAATCTCCGTCCTTCCTATCAGACATACAGGGGCTTTATTGAGTTTCCCTCACACTCTCCCCATCTACAGTTGCTGAATTGGTAAAGACAGTGTGGTGAGGTAAGTCACACCCATATAACACATAACTCTTCACCCGTTCCTGTCTCTTATTCAACACCAAGAGGTGACACTTTCAGGTCATAAGATTGAGGGATGCTCTCTCTCTCTCTCTCTCTCTCGCTTCCTCTGAAGTCTCCTGCTGTCAGTTCACAGCTTTCAGAAGTAGAGAGAGATAGACCTGCTTCCATCCTCTGGCAAACAAGGCTGGCCATCAATCATTGCTGCTCTCACCTCATGGCTCTTTCTCAACATGCCTCAGGTTAAATCTCCACCACTGTTCCTACTCAGCTCCTACAGTCCTAAGATGAATTAAGAGCTTTGTTGGGAATTAGTGACAAGTACACTGGAATTCCGAAAAAGAATGTAAAATAATCAAACATATCCCCCAGTTTGTTTGGAAACATATTGAGGAAAAAAACACATGACATTTAAATAAAAGCCCAGGCATGACATTTGTTGATGTTTAGGAAAAGTGACATGCTTTACTGGGTGGCGGTACTACCTTTTGCAGACATTTTTGTTTTTGTTTTGTATAGTACAGATATGATAAAAATGCATTTTGCTCAATCTTTGCCACTTAAACTTCATCAATTATAACTTGATTATTTAAACAATGGTAGATTGTTGTTATTCTTAACAGGACAGTAATAAACAGCTAAAGTTAAAGTCATTGTTATGGATTGAGAGTTATCTTACATTAGGTCGTCAACTTGAAAATAATTTAGCATCTTTGTTAAAAATGTTGATGTTACCAGCCAGATAAAACAACTAACCCCACAAAACATGCTAACACTTACTCTTGCTGTTGTTTTCCCTCCAAAAATGATGTCACTTCCTGGAGGATGATGTCATTGAGGAAGTGGCTTAAATGTATTACTAAAGGGATACAAACATATATCAGAATGAAAAGGGTACAAGTGAAAACATGTAAATTGGTCCGATTACAATATTCCCAAGAATTGTTTTCTTTTGTTGCAAAATTGTTATTAGAGAAAGGAAAAAAAAAAAAAAGGAAAAAATATATATATCTTGATTAATTTGACTTCTATCATTTATATCTTGATCAAGTTTTGAGTTTACTATTTTGTATCAGTTGATATTTATATAATTTTATTATATTACATTTTATATGATGGGGACATGAAAATATCCTGCTTAACAGTCATGTTAATGATTTGTGTGCATTTAAAGTTGGAAGAAAAATTATCAAAGGAAAGAGATGACTATCTCATACTTTTTTTTATATAAAAGTACCATGTTTAGAAATATAGAGCTGATTTCCAAAACTGTCACTTGCCAAGTGCCAAAAGTAGCATAAACTTGGCCATAACTTTATCAGGAAATGCAACATAATACATGTTTTAAACCTTTACCATCAGAAGTTTATTTTTTACCATGAGAACTCTGTGTGCTGGAATATTCCTCACACTAAGCCACCAGAACAAAAGTACGAGGAAAAATATTCAATAACACTCAACTCAATAAAATACAAGGGAAAATAATCTATAAAGAAAATAAGACATCTAAATAATGCCACTGTAATGGTACAAAATATTTTAATAAAAGTAATACAAAATACAGTTTCATGGCCATTCAGAATTTATACCCAGTAAATTTTCTCACACCATTGGCAAATGTATGGAAAAAAAGTTACATTTTGACCCTGTATACATCTATAAAAAATTCACTTGCTAAACAGTGTGAAAAAAACAATAATTTACATTTATTCTGATGAAAACCAGACAACATGAACTGTTAGGTGCATTAAGAAACAGATGAAATGACTGCAATTATTTTTTTCAACATTTACAACAGCAGTGAAAATGCCACTTCTGTAAATATAGTTTTAGAAAAGACATGACCTGGATTTTAGCATATAAAGCAGCTTGTAACACATGTCTGTCCATTTAGAGAGCAATTTCCTTTGCAAAGAACTTACAAAAAATTTTTAAACAAAGTTAATCTGTGCTGAAAGTCCAAATTCAAGGGAAGCTGATATATCTAGTACAGTGCAAAAATCTATTCTCAGTGTTTTTATCTTGTTCTCCAGTAAAAACATCTAAACATCCTTAAAACAAGATAAACTTACCTGAGAAGAAAAATGACACAATATTCAGACTTTTTTTCAGAGGAAGTACCTTGGATAAGGTTCCCTTCAGATATAGATATAGTGTATAAGATGTATACACTACTGTTTAAAAGTTTGGGGTCGATGAGGTTTTTAATGTTTTTGAAAGAAGCCTCTTATGCTCAACAAGGCTGCATTTATTTGATCAAACATGCAGTAAAAATAGTAAAATTTTTAAAAATATTATAATTGAAAATAACTGTTTTCTATTTTAACATATTTTAAAATATAATTCATCCCTGTGATGTCAAAACTGAATTTTCTCGTGAGAGACTGACACGGAAGAGAAGAAATGGCTGAATAAAGTCGTTATTTTTGTTTTGTTTTTGTGCGCACAAAAAGTATTCTCGTCAATTCATAACATTAAGGTTAAACCACTGTAGTCACATGGACTATTTTGACGATGTCTTTACTACCTTTCTGGGCCTTAAAAGTGGTAATAACGTTGCAGTCTATGGGGGGGTCAGAAAGCTCTCGGATTTCATAAAAAAAATCTTCATTGGTTGCGAAGATGAACGAAGGCCTTACGGGTTTGAAACGACATGACATGAGGGCGAGTAATAAATGACAGAATTTTCAATTTTGGGTGAACTAAATCTTTAAGAACAGCATTTGCTCTAAGTAGAAGTAAATCCTACTTTCCCCCAAACTTTTAAATGGTTGTAAATTTTGTCATCTTCCATTGGCATACTTTTTCTAACTGTACTTTTAATTTCATACTTCCATTTTTTGCTGTGTCTAGCATTCTAGTCCCATTGCAAACACTGTAATGTCTTTAAGTTGCATGGAAAGAGAACGAATTGACGTCAGTCCCAAATCAGTGCCAACATTCTGCTTGGGAGCACCTGAGGTTCAGAAACAGACAGAGTGATGACTGATCACAGTGCAGTGAGATGGATATCACACTGAACGGCAGGCCTCCTGTCACCGCGCAGCGCCCCGAGCGCACCGAGAGAGCACTGCTGCTAAGTGTTATCAGGGCTGAAGAGGGAGGAAGGCTTCGTGACAGCACCGCGCTCCATCTCGCCCCAGCCAAACTTTGCAGAGTCAGACGGGCGGATGAATTCATCAATTATAGCACAAGGTGAGCTGAAAGCACAGCGTAAAGGTCGCCGAGTGGAGGGGGAAAAAAAAACGGCCAGCTCAGGGCTTTTCTCTCTGCGTGCCACTCCTGAGTTTATGGGAGGTCCGGCATAGCAGAGAAATGGAGTTTAAATTTTAAACAGGCAGAGAGAGAGGGGGGCCCCAGGCCCTGTGTGAAGATTTCAGGAGGTGACAGGGTGAGAGGGAGGGAAAGAGTGAGAGAAAAAGATGTCTGGACTGAATGTGGATCAGCGAGGGACATTCATAACTAATTAAACAGTCAATGCCGACGGGGCCTCAGATGCATCACGCTGCAGGTCTCAACCGCAGTCCACCGCATCCCATTAGAGGAGGATGATAATTGCTGTGTTTGTGGTGCTTCGCTCATGTAAGTGTGCATTATTCACCATTACATTTCTTGTCTAACGCCAACATGTGCCTTATCACTGTCACAGCATAGTGAGGATGACTTCCTGCACTGGTCACTCCTCTTCCTCCACATAGGTTGAAGGGAACCATCCCACCTGTAATTTATAAAACATCCGTAAACATTACTTAAGAGCAACAGAGCATATCTCTTCATCCTAGATGAGCAGTTTGAGAGCTTTTGTGTGTCAGATCTGATAATGACATGTGCAAAAGAATCATTAAAAGTCATGCTGTCATCACCTCCTGTTAATCATCTCTCTCGTTAACGCACTCGAGCGTATGAAATGAAGGAAAGTGAATCTATAATGGCTTGAGGAATGATTCAGGTGTCTTGGAGAGTCAAGATCTGTGATATTGCATGGGAAATGCTGGGCTAAACTTCAATTTCAATCTCAAATTTCAATCATGTTGTCACACCTCTATATTGCTATGTCATTTGGTAGTGTCCAATTGCTTTCAGAACTGGGGTACATTCGCAAAATGCGTTTACCTTTAATGTGGGTACTACATTTAACTTGGTACTACCGAAAGCTGTTTATGACGACAAAATATAGCATATGTAAATCAATAGAGGCCAAACACAGACTGTGTTTGGGATTCATGACTGTATTCGTCAATCGTAATTAATATGGATAAATTAGATAAACTATAATTTAAAAATATCCCATTTAAAAATATAAAATATATTATTATAAAAAATAAAGTCATTACTCCAGTCTTCAGTGTCACATTATCCTTATCCAAATAATTCTAATATGATAATTTGCTGCTCAAGAAACAATTCTTCTGATAAATGTTGAAAACAGTTGTGCTCCTTAATATTTTTGAGGAAACAGGTACTTTTTTCCAGGATTCTTTGATCAATATAAAGTTCAAAATAACAGCATTTATCTGTTAACATTATAAATGTTTAAACAAAATTAATCAAATTAATCAAAACTCAAAAGTGACAGTAATGCATCTTTAGTATTAATTTCTTTAAAAAAAATCTTACTGACCCCAAACATTTGAACAGTAGTGTACATATAAATTATTAGAAAATAAGAATATTATAAAAACAATATTAATATGAAATGATATGATTTTTTTATGAAAATGTATAGATCTGACTAATGTTTTATGTAACTATAACAGAATACAGCTACTCTCTTTACAGCAAGGTTCAATTTGTTAACACAGTTAAACACAATAGATCATAAACCATCTTGTTTACCATTATAACAGTATTATTAATGCACAATATTAAAACTATTAAAACAATATATAATTCTGTTGTTGTTCTGTAAAACTGTATTTTTTCACTGCTATATGTGCCTAGCAGTTCCATTTTGAGCAACCATGAACTGTGATTCGCATGGAAGGGTAAGAGTTCAGTTTACATGATGTGGAAGTTCCGAGAAAAATGCTGAAAATATGAAGCACCAGTACTAAAGCGGTTCACTAGAGGTTTTGGTGCTTTTAAAGGGGCAGTAAGTGATTTCTGAGAAACACTGTTGATATTTGAAATCAGCCCAAACAAACACAGGTTTCCAGCGCTAGAAAGCTTTTCTAAAATGAATGTGGGTCCCAAAGCTTTTGCCAGGGTTCTTGCAGGTTTCAGTAAGTCAAATTTAAGACCTTTTTAAGACATTTTAAGACCATAAAGATCGAAATTTGAAATTTTAATTTAAGAAAAATAAATAAATAAATCAAATCAAAGAATTCATATTATTTCAATGAATTCAGTACTTGAAAAAGCATTAATTTAATTTACAGATAAAGCAATCACATTAGTAACCGTCCACACCCAACAACGCGTGTCAGAGAAAAGAACAGAATCAGATATAATTTTTTTATAGAACATTGTACTTTGCATATTATACTGTAAAAAACACATAATTAGTTGATTTTAGTTGATCATAGTTGATCATAACTAGAGATGAAATGGCATGAACATGTCATTTCATGATCATAGTGACAATTATCACGGTTATCACAGAATCCTGTTCAAAAAGTACTAATACTACACAATGAAATCAATTCACCAAGTTTTATGTCGAAAACCAGCAAATAACAAATAAAATTAGCATCAAAATGCACCTTTTGTTTACATAAACATTTAAATAATACCATTAAAAATGATAGCCAGATTTTAAAAGTGTCTTGCAACATGTTATATACTAACATGTACAAGTTCACATAAAGTTTTGCCAAAAAAAGGTTTTTATAAAAAAAAAGGTAAACCTCACATATTTCAGACTTTAAATAATTTTTTATAAAAAGAATGAGTCCAAAAAGATAAATTACTGACATTTACAATGCACTTTAGCTTATCTTTTATTATTAATAGTAAAATTCGGTCCGATTTTCCCGTGGCGTCTGTCGTTGCTATGCAACCATGCACTGCGCTCTCCACAACGACAAAGAAGTTTTAGTGGCTAATGGATTTCCACCACCGAAAAACGCTTGCTGTAGCTCTACTACAAGATTTATTTACGGAGAAGAGAAAAACACCCGTAGTGTTTGGGTGCACCCCCATCCTTCCTGTTGACTGAGCTTTCAATGTTGTCACGGAAAGGGCGAAGCTGATCGGTTGGTTCTTGTCACATGACCTGTGTTGCGGCATTCTGAAGAGTTGAGATTTTTTCATCTCGCTGCGCTTGGAAAAAAATGAGCACGTCACTACTGGTAGCTCGCGAGCAACGTGTTGGAGACCCCTGCTCTAGAGCTCCGCTTTGTAGGCTACGACTCGATACTTTTTTGCTACTTTGTAATATCTTTCTGCGGCCAGCGTTTAAGACCGCGGATGAAAATCTGGCCGTTTTTAAGACGTTTCAAGGCCTTAAATTTAAAGTTCCGAATTTTAGACTTTTTAAGACCCTGCGGGAACCCTGTTTTGCCTGTTCCCAACCCTTCTTCTTCCAATTGTATTCCTCTGACCTTATATTTTATATTCTTCATTTGTAATGTCTCTCAGCCATCTCTCTTTCTACAGTCCTTCTTCAAATCTCTCTCTTGCTCTCTCTCTCCTCCCCCACCATAAGTGTAAATGCACCCCTGCTGCTGATTGGCTACAAGTGTGTTGTCATGCTCAGCCCAATCCACTTTCAACAGCATTTCTCAGTAAATAAAGGTTTATAAGAGTGTTTTCCCTTACCCGGCCATTGACTTCACCCTTCCACCATCCATTAGTACACTTAATATAGATCTTCACCAGGTCGCCCACCTGCAGAGAGAGTTCCCGAGTATCCTTGGAGCTGAAATCATATCGTGCCAGTGCAATGCCGAGCACTCTCGGGGTCAAAACTGAGGGAGAGGGGGATGTAAGACAAAAACAAGTTGTTAAAAAAAGGACAAGAGTGAGAGACACAAATGTTTTCACAAGACATGCCAAGTAGGACAAAACGTGTGAACATGTAACAAGATGATTGGAGATTTGGAGGAAAAACGGGGCACAAATGGCGTTGCATCATACTCAGACATTTTCACACACAAAAGAGCTGAAGCAAACACAGGGAGAAAAGACTGAGATGGCTGGTGGGGGAAATGAATAAGACAGGTGGCTGATAGCTGTACCTGACCAGAAGGGTGAGGGGGAGGGAGGAACAAAACTGTAGCTGGTGGGACTCAAAACGGAAAGCCCACACAGCACTGGAGCTTAGGATCCGAGCCGAAGCAGAGCGAAGAAAATAAGAACACAAAAACCCAGAGATCTTAACGGAGACATTTTCAACAAAACAAACATAAACAAGCTAATATCAAGAACTCCACACAGCACCGGGAAATGAACACACTCAAATTTAGGAAAATGTCTCAGTGTTTTACGATTTGATCAAATATTTATTATGATATTAATTTCATCATAATTGGGGAAGGAAATGCATTCCACGTTTTTTTAGATCTCAAGAATGAATGTAAACATAACTTGTTTGTTTAGTAAACTCCACAGAGTAAGCTACCTTTTAATTTAGGGCTTAATTTTAGGTTGGTTTTTTTATTCTGTTTTCAGTTGTATTTTTTCTACATTTTTGTTTGATCATTTAATATAAATTTATCATCAAAAATTGTGTCTAATGAACTGAATTCATAAAACAAAGATTTTATATAAATTTATATTTTTTTCACAAATAAGGTACTTGTATACTGTATACATTTAAACATGGATAAATATTTGGGTTGTCATGTTATAATAAATTGCATTATTATAACTGTTATTTGTATTATTAATTTGCGAAGTACATTTGACTTTTTACAAACATTTGACAAACTTTTAGTTTGTCATAAGACCTATGACAATAGCTTTTTTCAAATGAAACCGTGAAATGCTGGAGAAGAACCTTCATAGCAGCTCTGGAGAGTTCATGTGAACTGTTCTCAAATAGTGAGATAGCAAACACTGAAAACACCACAAGCAATACACAGCCTTTTTAGCAACACACCCGATCATCTCCGATCAAAGGAAATAGAATATCGAAAAATGATTGCCCAGTCCTATTTTGGACCCCATTGACTTTTATCGTATGGACAAAAAAGCACTGAGACATTTCTCAAAATGTCTACTTTCATGTTTCACAGAAGAAAGAAAGTCAAAGAGGTTTGGAACGACATGTGAGTGAGTAAATGATCACAGAAAAGACCAAAATCTGGACTACTTCAGCCATATGGACTACTATTATGGACTACTTACTAAACTATTGGGGCAGAGGTGGGTGGGATATAAAAACAGAAGAAAAAGTCATAGAGGTTTGGAATTTCATGAGCAACCCATTCCTATATTTTTCAAGATTATATTTTTTTCTCTAGGTTTTGTGATAGCTTTTGCCAAGTGCGTGCTCCTGGCCCTGTCACTGGCGCAGCTGTGATAGAGCGCGAGTCCTGTTACCATCTGAACGCCCATCTGAGCATCCAGGACTTTCTAATATGTAAACTAGCAAACGTCAGATCCACAATATGTTTGCCTTCCTGCTTTGCATCTCCTCTGGGGGGAACGAAGCAGTAGATGATGAGCCAACTACTTTTTCCTGTGACACTGACACTCAGAAATCGTGCAGCTATTCACACGTTCGATATCTACGCAAGATTGAAACCGATGCGATATCTGTAATGCAAATAACTTTTCTCACATTAGTGTATAAAACCCATCACTGGTATCTCCCTTTGTGTTCAACGTGTTTACCAAACACTCTGCGCCTGCAGACGTGTCAGCGCACACACGACCACTGATCTGTTGGCGCATTTGTACGCGTTTTGGTTTGCGGCATACCAGCGAGAGCAATGTCCCAGGATGCATCAAGGGCCTGGATTTTCTGCTGCGGTTTGTGAAAGGATGTGTTACCGAGATTGGCAGTCAAGTATAAACACCTCTAATAAGCTGAGGATGCTGACGAAAAAAGGACAAATAGATCAGCGAAACCCCCAATTCACAATCCCCACAATCCCGTTCTTTATATCAACAGAGCTGTACTCGTTCGCGAAGCCTTTTTCTACGTGACACATCTCTCTCTGTTCAATAAAGCTGACTTTCCATGTCTCCACTAGTTGCCCTTTCATTTCTCAGTGCAGGGACTGTTTTTTTTTTTTCCTTTCAACTGCGAGAGAGAAAATCAGCCAAGTCCCCACAGGTGAGAGGAAGCTTAGCATCCATCATGGCTTTTTCCTGTAACTCCAACCAAACTGTCATGTCGTGTCAGGGAGATTGCCGGTGCTACTTGAGTCTTGTTTAGCAGAGTCCTCTCTCTCGCTGCGTCGCCTGAAGCTGCAGAGCCAGACACAAACAGCCTTTTTCCTGCTGCCAGGTGCCGAGTGTGTACGGCTCGCTTCACAGCATCTGTCTGTCTCTTTGAGGAGCCATCTTGGGCAATGAGACCTGGAGTAAAGACGTACGTTTTTCCCATGAAAGCAACACGTGTGCATGCACACTTTACAATTTCACCCAACGACCAGCATGCCAAGTGTTCAACATTTATATTGAATCAAAAGTGTCTGAGAGGTGTCAGGACATAGCTTAATATACCTCCCGAGCGCAATGCCTCCTGCCTCCTGCCATTAAAAGAGGACCTTTCTGAAGTTCACACTGGAGGTCGACAGGCTGCTAGTACACGTTCCTGCTGCTGGATGAAGTTACTGCGTAACTGGCCATAACTCTCTGACAAAGAATATTTATTTCTATTGTGGTAACTAATCTAAAGACTAATGTTCTGCAAGGGAACAATTTTGTATGTCTGCATATAAATTACAGCAGTGCTTAAAGTAGTACTTAGAATGTTACAGTACTGCAATTTCTTTAATTAAATCTCTTTATAATTGAAAAAGTATAAATTATATTTTTGTATTATTTTTATAACTTTTCTGTACGTGTGCAAAGATTAATCATACAGAACAGTGAAATCGCTCTCAGAGCGATAATCTGAACCTGACCTCCTTCTTGCGTGCACACTCTATAGTAGTGGTCAACTGATAAGGATTTTTTGATGCCTAATGCAGATACAGAGCAGGGTGGCCGATGACCAATATACAGTAAAGCACACACACAAACACAAACACACACATATATACATAAATACATGCTGATTTTTCAGCATCATTACTGCAGTCTTAAGTGTCACATGATCTGACAGAAATCATTCTAATATGCTAATTTGCTGCTCAATAAACATTTCTTATCCTGGATCTAATTCAAATAATCCCTATCCTGTTCTCTAAAAGGGTTTTAAAAGATGTGAATGGATGGCTCAGTTCCTTTGTCTGGAGCAAGCACAGACCAAAGCTGAAATTCTCTGCACTACAACTACCAGGGTCGATGGGAGGATTGCAAAACTATAGCCTGAAAGATACCTCATAATGTAATACAGTAACAGAAGTCTGTCTCCAATAAAAAAAACGACTATTTCAGACAGTCAGTGAGTGAGTCTGTTATACAATGCTCCTAATGCTACATCTGAGGTAAATGTAGTTCTGAATTCTAGACTTGCTTAGAGAGGGAACTTTTTGTCTCTATATAAGTGAAGAAGAATGGGGAAGTATTTGGAAATATGCAAAATCTATTTCGGTATGTAATCGTGCTAAGGCTATACAGTTCAAAATTGTGCATAGGATGCATATTTCACCAAACCATAGACAAGCATTTAACAATAAACCTTTCACCTCTATGCCTTAAGCGCAAAACACAAATTGATAAACTCACTCACTGTCTTTGGTCATGTAATCAGTTACAAATATATTGGGCAAAGATAGTTTCTGAAATGAGTAATATCTTTGATAAGGAGTTGGTATTGGATACTTTATTTGTTAACCTTGGTTTTGTTAAGCTTTGATTTTATCAAAAGAAAAAAGACTGTTTAATCTTCTTACTTTGAAGCTAGGAAAAAACATATTACTGAGGTGGATAAGTGACAACACTCCAGGTTGGCACAAGATTTTGATGGAACTAATCCCACTGGAATATTTAACTTGACTAGTTAATGGTCAGCCAGGGCATATTTATAGTGTCTGGAAGCCCTAATGTTATATCAATAATCTAGGGACTGAATTGTCAACAATTCTGCTGAAGGGTTTTCACATTCATGTACCTCAAGTGAGTTTAAAATGGTTTTGAGCTTGTAATATACTGCAGTTATATATTAAGTGTATTCATTTATTTAATTATTTTTACTTGATTATATTTACCTTTATTTATTTACCTTGATTACCTTATTTTTTACCCTTTTACCTGAACATGAATTCTGGTCACTTCATAACTGTAAGTCACTATCAGTGTGAACAGGGCTAAGAGACTAATGTCATCATATAATGAGTTAATCTAAGGGAAATGTAGATACTAACCAGCAGTTCTGAATCCACTGAGCTCCTTATACGGCATCTCCAGAGTCGTGTCCAGTGTACGGAAACCCTCTTTCAGAGAGTGCTGTTTGTAATATTCAACCAGTCCCTGGACAGAAACATGTTTAAAAGCTTATTATAAGGATTCTCAAAGTTTTTTGCCAGCTAAAATGAGATTTTAAGTTAATATTTCAAAAATGTAACACATCTGCATGTTCACGGTTCTCTGATTTCGGTTAATGGTTAAATCCATGTAGCAGGGCTCAAAACACCACAATTTACATATATTAAAATATTCCTTTTATTTAAAAACAACACACGTTTTGTAGAGAAATGAATGTGGTAGCGATGCACTGATCATGATTTTTCATTGCCAATTCCATTTTGTTTTTTACAAGCAAATTGTCCAATTCCGATACCGGCTGCCAATTTTTGTCTTTGTTTAAGCAAATTTATCAGTTGTTTGTTTGCTCTATAACAGGCCAAACTGGCCTTAAAAATGAATAAATAAAAACATCTGTAGCCATTTGAAATTAGAGGCAACCACTGCATTTTAATCACGATCCAAACAAAGATGCTACACACAAATGTAGCATGAGCAGTTGATTTAATTTAAATTAGATTGCATAATTTCAAGACTTAGAGCAAATTGTCTGACTTTAGCTTTGTGAAATTATGTTGCATAAGACACACCTGCACACCACAAATACAGATGGACTGAATGAAAATGCAAATTCACTCTCAGAAGACTATTCTGAAGACAGTCAATTTCCTTCAGAGATACATTCATATAAATCCCCACCCCAATTTAATATTTCTATTTTTCTTCCTATATTTCGAGCCTCACGGACAGTGATCTTGCTGTGTTTGGTATTTTCTCTGCTGTGAGTCTACGCTCTCCTCTTTCCGCCCGTGTTCAGCGTGTCCCATATCTTTGGCCTGTGTGTTAACATCCTGTAACAGACTTCGTAATATTTTCACACAAATTACATTTCGGGAAAGGATTGCAATGCAGTTTTTGTGCAAGTCCGGAACAGAGATTAGCCAAATTGAAACTATAAACCGGCCGCTTGCGATCGTGTGTTTGAAGAACAAACAATGCAGTTTCCGATTTTGGTCAACCAGTGCATTTGTAGAAAAAAGGTCGCACCACAACAATTATTTGCACTTTCACAAATGCTCCCAAATAAATTTTGAAGTCGCACAGATTCAATTTCGGGATCATATGCGACCAAAATGGTGGCAATTTCCAGCCTTGCATAAGCGAAATTCTTTTCTTTTTTTTGAGATTTTCAATAGTGGAATTTTAGTGTGTATCTTAGTGGAACAGCTAAAATTGCTTATAAATGCTCACAGTTAAAAGGATCTGTATCTAGCAACACTTACAAAAACATACGTATATGGTTTTATGGATGTGTACCATGACAATACTATGTATTCTTTGATGTACCCTGCAGTACCATGATATATGAATTGGTAATTCAGTACTATGGAATACATCAAAGCTTTACCATCCTTGTTACATGCTGTCACACAGTATTTTTTTATAAGGGAAAACTTTATCATTTTAAAAGAACATGTAACAAGGTTGCAGTAGTACTGTTGTCTCTAATGGATTAATAGCTGGACCCATGTTATTAATTATGCTAATGAAATACAGGATTATGCAGATCAGCAAATGTTCTGGTTTTACGATAAAAAAAGCTCAGGACTCTGCAGCACAGATAGCGACATTGAATTATAGCACCCTACATATGTATTCATACGGTTATGATAAATAGAGCAAATGCTGATGAAGACCATTGCTTCTGAGCAACTCAAACCCACTTACTAATACAGTCTTGAACGTCCTGCTTTCAGCAATGTAGAAGAAGCCCTCCTTAGTGAGGATCTTAATGTGCTTCACATCGTTGTTGTACCTGCAGATGGCAGAGAATCATTGTAACCATTCCAGGATTGTCAGTACTTCCACTTCCACTTGATCTCAAAGGAGTTTTCCCTGGGAATGGGCTGATAAACAAAAGTTAAGCCAAGACATATCTTTCTATTTATGGAGCACATTAAAAACAAGTGCATACTAAAATGCTTTAAATGTGCAATTAAAACACTTTTAACACCTAAGATAGGAACGTTCACCCAAAAAAGAACATGAGGGGTCAGTAAATCATTTTCATTTTTGGGTGAACTATCCTTTTAATTCTGGATCTAAAGATGTCATGAGCAGGAGAAGATGTAATGTCCAGTGGCATGTTATTCCATGACCTTGGACCAGCTATAGAAAAACCACAATCCCTTTAAAGTTTAAATGTGAGCTTCCTATAACATAAGGATGTGAAATTGTTTTGTCAGTCTCTGACCGCAGGTCAACACACCCACAGGACCTAAAGCCCCACATAAAGAGGACAAAATGTTTTGACAGGGAACCTGTGATTGGTTTAAGCATGAGACAAGCAACTATAAAATGTTCTGAGGTAATAAAGCCCACACTGCGCATGTAGTGTGATAACTCACTGACCACATCCACGCTACACAATGAGCTATATGCAAATTTGTGATGCATTATGTATTGGGTTGCATCGAGGGAAATGCATGAAGAAAGCTAAGCTTTGCATGCAAAAGGATGTTCGTGCAAGAACCTCACAGACCATCCGTCACGCCAATTTTATGCGCAATAAAAACACGCTTGAGCGATCAAATAAACAGTATGAAGTGATATAATAGCTAGACGTACTTGATGCTGATGGCGTACTCTCTGCTCTCCCGGCTCCTGTATCGCACCAGGTAGGTGCTGTTCTCTCTCTCCATGAGCTCAGACTCTGCATGGTGCCTCTCTATGGGCCCAGCGAACCTGCTCGCACAAGCCAACGGGCATATGGCTCAGCACATGTAGTCATGCAGGTTATTTTATGAGTCATGGGGATATTGGAGTAACTGTGGTTAAACATTTAGACTTACCAGGGTTGGGCTGAATAGTCGACTGTCCTGGGTACCTGAGCATGGGACACATTACAAACAATGTCATACATATATACACTACCAATTATACCATTATAGACAAATATAATTTATTAGTATTATTATTACTTTTATATATTTTTGAATGGATAAGTTTGACTGGATACTGAATCTATCTATCTATCTATCTATCTATCTATCTATCTATCTATCTATCTATCTATCTATCTATCTATCTATCTATCTATCTATCTATCTATCTATCTATCCATCCATTATCTATCCATCCATTATCTATCTATATATCCATCCATCCGTTATCTATCCATCCATCCATCCATCCATCCATCCATCCATCCATCCATCCATCCAAACAGTGTGTATGGCATGTCGGTCAGGAAATTATTGTATTTATAATATTAAGTGAAACTCTCCATATATTCAGAGTTTCATTCCATATATTCAGTTTTATTCCATATATTCAAGTTTCATTCCATATATTCAGAGTTCCATTCCATATATTCAGAGTTTCATTCCATATATTCAAGTTTCATTCCATATATTCAGAGTTCCATTCTATATATTCAGAGTTCCATTTCATATATTCAGAGTTTCACTCCATTCCATATATTCAGAGTTTCATTCCATATACTCAAACTTCATATTATAAATACAATCATTTCCTGAACGTCATACCCTAAGTGTATATATATAAATTGTAGACAAACATAAATCTATATATATATTTATATTTTATAAATTACTCCAGTAATGTAATCCCATTACGCCAAGTCTTCAGTGTAACATGATCCTTCATAATTCATTCTAATATGCTGTTTTGGTGCACAAGATTTTATTTATTTTTTTGCAATGTTGAAAACAGTTGTGCTGCTTAATTTTCTGTTGTTGTTGAAATCGTGATACATTTCAAATGATTTTTTGATGACTAAAAAGTTCAAAATAATAGCATTTATTTGAATAAGAAATCCTTTGGAACAATGTAGAAAAAACTGATAAAAATACAAATCAATAGCATTAAAATGATTGTGCAAGTCATCCAACTATACATACTTACACATGGGCAGGGCTTGACTGCATCACTTGGAAAGAATCCAGTCTCTTGCGTTGTCAAGATTTTGCCCTGCCAGGAAGTGTGGTTGTTAATTGCATTATATTTGACTTGAGGCGATGCTCGCCCCTCCCTTTTGCTTTAATAAATCTAAGACAATTAGCTCACAACAAGCAGTGAATCTCATTTAGAGCCACAGTTAATTACTGTTCAGCCCCTACCCACGGTTAAACTCCGTTAGGCATCAGAATGAAAGCATCACCTAATGCTGAATAATCATACAGCTTCCACAGCAGAACCTCGTGAATCATGACACTCGCCAATAAGCCATTGTTTGATATTGCTGCTCCGAGCATATTTGGATTTATGAATTACATTAGACTGAGTTTCATATTATGTCCTCACGCAAAAGATTGTATTGAGCAATCGCAGGCCGGATGCCAGTTTTAAAATAGGCTCATTTCTTGCATGGCTTCAGCCACAATTATCTGTATATTTTTGGATAAAAACAGACAATTCCCCCCCAACTCAGTATGAAACAACAGCTGGGAGGTTATAATGCACTGTGAACGTGGCGGAACCAGGTGCCAAAATTTAGCAGCCTATGACTGATTTTGAGTTTGGCTGAAGGTTTGACTGAGGGTGTAATGAGGATCTTCTGAAAACAACTATACTGAAAAAGTATATACTTTTCTTTCCAGGCTCCCTTTAAGATCATCTCTAACTAGTATGAAATGAATTTCAGAAAAATGTACCTCTACCACAAATTAAATTGGAGTCCCAAACTGGAACTGTATTCATGATTTATTTGGCTTAATAATGTTTCGCCGTAGCTTTTGAAAGCCCTTTATATTTGTTATGCCACAGATAAGCGTATGATAAAGATTAAACTTATTACCCCATTAGAGTAAACAGTTGGCAGCCTAAAGGATCAAATTAAATTACAGTGATCGATTGCACTGTTCTGGCAACGGGACAGAGATAATTGTCTTCCAGTAACATGGGAGATGGATGCTTAGTGCTCTGTAATTCCATTCTTTGGTGTCATGGGACCCTGAAGATTTAGTAGCCTTATTAAGAGTTAAGTGTCGTTTCACACAAGATAAAATAAACCAGTGATGTGCATTATCATTCAATAGTACCGCTTCTCGCTTCCCCTCTATGACCTGCCAAGTGCGTGAAGAACCACGGCTGACACGCACGTCTAGCCACTGCCTGTCACAGTCTGTTGGCTCGGTGAATCTCTTGGCATCCATTTTTGACCTGTAGGTGTTTTTTTTTTAACCTCTGTGTGCTATCAGGCAGAAATAGCCCAGCATAAAGCAAGGGAAATCTCGCTAAGTGTCTATTCCCTGCCGAGCTGTTTGAGTCGCGTCGGCCAGATTGGAGCAACACCAGGAGGAAGATGAGGTTTTAGTGCCACCATAAACCATAGAGAAAAAGAGCCACAACAGCCTGGCATGAGCCAGAAATAAATAACACAGGAACAGTCTGTGACAATAAGCTTGAGACAAAACTGCAGTGCTGAAACATGCCTGGACAAAGACTGTGCTCTGCAGTCACTATATCTGACGGCTCATTTAGGTATCAGTGCATATTACAAAAGCAATGCGAAAAAGTATTGTTTTCAGTGACTATTCAATGTAACATTTGTATGTTATACTAAAGTTGTGTTGCATTAGGTTGAGTCAGGGTTATTATTGTAAAAAAAAAAAAACTTTAACAAAAACTAAAACCAAAACATTTTCATTACTTTAAATAAAATGGAAGTTGGAGGTGCTGATTCTCATCCCAGCCGCTTCACACCCGGCTTCTAATAGTATTTCAATGACACTAAAATAACTCTGCATTGAGTACAGATGTGTTTGTATTTACAGTAGCATATTAGATACTCAAGTTTTCTCAATAATAATCAAATATTACAATATTTAAAACACTTCATATAAGTGCTGTGAGAGCAGAGTAATATTAATTAATTAGTTAATTTAACAAATTAATTAATAATTTATTATTTTGTAAAGTCGTTTGTTTCTTAATAATTAACCTAAATGGGCCGACAGCACATTGTCTATGGAAATACTGGTTAATGCATTTATTATTTGGTTGGAATGTCACAAAACATATCTGTATAAAAGGTTATGTGTGCCCTGTTTGCCTTGAGATATGTTGTGATGTTGTGAGATCAAGCTTCAGCGTCCCATGACACCACAGAATACAATTCAGCTATTAGGTTTTTAAATACTGCAGTACTTTATCTGACCTGCCACCAGGAGCTGTGAGGATCAGCACAGATGACCTCTATGACATCACCAATCTGAGCATTCAGCGGCGGCCCACCCTGAGGACTAGGGACCCCAAAATAATCTCTGATGACCAGCATTTTTGGCAAACCTGTAAAAACAAAATTTTACATAAAATCAAAATTGGCCCTATACCTAAACCAGGTTTCTGGTCTTATTTTGCATGCTTCATTTTTGTAGATAATTCCAAAGAAAATATTTTTGCTCTCTGTCACTTCTTAAAAGTATTTTTTGCTAATAACTCCTCTTTTGTTTTTCAACCACCTCACGCTGGCACTTAACGCCCACTTTCAATCAATTCCCAATGGAAACAATCAAGTCCTACCCATTCTCTCTATGAATCTATTTTAGATTACATACATCAAATGGCTAGCGAATCCATTTACATTAACTACAGTAAAATGACAAATGTCTAGGTTACTAATGTAAACCCACGTTCCCTGAAGGAGGGAACGGAGACGTTATTTCAGAACTGAACTGACGAATTGGGATCTCGTCTGAGAGCCCAATCACCTTTGAGTGGTAACAAAACAAGCCAATGGACACCCTGTGCCACGGGTATATAAGGAAGTGTGCAGCACTCACTCATGGGGCCCTATCTTGCACCCAGCGCAAGTGACTTTTTACACCGACGCATGTATCATTCCTATTTTGCACCCGCGCAAAGCGGACTTTTCCCTCCACAGAAGCACATCGGTAAGTTAGGAAATACACTTGCGCTCCCGGGGGCGGTTCAGCGCAAAGAGGAGGCGTGTTCCGGCGCAAACGTTCCTTCATGCTATTTTGCAGGTTTAGAAAACAATTGCGCCACTAACCAGGAAAAAATAGTTTAAAGTCAGTGGCGCGTTGCGCATGTTATTCATATGCTATTTTAAGGGCGCATGCTTGGCCATAATCAATGTGTAGCGTGTGCACAACGCGCATACACTTTGATTCTCTCATCTACACAGAAGCAGCAGTTTCAGGGTTCTTGCAGGTTTCAGCAAGTCAAATTTAAGACCTTTTTAAGACATTTTAAGACCATAAAGTTTGAAATTTAAAACCTACACGACGCATTGCCAAAAAAAAATTTCAAATCAAAGAATTCATTTTATTTCAATGAATTAAGTAATTGAAAAAACATGAATTTAATTTACAGATAAAACAATCACATTAGTAACCTTCCACACCCAACAACGTGTCAGAATCAGAATCAGATATATTATTTTTTATAGAAAATTGTACTATGCATATTATACTGTAAAAAACACATAATTAGTTGATTTTAGTTGATCATAGTTGATCATAACTAGAGATGAAATGGCATGAACATTTCATTTCAATGATTATAGTGACAAAAATGACCACAGTTATCACAGAATCCTGTTCAAAAATGTCGAAAACCAGCAAATAACAAATAAAATTAGCATCAATATGCACTTTTTGTTTACATAAACATTAAAATAATACCATTAAAAATGATAGCCAGATTTTAAAAGTGTCTTGCAACTTGTTATATACTAACATGTACAAGTTCAAATAAAGTTTAGACAAAGTTTTTTTATAAAAAGATAAACCTCACATATTTCAGACTTTAAATCATTTTTTATAAAAAGATAAATTACTGACATTTACAATGCACTTTAGCTTATCTTTTATTATTAATAGTAAAATTCGGTCGGATTTTCCCGTGGCGTCTGTCGTTGCTATGCAACCAAGCACTGCGCTCTCCACAATGACAAAGAAGTTTTAGTGGCTAATGGATTTCCACCGGCGAGAAACGCTTGCTGTAGCTCTGCTTCAAGATTTATTTACAGAGAAGAGAAAAACACCTGTAGTGTCTGGGTGCACCCCCATCCTTCCAGTTGAGTGAGCTTTCAATGTTGTTACGGAAAGGGGCGAAGCTGATTGGTTGGTTCTTGTCACATGACCTGCGGTGCGTTTGTGGCATTCTGAAGAGTTGAGATTTTTTTTATCTCGCTGCGCCTGGAAAAAAACGAGTGCGTCGCTTCAATTATGAGCGCGCGCCTACATTTGAACGAACTTGAGCGCGCAAAAGGTGCGATATGTGAATGGCCTGTTGGCGAGACCTTTTTTAGACCGGACTAAATAAAATTTAAGACCACGGATGAAAATCTGGCCGTTTTTAAGACATTTTAAGGCCTTAAATTTAAAGTTCAGAATTTTAGACTTTTTAAGACTTTTTAAGACTTTTTAAGACTTTTTAAGACTTTTTAAGACTTTTTAAGACCCCGCGGGAACCCTGAGTTCTCATTTTTGCAAATCATACATTATTACGAACGATAGATAGATAGATAGATAGATAGATAGATAGATAGATAGATAATTTATTATAAAAGCATACATCTAGCTTACACATTTACCCAAATTATCATACGCCTGTTTAACCAAAGTTAATTTGGGTGGGTTTCTCCATTTCAATGTAACTTCTCTCTTTTACGGCCGTGACGAGAGCGTTGCTCTCCTTGGCTGTGAACCGCTCCTGGCGCGCGCCTGGCAAATCCGCTGTTACAATAGCAATCCGCTATGGAAAAAGCGCATCTGCTCTTAACCCTCTGGGGACCAAAAACGCGCCCGCGCGTTTTGCTCGTTTTTTTTTTTTTAGCAATGAAAATAAACACTAAATGCTCTGTTAATTTTGATCTTTCATTTTCGTGTAATACATCAATCGATCCTGTTCAGTTTCTATTTTTTTTCTGTATATTCACAATAAAAATAAAGTGTTTTGCTTTTTGACAAATAAAGAAACTTTAACATGATGCGATTTCTGCCTTCTCTCTGTCAGTGAACTCCCGTTTGAAACGCGTTCGAAAATGATCTATAACTCTGCGAAAATTCAGTCAAACAGGCAAACAGACCCACGGGCATAAAGCTTGAGATCGCAGCTTTTAAATGAAGTAATTTATATAAAAAACAAATATTATCAGCTTCTGTAATCTGTATAAAAAGAGAGCGATTCCAGTCGAGCTCATTACGAGCTCATTGACTTTAATTCGTTCACGCCTACTCACGGAGCGCGCTATTCATAAGATAATGTGTTAAGCCGTCTATGCAAAACAGGTAAACGCCCCCAAGCAAATGCATTAAAAGCTTCAAGTTTCATCATTCAGTCACCTGCGCGTTGGGAAGATGACACGGTACACCGGTGCGGAAGCCCTTCAGTTCGTCCTGGATACTAGCGACGAAGAGTCCACATTTTCATCAGAAGAGGAGCGCGACTACTCTGATGACGACCGTTTGTATTTTGAAGAGCGTCTTGATCCAGCCGTGGATAGAATTTCGGATGAGTAAGTATTTATTCTTACTTGCATTAGTTGACAAGCTATTCAAAACATGAGCTTACATATTATACTGGGTGGACTTGCCATCCAGAGCATTGACATTTGATATCTACCTATATTCAACACGATCTAATGAAAGTGCATATCTATACCATGAATTTAATATCTCGTACCATTTCAACGTCAAAAATGTTTTGTTTTGTTTTTTTTGTGTACATATGCTACACCCCTTGGTTAGGAAATTTGTATTTGTATGTGTAGCCTAAATGATATGTTTAGATCATTATGTATGAAAGATAGAATTTAGAAAGTAGGCCTAGTAGGTGTTTAGATTATATTTTGACTATATAAATGCTGCCTCATTATCATTAACGATGCATGCTCGCAAATATCAGTTGTAAATGTGTGTAAATGTGCTGAAATGTGTAAATATACCCAGTTAATGAAGTGCACAAATGTGTTAGGCTAATGTTTGCGGTGTGCCTCTCCGGTAATCGCCCATTGACACGCATATAGGCTAAAATTAATTAATTGCACGCGTCTAAAATTATTTACATCAGTTATTCATTATAGACTAATTCTACTATAGTTATATTTATGTAATAATATTCTTCAACTTTTTTAAAAGGAATGTAGCGTCATCACTACGTCCGCCTGCAACTCGGAGTGGCCTTAGCAACACAGTCAGAAATCAGAAAGAGTAAGTACATATTTACCCACTATTTTACAGATGTTAGTTACATTTTGTTTATACTTAGTGTTAATAATATGAGCCTGTATGACTTTATTATTTATTTTTGGAGATTGGTTGATGTTACATATGTTTTATGTTATCAGCATTGCTAAATGTCCATCAGTTATGCATGTGCTGGAATAGTACTCTTAAAAAAAGTTAAAAACTGTTATTATCATATATTTTACAAAGGAATGTAGCTTGTTCACTCTCGCCTTCCACTGCAACTCGCAGGACACGCAGCAACGGAAATCAAAAAGAGTAAGTACATATTTATCTACTATTTTACAGATGTTAGTTACATTTTTGTTTATATACTTAGTGATGATACAAATGTAGCCTATATGTGCCTGTGTGGCTTTGCAAAAAATGTGGTGTTATGCATGCACAATATAACAATTATTGATTGGTAATGTTAATATAAAAGAGCTTATATTGTGTTGCTTTATCAGCATTGCTAAATGTCCATCAGTTATGCATGTGCTGGAATAGTACTCTGTAAAATATATGATAATAACAGTTTTTAACTTTTTTTAAAAGGAATGTAGCTTGTTCACTCTCGCCTTCCACTGCAACTCGCAGGACAGGCAGCAACGGAAATCAAAAAGAGTAAGTACATATTTATCTACTATTTTTTTACCTACTACTGTGGCTTTGCAAAAAATGTGTTATGCATGCACAATATTACAATTATTGATTGGTAATGTTAATATAAAAGAGCTTATATATTTTTTGTTTTATCAACATGCTGATTGCCCTGCCCTGACATGCTGATAGTACTTTGATCAACCAAATGCTGCCTCATTATCATTAACGATGCATGCTCGCAAATATCAGTTGTAAATGTGTGTAAATGTGCTGAAATGTGTAAATATACCCAGTTAATGAAGTGCACAAATGTGTTAGGCTAATGTTTGCGGTGTGCCTCTCCGGTAATCGCCCATTGACACGCATATAGGCTTATTGCACGCGTCTAAAATTATTTACATCAGTTATTCATTATAGACTAATTCTACTATAGTTATATTTATGTAATAATATTCTTCAACTTTTTTAAAAGGAATGTAGCGTCATCACTACGTCCGCCTGCAACTCGGAGTGCGCTTAGCAAAACAGTCAGAAATCAGAAAGAGTAAGTACATATTTACCCACTATTTTACAGATGTTAGTTACATTTTGTTTATACTTAGTGTTAATAATATGAGCCTGTATGACTTTATTATTTATTTTTGGAGATTGGTTGATGTTACATACAGTATGTTTTATGTTATCAGCATTGCTAAATGTCCATCAGTTATGCATGTGCTGGAATGGTACTCTGTAAAATATATGATAATAACAGTTTTTAACTTTTTTTAAAAGGAATGTAGCTTGTTCACTCTCGCCTTCCACTGCAACTAGCAGGACACGCAGCAACGGAAATCAAAAAGAGTAAGTACATATTTATCTACTATTTTACAGATGTTAGTTACATTTTTGTTTATATACTTAGTGATGATACAAATGTAGCCTATATGTGCCTGTGTGGCTTTGCAAAAAATGTGGTGTTATGCATGCACAATATAACAATTATTGATTGGTAATGTTAATATAAAAGAGCTTATATTGTGTTGCTTTATCAGCATTGCTAAATGTCCATCAGTTATGCATGTGCTGGAATAGTACTCTGTAAAATATATGATAATAACAGTTTTTAACTTTTTTTAAAAGGAATGTAGCTTGTTCACTCTCGCCTTCCACTGCAACTCGCAGGACACGCAGCAACGGAAATCAAAAAGAGTAAGTACATATTTATCTACTATTTTTTTACCTACTACTGTGGCTTTGCAAAAAATGTGTTATGCATGCACAATATTACAATTATTGATTGGTAATGTTAATATAAAAGAGCTTATATATTTTTTGTTTTATCAACATGCTGATTGCCCTGCCCTGACATGCTGATAGTACTTTGATCAACCTTTATTAACCTTTATTAATATTATTATTTTTATAGGAATGTGGCAAAGAGGGCCAAGACAAACATTCAGACGAGCAACAAGGAGTCCACTCTGTCATGGAAAACAGAGACTGACATTGATATGGTTCCACAGACTCTGAGATTCCTGCCTGCCCGGGAACTTGGACCACAGCTGAGTTCTGCTGACACACACACTCCCCAGACTCTCTTCAAAATGTTTTTTTCTGAGAATGCAGTTTCAACTCTGTGCCACAACACCAATGCTCAGGCTGCTGGTGCAATTGCAAAGGGGCGCAAATTTAAATGGACTGATGTCAGCATCAGTGAGATGTACCGCTACATTGGGCTGGTGTTTTACATGGCCATGGTGAAGGTCAGCTCCATCAAGGACTACTGGCGGCAAGACAGTCTTTTCTCTTTGCCTTTTCCTGCCACAATCATGGCAAGAGAGAGATACCGCACCATTTCATGGAATGTGCACATGAGTCACCCAGATGCAGATAAGGAGAATGACAGAAAGAGGGGCACACCTGAACATGACTGTCTTTTCAGAGTCAAACCTCTCATGGAAACTATCCGTCATGCTTGTAAATCCATCTATCATCCTAGAAGAAACTTAGCTGTGGATGAAAGAATGGTGGCATGCAAAGCACACACAGGTATGACACAGTACATGAAAGCTAAGCCAACCAGATGGGGTTTCAAGTTGTTTGTTCTTGCAGACTCCTCAAATGGATACACTTTGGACTTTTCTGTGTACACAGGAAAGAACAACTTTCCCACAGGCCATGGACTGTCATATGATGCTGTAACATCTCTTTTAGACTGTAAAGTTTTAGGCTCTGGGTACCATGTGTACATGGACAATTTTTACACAAGCCCAAAGCTCCTAAAAGACTTGTTTGCAATGAAGTTTGGTGCATGTGGGACTTACAGGGACAACAGGAAGGACTGCCCACGTGATACAACTAATTCACTCTCAAAAAAATCTGCCAGGGGATCCATCAGGTGGATTCGGGATGGACCTCTTGTATTTGTGAAGTGGATGGACACACGTGAGGTATCTGTCTGTTCCACCATTCAATCTGCTTATACTGGTGAGACTGTGCAGAGGAGGGTGAAAACACAAGATACATGGAGGACAATGACATTTCCATGTCCTGCACCTGTGACTGCCTACAACAAACACATGGGTGGTGTTGACCTGTCCGATCAACTCTTACAGTACTACACTGCACAACACAAAACAATGAAGTGGTACAGAAAGATCTTTCTACACTTCTTGGACATTGCTGCCACCAATGCTTTCCTTATCCACAAAGAGCTATCTGGTAACATGACCCATAAACAGTTCATGGAACAGCTTATTGCAGAGCTCTGTGGTGTGTCACAGAAAGTAGCACCAACACAAACCAGTAGTGACCATGTGCCGGTTCCAGGAGTGGAGCTGATCTCAGATGCAAAGAACATTTGCACAGTTGGACGCAAGATCTGTGTGCTTTGCAAAGGACAGCTTGGTAAAAGGCAGGACACACCTTGGAAATGCCAGGCATGTAATGTTCACTTGTGTCTTCAGTTGAACAGGAACTGTTTTCAGAAATGGCACCAAGACATGTAACTGTATTCTCAAAACAATCGGATTGCTTTGATTTCACTACTTATATCCACCTTTCCAAACTTCTGCTACTAGCCTTAGCCCGCTAGCATAGCAGGCGTGGTCTGCGAGGATAGCGAACTGCCTTTACTTTTGTTTATTTATCGCTCACAATTGCTTTGTTTATAGCCGACTGATTATTTATTTTGGTCACATTTGATTTGCTTAGAGCTCGCATCAACGGAGCATAAGCATTTACTGTGAGATACCTTTTGTTTTTACAAAATTACAATAAAACAGATTGAAAAACAAAACATTTGAATCTCCTCATTCTTTAAGGCTGCCTCACTTGAGCACATTAGCACTTGGGGGAGCGTCTATGTCACACCCCTGGTCTGAATCTCATTAATATTGATGACCCATTACCACTCCCACGCATAAACCTCTTCTGACAAAAAAACTGTTTTACAATGTTTAAATCAATGTTGTGTTTTATGTGAAAGATTAGGCAGGATGATTTTCAGATCATTTTGAAGCTAGAACTCAAAGGGACAACATCAATTAATCAAAAGTCTTGTGGACAGATATTTAATATGTGTTTTGTGGTCTTAATTCAGCAACTTTCATTTTAATTTTTTCCAAAAACCACGCATAAACATTATTCTCTTAAAAATACAAACATCTACATACACGTTGCTCGCATATTATGGTAGGCCTGTTTGTGCTATATAGAGTGATTTTACACCTTTGCCATTAACATGTTTATAAATAACTGAAAAAAGCACAAATGTCAGAGCATGTCAGAACATCTCAACGACCCCAAAAACAGCTTGGTCCCCAGAGGGTTAAAGAGAATGTGAGATGACGCTCTGATTGGTTTATTTCACATTACGCCCAAACCACACCTATGAATAATGAAGCTACTTCAGACCAACCCATTTTAGATTTGCGCCTGGCGCAAGACTCATTTATCCCGCCGGGAAAATAGCAACAGCGCCGAGACCCAACCACAAAGTTACTTGCGCTTTGCGCTTGACACTTGCGTTTCAGATCGTTAAAATAGGGCCCATTTAGTTTGCGCTGAAGAGACAAGCCAGTAGGGGTGGCACGGTACATGAAAAAACATCCGAACCGTTCGGTTCGCTTGTCTCGGTTCGGTGCGTGTGTGCGTCGCGCGGTTCGCACGGTTCGACGCATGCGCAATGTAGCCTTGTGCCCGTGCTACTGCTAATACAATGCTAAATCATAAATCAGACAAATGTAGAATAACATTACAATGTCCAGCAATCGATTTAAATAGTACACTGGGTTTACTTAGACATTTAATGAGATCAACTCCACTAGGCTATATGTTGTTTTTTTCACGTGAATAAATAGGCTACATAGATCGACTGTTCCACGTACCGGTATGTACTTTAATGGTCCAGTGGCAGAACTTGCCAAGCGTGTCAAAGGTTCTGAGTTCTAATCTGCACTCGTATATATTTTTCTTTTTCATCAAAACCGATTATGTTTATCAGCGGTTGTATATCAAGCAGGGACAGATTTGTATGAATTTTGTTTTGTGATTTCATCGGAACGAATAGAGTAGCCTAGAGTCTCCTCAACGGACTGAAGCGCGCGTCTGAGTGAAGAATGTGCGGCCGCTGCGGTGTGTGCGCGAGCCACGAGAACACTGTATCAGCGCCACTGATCGCAACGGCAACGAGCACTTTGATCACTTGATTAAAAAAAACACATTTCAGCGCTAGATTGCTTCTTATTTAACAAACGAACGAAACGAATACTTTGCTAGTTAACTGGAAATGTTTTATTTATTTGTATTGGTACATCCGTGCTGGGACATAATATCAACCCTGGCAAAAAGTGGTGACAAATAACTGTCCGACACAGCCCACGGGAAATGAGAAGCTGCGTTTTGCAAACACACCCCATTTATGAAATAAATTAATTAATAATTAGATAATTCAGCTATATATCATATGCTGAAGTAAATTTTTGGAGTGTTAAAGATTAAAAGAAAAAACAACAACAAGAACCGTACAGAACCGAAAACCGTGACCCTAAAACCGTGATACGAACCGAACCGTGGGTTTTGTGAACCGTGCCACCCCTACAAGCCAGTGCCTGATCACTCAGAGGGATTGGACACAGGGATTGTGGCGACGAGGCGTCTCCGTTCTCTCCTTTAGGGAACGGGGGTTACATTAGTAACCTAGACGTTCCCTATCAGTCAGTCACGTTCAACGTTACGTCAGAACTAAACGAATTGGGATCCCTAAAAAAAACACCACAATCAATGCGCATTCCAGCGTCTTGTGTAAGCACCACAAGCATCTTCACAGTACAGAGACTAGCGACATACAGCGACAAAGTCGCTGGCGGTGTGAATGGGGCTTCAGGCGAGATCCCAATTCATCAGTTCAGTTCTGACGTAACGTCAAACGTGACTGACTGATAGGGAACTATGAAAGGATGAGTTACGCGTTAAATGAAATTTATAAAACAGAGAGAAATTAGGCAAAATATGCCTGAATGTACATTTCTCCCCAAAGACAAAAAACAAACAACAAAAAGCCAGAAAAATAGCCCCCAAAGCAGTTAAGAAAAGTGTTTACCAAATTGCTTATGATACACTTATTAATAAATGCTTAGTGGCCTCTTATAAATAGTTTATGGAAATTAATTTCACATCAAGCAACACAGCCACTGATTTTGCTCCTATACAGCACTGTGCAGGAGCTCAGTATATGGCCCTTCCAACCCACAGCAAATGTCCAATTTTCTCATTCACACAGGACAAATAAAGTGACGCATAGCAGCAATTATTGTTTACACAATCCCATCCACTAAATCAGAGGCAGTCGCACTAAACAATGACAGAGAAGGAGATTATCTGAGATGGTTTCTTTTTCTAGAGCCTCGTGTAAGGTGGTTAATAAACTGGGGAAACTGGGGAGTTATGTTCTGTTTTGGTCATGTTTCTTTGTGTTTTGATTCTGCCTTCCTTGTCTGCTAGTTTGACCCAGTATCTCAGTTCGTTTGATTAGTCATTAAGTTCACATGTCATCTTAGCTCATTAGTTCCCTTTATTTGCTCCATGTATTTATACCCCGTTCTCCTTCATACCCTGTCCATTCTCGTCAGGACTATTGGTGTTAGTTTGGTGTTATCTCCCTTATCTCCTGAGCTTTTGTCATTAAAGACATCTTCACTGTGCGATTCATATCAACAACCAACCCAGGACAGCCCTGAAGCCTTAGAGAGAGGATGGAGGGTTCTTCTAGCATAAAATAGTTCCTTAGTATCCAGTCTATAAACTTGTTGTTTTTAATACTGCCAAGTACCCGGGTCTTAAAGCAGACCGTAAAAAAACTGTTGTTTTACATGTATTGGAGAGTTTTATGGAGATCTAAACCACTAGAATGAACTGACTGAATGATTCTGGTTACTAAACTAAGGTTCTTGCCTTCACTTTCATATTTAAAAGCCAAATTTGTGAGGCTTTTTCAAATAATTAATTCAGTTCATTTAAAGTGCCCCTATTATGGTTTTCTGAATATTTCCTTTCATGCAGTGTGTAATATAGCTGTTTGTGAAAGTAAACATTCTACAAAGTTGTAAAGTCGAAAGTGCACAATAAATTAAGTTATTGTCTCCCAAAAGAAAGAATCGATTCTGAACCGCCAATACGAGTCGTTTGTGTTTCGAATCCTACTGTGTGATGGTACCCTGGAAATCCAGAGTTCTCGCGAGACACAAATTGAATTTGCTCAGCGAGTTACTCTGGTGTTGAGTAATGATGCTCATTAAATATGTCCTTGTATCCAAGCTGCACCAATCACATCGGTGTATCTGTTATAGGCGGGCCAGAGGCGAGCTAAACAGATGACGACAGCGCTGTGACGTCAAAGTCATTAGTAAACATTGCAAGATGGCTATGGATGAACACTAGTTGTTTGAAACGGCTTTGACCGCTACAATGAACGAGTTAGACTTGGCTTTTTATCTAAAAGAGGAACAGAAGACGGCGCTCGAATCGTTCCTTTGCAAGAAGAACGTTTCTGCTGATTTGCCGACTGGATACGGCAAGAGTCTAATCTACCAAGCGTATGGGGTTTATTGTTGTGATTGGTCGTAGTGTTATCCAATTGCGTGCAGTGAGATTTTCAAATGCATGCTTTGCATAATGCCCGCCTATGTTGTACGTTGTCCGCCCACAAACAACTTGACCAGCCCACAGCACATCATTTTACTGACGACTTCTTCTCAAATCGAGAAGTTCAACGCGGGACTCACAAAACGCTTTCTCCTGAAAGATGGGTCAGTATATTTGGCCTAACTTGCTCCTCGGAATCACAACCTGTAAGTATGATTAATTATTGATGTATATATTTTCTACCTGGTGTTCAAAGTACGTAGTTTTGTATTTTATATTGTGTAGGTCTCAGGCTAACCGGCTAACTCACATTATTACTGTCTTACTGAAATACTACTGCAAATCAGCTGTGGGCCACAATTACCTAAAACTGTGTCTATTACTGCAGATTGTCAGTCATTCTTACTACTTTGAGTAAATATAAAGGGTGGAGCAAGATTTGTTTTGCAAACTTTATGTTAAATCAGTCATTCAAGTTAGTAATGTATGCACCGTTATTGATACAGTTAATGCAGTTAAATTAGAAATTTACACACATTGATTTGTTGACGGATGTACACTTGTTAATGCTGATAGTGAGGAATTACAATTGCAGCATCTCATAATGTACCTCAAAATGAGTAGTGTATCACTGAGAAACGTCCTGCTCAAGTCGTCCTTGCAATGGAGCTTCGGGTTTAAGCAGCACTCAGTAGCTTCGGGACTTCTTTGCTGTATTCTCGCTTTTTGCTCGCAGGTTTCTCTCTAGAGCTCCCCCCACAGCTTCGGAATAGATATTTGACAACACTGTTGTAAAAACTCGTTGTTGATTCTCAGACACCAGAGGCTATAGATCAACGACATCAAAGCAGATGGGACGTTCTTTAAAACGTCGTCTTCATTCGGGTTCGGACAGCGTGAGGGAGCGCAATAATGACAGCATTTTAGCAGATTTCTTTTGGCCGTAAAGCAATTGTTTACATTGCGAGACCTGATATCACGCGAGACTTCCTTACGCAGCGGCCAGCGGCCCGCCGGCTCAAAGTTGCAAGTGCGTATTTTCCGCTCACGGGCACCAGGGGGGTGCGAAACGACCACCATTCAACCCGAAATAAGTAATATAACCATTCCAATGACTCCGAAGCTGTTCAGTTAAGGTAAAAAAAGTTACTTAGTTCACCTTTAAATAACTAGTTCTTCCAAATTTTCGTCATCGGACTCGCACTCTGATTGATATGGTAAAATCAACGTCATCATTACTGTCTTTACAATGTGTACAAGTGCTGAGGACTGAGGAAGCCTCCTGAGCTGAGGTTCAGTTATGGTAATGTGCCTTATGACACACAGTGTAAGCAGTAAACCACAACAGATACACAACAACACAACAAATCACAACAGACTGGGCCATCTGGCCAATCAGAGCAGTATAAGCTCACGGAAAGGAGGGATTTAGAGAGACTGATTCATTCATGAGTCAGTTGAGATTCAATGAACAATGTGATGCTGTGCACTGTATATTATAATAATAATAATTCGTTACATTTATATAGCGCTTTTTCTGAGACCTCAAAGCAGAAAATGCGATGAGAAAATGAAAGTGTTTTTGACCTTTGATGCATGTAAACTTGTTGTAGGAGACCTCCAAAACAAAATTAGGAAACTTTAAAATAACATAATAAAGGCACTTTAAATATGACCATTATATGTATGCATGTATGTATGCATAAGTGTATGTATATTCACTACTATTCAAAAGAATGGGGTAAGATTTGTTTAATGTTTTTCAAGTCTCTTATGCTCACCAAGGCTGCATTTATTTAATTAAAACACAGCAAAAAGAATAATATTGTTAAATATTATTACAATTTTAGTATATTTTAAAATCAAATGTATTCCTCTGATGGCCAGGCTGAATTTCAGCAGACATTACTACATGACATCATACTCTATGTAAGCTGAGGTGTTTTGTATCATGAACAATAAGATGGTAGCAGCAATAACTAAGGTGTAATGAGACCACTACTGACTGTCAGACACGCAGAGGAGTTTTCCTGCGATTACAGCCCATTGAATTTACCCTGGCAGCTCTGACTGGTGCTCAGCGGCAATTGCCTGAAGGTAACTAAAAGGACACACATATTTGACATCCCAGGTGTTTTATATGATGTTCACCAGGAGTGTCAAATTTGTGACAAAATTCTTAAAACCCCAACCGGCGATACAAGTACAGTTTTCTCAAAGCAGTGTGGCAGTTAGTGATCCTACAACAACTCATCATGTGTTCTTTGTTAACTTATAACTTGACTTGTTATCTTCAGTGCATCAATGGCCTGAACCAAGGAGATGTTCCACCTGCTGAAATTGGTGTGAACATTAGACTTTCTGAAGAGAGAATCCATTTATTCCATTTATGTGTTCATATTACAACTTCACAATAAAGCACTCAATCAGCTGTAGTTACTGATAAGTACAATGCTGTAGAAGTGAATGTTCCAATTAATACGACCTAATGTGCCAAAGCTTTTTTTTTTTTTTATTCCATTACAGAGAACTGTGCAGATAATGAAGATAATAAAGCTGCTTCAACTGTGAGATTCTTTCACTTTAGCTGTCAGAACACTTGAGCTTATAAAAGTAACAAGTTGGTCAAACCACCCTGTTAAATCAGAAATGAATCATTCAAATTAAACAGCAATAAAATGAGCAGGGCAATTTTGTGCTGTTTCTATAATGCATTGTTTTTGACCACTTCTTCCTCCCATCAACATGAACACACCCCTTCAGCACTTTAGGATTGTTTTTTAGTCCCAGAAGAGCAAAACAGAACTGCAGCAATTTTGAAAATCAGCACTTGTTTAAGCTGAGCATGAAGTTTTACCATTCTGAAAATAAAATGATGTGCCAGTGTTTTTGGAGTTAAATGATAAGCTCTCCTGACTGTTTACAAGTAATACTTCTGAGAATGACAAAACACATAACAAGGTTGCCACACAGTTGGCAAAACTTTACTTTCAAAATGCTTTTTACAAGAAACGTGATTGCTCATTTTACTTCTGATCAATTCAAAGTTTAATGCGTCCTTGCTAAATAAAAGTATTCATTTCTTCATAATACATATTAATTTATTTATTAATTTTGTAATATGTATATATATACACATACATTTAATAACTCATATAATCTCTTTATAACTTAATCTCATATGATTTGTGTCATGGTTCTGAGAATGATCATATCTGTAAATCCTTGCAGAATATTCTGCGATGCTTAAAAAAAAA
Organism: Leuciscus leuciscus; assembly: GCF_965113295.1. Taxonomy (NCBI): domain Eukaryota; kingdom Metazoa; phylum Chordata; class Actinopteri; order Cypriniformes; family Leuciscidae; genus Leuciscus; species Leuciscus leuciscus. Next base: position 22,493,719 of record NC_138730.1, on the reverse strand, counting down.
AAAAAAAAAAAAAAATTGGTGGTAAATGCTTTCAATAAAATTTACAAAACACAAAAACACGAAAGAATGTCCACATTATAATAAATGGTTATAACTGTATAACTGTGTTTTTTAAATTATAGTTTTAGATATTTTTTATTAATGTACATATTATATTGTGTGATCATTCTCATTCAATAAATGAATTTTTTTCCACTTTTTTTATTTAATATACAGACTTTTTTGCATTGAGAAGACTGTAAATAGACCCAAGGTGAATGGAGAGATAGCAAGGGAAAGGGATTGTGATATGTCTCAGACTTTACCAGGAATCATATAAAGCTCACAAATCTCACACAACATGCTAAACTGTTGCTCTGTGGACTCAAAAATATTAGTTCTAAAATAAATAATTTAAACAGGTGCGGGAAGGAGCTGAGTCAGACTGCCAATAGTAAACATGAAGTTGACAGATCCATGGACTTTTTTCCAACACTAGGTTAAAATTTAGATGAATGTACTTTTTCTTGTTCTTTATATTTCTCACCATTTTTGATCACTATTTGGTCTTCACTAGATCATTTTAAATGGTCCCGATGTGTGACAAATTAAATTTGAAAAGTGCATATAATGTATTAAAAGGTCAAAAAAGCGAGAACTGCTGTTCAAAGTAGTCATTCTGATGATAAACTGTTTTGTTATTATCTGGAACGGCCACATAGATCTGAATCCACAGAATTACTAAGTTCCCAGAGTTCCCAGAAGACTATACAGAGCAACAAATGTTTAAAGTAGAGTACATAAAAGACCTTTACAGCAGTTTTGAAAACTTCACAGTCTATATACAGAAACATGCTGAAGACAAAGACACCTACCTGGGTCTTCTTGTTTCCGAGGTGTTGTCTTCCTCTGTGAAATAAGAGAGGAGAGAGAATATCATTAACAGATTCTATGCAATATGAACACACTCAGCTATTATTATCTACTTTTAGCAACACTGGTAAAAATATTGTCAAAATGATTTTACACACTGACACAAAGAAACGATCTAACAATGATTCTGTCTTTCCTATTTAAGACAGCATTCTGTCAGTACCGTAAACATACATTTAAAGGACAATAAAACATACTTCAGACTGCATTACACAATAATTTTCCTCTACTTCCAAACATACATAGAGGAAGATCATGTTATATCACAGTCTGGAAATGGCATGCATTATGTTTGAAGTGTACAGTATGGACAGTCAGTTTAGATTAAGATTAATGTCGGTTATCTCACCTTAGCTTTTTGAACAGCAACATCTGAGATCATAATGAGAGAGTAAAAGAAAACTGTAAAGGCAGCAAAAGGCTGTACATGTACACATTACAATTCTGTGGCATTATATTGAGTATTATAGACATCTCCAGCAAGCAAGTAGTTAAATTAGTTGCCTTATATCTAGAGAGCCACACTAAATGGAATTTTCACACAAAACACGTTTTTGCTTCTTTCTTTTTTTAACGGTGAGGCACAGGGCGAATGGAATAGAAGAAAAAAACAAGGTCTAGAGATGAGGTGAACTTCTTTTTACTCTCCCAGACACCAAACAACTATCTTTATTGCTGGATATGATCCTCGCAACAATAACAAAATAATAATAACAATACTCTTAAACTGGCAATCAATAGACTCACTTTGTTTCAAAACTTACTGTAGTTGAATGAAATCCTTAATGTTATACGATTGGAGGGTATATGGTTTTTTCATTAATTTCAAACTGTGTGGCAGTACTTTCTGGATTTCCTCAGTTCTGCAAAATAAACCTTTATGTAAAGTTCTCTATGGCTATGCCTTTCTATGCATTTGTTATGTTCTTGTTTTATTTTATTTTTATTATTGTTATTGTTTCTATATTCATACTCCTTGCTTTGTATATTATCTTAAAAACGTACTATAAAGATGTTTAACTATTATCTTGTGCACCATGTTTTTGGACGTGAGTGCAGTGGTCAAAATGTTTGTATAGAAAAATAAAGGAAAAGGGAAATGCAGCAGAATGCAAAAACATTGTCCCTTGAGGATGTGGTACATACCCGAATTCTGACCTTTTATTCTTATAGTAAGGGAATATTCTGTTGAGCGTATACGGGAAACCAGGTTGGAAGTTATTTAAGGAAGTGTGATTGTGTTTTTCGCTCTCTCTCTCTTTATTCTTTTTTGTCAAATATGAAATGCCAACATGGAGAAGCTCTTTACTGACCATTACCTGCCCTTCCACAGGCTCCTAGTCTTCCCAGACAGCCCTTATGAGCTCCGTTTCCACATTTAGTACAAAGATAGCCTTGGTTAAAAATCCCCCTGAAGAGCATGAGGATAGAAAAGGTCACATGGGTCAACGCTGACTTTTATTGATTTACATACATGTACCTTACATGACTACTACAGACCCCATTAAATCGACTTTTAGGCCATGTAATTTAGCTTCAACAGACCTTAGTCAGGGTAGAATCATATTTAATTTTTGACAGAAATAAAAAGAAGGCTGTGAGGAACAGAACTACAATTTGTTCAATGGATTATACTGTTGTTTAACAACTGCTGATGAAACATCTTTGCACAGTGCATGTCATTGTAAAGACTGTAAAGGCCCGTTCACACCATAGACTGTAAAAAAATATGGACGTAGTGTCCGTGACGTCACCCGTAGGTTTCTGAAGACCGTTTTTGAAGCCTAAAGTGGGCGTAGCCGACCGTCGCCATCTTGGCAGCGCGTCACTCCCGAATTTATTTATTTTTACAGTCAGACAATGAGCTGAGGTAACGTGACGGCTAACAGACAGCAGACAAACGGCTAATGATGACTAATGACCACAGCAGCGGGAATCCACCTGTCACTCAAAAGTGGACACCCTTAATTATGCAGAAATGTAAGGCTTAATATAATTTAAACGGATGAGTTATAAAAAAATTCACCCCCCTCAGAGTTGTCATGAAGGGCAAAATTAGCTGTATAGACCAAAGCCACTTTTTGCTCCAGGCTGTAAACATGTTTTTTTCTGCTGTAAAGTTGGGCATTTCAACATGGGGGAGATGCAGATTTGACTCACTTTTGCAGCCAGCCTCAAGCGGCCAGTTGATGAATTGCCGTTTAATTCACTTCCGTGTTGGTTTCAAGAGAGAGACAGGGAGGTTGCCGCTTGGTTCACACCAAGAATGATAACTATAAAGATAACTATATTAGCGTCCACAACAACGTACGTTAACTTTCTGTTCATTATAAGCGAGCGCTGCTGTTTTGTCATCTACAATTTTAAATGCTCAAGCTCTTTAAAGCAGGATGGATTTTTTTATATGTCATCAGATGGAAAAAAATCAATCTGAAAGGGATTCTAAAGACATTGTTTCTTTCTACAATAATTTTGTAAATTGTTTTTTACAAAACAATTTTTTATTTAAATTTACAACAATCTTTATCATTATCAGTAGCATATCAAATTAATTACAAAATATAAATCCTTTAGTTTAAATATGATCTTGTGAATAGCCTTTATATAGTTCTGTTGTTTGTTTTATGTTTGTTTTGAGAAAAGACATGACTTTCTTTTCCTCATTGGAATTCCTCCACAACTCAATAGAGGCAATAAAAACTACATTAAAGGGGTCAACTTATTAGTTTTCATGTTTTCCTTTTTCTTATTTTCTGTGTTATGTAGCTGTTTGTCCATGTATAAGATCTGCAAAGTAACAAAGAATAAATCTGTTTGTGGGAGACTTTGAGCTATCTAAAAGAGAAGGAAGATCCAGACCTAGCTAAAACTCCTCAATCAAATCCTCACTTACCGACCTACTTCACTAGGTGGAAATATTTACATAATTTCCAAATGCTCAAAGAAAGAAGGCGTGGCTTCAGTTGTCATTAGTGTTGTCGCCGCCATTTTGTGGAGATGCTGTGTGTTTCTATGCGAAAGCAAAAGCAGCACATTATTTGCCCTTCCGATAGTGGACACAATTAGGACCAGTGGTTAAGATTTATTTACAACAATGCTCCAGAACAGTACAACCTAAATGTTCGTGGGTGTGCAGCGCAGTTTCCTGATGTGAACCTGGGAGAGTACAAGACTGGCTGTGTTCCAGGCGGCGTTTGTCACGTTCAGCTGAACCGTGGCTTGCGTACCGCAAATTCATACGAGTATCCGATCGATCGGATTGGTCATCTGCATTTTCAGAATCCGACTCAGGCTCAAACTGATAAGGTAAAACTGACGACATTATTAAATGACTTTGGAAGCAGAAGCTCCATTATGGTTAGGGGCGTTACATTTCCGACACCCGCTTGAGATGTTCGGCCAATCACAAAGTACTGGGTCAGCTGGCCAATGAGAGCACACTCCGCTTTTCAGAAGAAGGGGCTTTGTAGAAATCGACGCGTTTTAGAAAGATGGGGCAACAATAATGTACAGTATGTGAAAAATAATGTGTTTTTTTTACAATAAAACATGGTAATATTTTATTACACCAAATACACAAAATAATGATCTTCGAAAATAGCATCATATGACCCCTTTAAGGCAATTCTAGGATATAATTATGCGTGTGTCGTGAGTACTTAAAGCCTGTCAATCAAAATTAGAGCGTAACCCTCACGCTGAATAACACCAAAAGTGTGTCTGCATATTCAGGAATTAGAATATAAAGCTTACAAAATGTTTAATATAAACTAGCACTAAGACCCAGAATTTTATTTATGAAATTTATAAATAGAAATTTATGGTCAGGAGCCACTACTGAGAGGCATACAAAAACTTGCAGGCAAGTTGGAGCTAAACTCTGTAGGACAGTGGCCCTCCAGGACCAAGTTTGGACACACACTGTCCCATTTGTCATTTTAGGTTTCAGAAGGGTGCTCGCTAGTGCCCCCTTTGCTGCCGATATGCGCCTTCGATGTGCACTTTTGCAGAGGCCACGAGCTTTGCATCAAACTTCAACCCGACTGTCAAAGCGGCAATACATCACAAAAGTGTGGACTCGGAGGAAGATTGCTGAGTTCCATTTAGTATATGGCCTATCTCTCGCAGCCTTGTTTTCATCTGTGTCAAGTTTAATATGGCATCTACCCTAACTACCCCAAACTATATTTTCAAAGATTTATTCACATTTACAATGTCACTGCACAGAAAGCACAGAAAAAAACTGTGCTCATCAAGCAATTTCATAAGGTCTTTATTTTAATGATGTGAGTAGTTAATATTGATTAAAGGTACAATATGCAAGAATTTTTGCCGCTAGAGGGCGCTACATTCCAAACAACAACAACGGCGTAGCTTGATGACGATGTGAAGGAGCGTGGAATGATGGGAACTGTCGTTTTAAACTCCACCGTGGATGTAAATCAGTCAGACGGGAATCGAAAAATCATGTTCATGGATGAGGCTAAGTTCTATTTTTATAAATGTTGCGTTTAATGACATGCTTTTTGTGGCGAGGGGGGCGTGGTTCAGCGCGGTCTGTGATGGGAGAGAAAAGAGACGAGCAAGTAGGTCAAGTGCAAATGCACCTATGTCTTATTGCAGTGATCGGCGTGGAGAGACCGCTTATAAGCCGCGCTGGAACGAGAGAGAGACTGGGGAGAAAATTGGACGCAGAGGAAGAAAACCGGTGGATCCAAGCTCTCATTTTTGAACTGTTTTGTGCCGTCGCGGTTGCCACAGTGAATGCGCGTTGTGCGCGGCTTTTGTTTGTTTTGCTTTATTTTAATAAAGTACGAGTCCCAGTCACGACGACGCGTCTTCTTCCTTCCTGACTCTTAAACCTCATCACACTTTTATTTCATTAAAATGAATTAACCGCAAGAAAAGTAAGGTTTAATACTTCATAGATGTTACTGTATTTGTTGAATTCATTGTTGTGATAACGCTGCGCAGTTTTACATGTTCTAAACAATTGTTGTAAAAGTACATTCGAACATGCCCACATCATTTGCCAAAATACTGATTAATCTTTATGTATAACACATGCTATGTTTATTTACATGGCCATAAACACCAGACGTGATAAACAATGTCAATAAACTAAACACAAATCTAAAGCAATAATACTTTCCTTACATAAACATAACTATTACCGAATGCTACATTTGGAAAATATAAAATTAAGCATGCTTTGTCGACAGAACCAGCTGCAATCGGTAAAGAATAATTGTGTACCATAACGACTGCAAGAAACAAGCTAAAGTTTGTAGCTTGATAGACGCTACAACTACAACTTCCGCATTTGTCCAGGACTCCACGCAGTACGAGCGGAAACCGAGGGTGACGCGGATATGACGCAATTGACTGGCGACTCCCAGCTCCCCCCTGCTCTAACGCCCCGTTTCCTTGGTTAAAATCGCAATTTTCTCACGATTTAAAAATAGTTGGAAACATTTGGGATATTGTAAGTAATCAACTTAACAAAATATATAACACTGGCCTTGAGATTTTGGGATATTTTAATGCAAAATTCTTACATATTGTACCTTTAACTTGTTTCAACACAATTTACAGCAGCCTCAGAAGTGTTATGACAGCTCACCTGAGAAGCATATGACAGGAGCTGCAGGTGGTGGCCATCTCGAAAGTGTGCATTCTGAAGAGGTGAGAGTTAAACGTGGCATTCTCAGGGCGAATATTAGATCTGAAATGGAAAATGGGAAATATGGAAAAATGATGGTGCAAAGTTGACTGATTGGAAAAATGACAAAATAACTGTGTGAGTTAAACTGCATGTTTAAGTGTTGTGGCCCGTGGAGGCAGGAACCAAAAACAGATTCTGGGCACGAATCAGAGCATTGGGGAATCTCTTTGCCCAAACAACTCTAAGATTGATTCTTGCATCAAGAGAGCGGTGTGCATGCAGCAGGTGTAATTTGATGTTTGAATGCACCTTTCAGATCATTACGCAGTCAACCACATGTATACGTGTGAGTACAGAAACACATTTTTTAAAGGGTGACATATAAATCAAGAGGGAGAGGAAACATAATTTCAGACTCTCTGCACGAGGCGTGGCGCATTCTTTTGAACCTACACAAATTCCAAATCAGAACTTTCGTTAGTTTCCCCCCTCTTCTCTCACTATTCATTTCTTTCAGCGTAGACCTTGTAAATACACTGTGCCATCAAATCTCAACAGCATCCCAGGTGCAGAATGTCACCATGTACTAGAGAAACGTAAGCTGCTTGACATCAAATGGCATCGATATAATCATGCTGGGTGCTATATTGAATAGAAGATGATGTGTGCAAACATTTTCTCTCTCTAACATAAAAAAGCAGATGTTTCCTATTGTCATGTGCACTATTCTATTTTGAATGCAGTTTGAAAGTATGAAAGATCGCCCAACCAATTTCAAATTTTCACATTTAAATAATTAGTAGTTGATTTAAATTTACAAATTGTCATTTACTCGCTCTCAAAAAAACAGTTATCTTAAGTTGGATCTCAACAATTTGGTTAACAGCTCAATGGAGGGGAAGATTATCAGTGAATTACTTCAATTCATAATTTCATACCTTCCAGTACCTTTTGTGCTGTTTTTAAAGCTTGAAGACTCTGGTTCTTGTTTATTGAAATTGCACAGAGAAGAGCAAAACAAAACTTCTCCTTTTGCGTTCCACAGAACAAAGAAACTTTGGGACAACATGAGGGGTGAGTAAATGTGACAGAACTGTGATTTTTGGGACCAAAGTTTCAAACTCACATGGCCATCTCAAACTGGTCCAGCCATTTCTTCTTCAGCTCTTTTGTCTTGAACAGGAACTCAAATCCAATCTGCCCCTGCTGGTGGGTGAGGAAGAACCCGTAGCACCACTGCCAGAGGACAAGACAGAGCAAAATAACTGCTTAAAAGATACAAATTAGACTTTTATGTAAAGTATATATGCATTTACATTAAGACTTTTTGTAATAAGTGGCACAAAAAGTTGATGTACTGGAAAATTAAAGGGTTGTGGTGTTTGGTTTAAAGCTGAGATGGAAGATTGCGGTGAGGCTTGGTGGGTGACGGGGGGAAAGGGCTCATTTTATTTTACACGGCAATAGACAGCCAGAGGCAACCTTGGGTGAGTGGACACATTCATCAGCAACTATTCAGTGTGTATGTGAAAATGAGTATGTGTGTGTGCTGTGCATAAGTACATTTGTGGCGTAGCATTTATGCAGACTACATTCGCAGCATCCCATCCTTGCCTCTGTCCAGGCCAGTGTTGTAAAACTAAAACTATTAAATATTATTTGTAGTAATTGAAATAGAGCTGTAATAAATTAAAAGTATTAGATAAAAAACGTAAATGAAATTTAGAAGAGTTGCCTTAGCAAATAAGTTGAAATACTATAATTACTAAAAGTAAAAGTGTTATAAAATTAATTGAAGCTAAATAGAAATTAAAATGAACAAAACACACAAAAAAAGAATACTAAAACAAAAATTTAATAAAAAACTATAAAAGTAAAAGTTAGTTCAAAATATTAATAAATACTATAATAGTTTATCAATAGTATTAAAATAACACTGTTCGAGTCAGACAATTTTGCCAAGTATTTCTCGCAATAGTAACTCTTATCAACAGGTTAATAACAAACCTGACGGAATCCTTAACAAATAAAGAATATGAAAATGAGCTGCCAAAGTTTACATGTTAACTTACGAAATTAAATTAGCTTAATACAGTCAATACGTTTATCTAATTTAACATGAAAAGCATAATATTCTGTTCTGTGTGTTATCAAAAGACTGAAATATGAGGATGTGTTCAGTACACGTGAACAGAAAAAAAATCCATATTTTTCAATAAAAGGGGAAAAAAACCTTCTTATCAGCAAATTTATTTATAAATTAAACCCAGGTGAGACTTTAAAAGTAGTAAAAGCAGTCTTTATATATATATATATATTTCGATAAATATCGATACTGAAATATCTGAACGGTACCAATACTAATTTCCTGAAGTATCGATACTAGCCGAGCTGTCACTTTCACTTCTCTCCAAAGGCGCGTTGACAAACACCACACGCGCACTCGTCTCATTCGCTCTGGTTAAATAGCAAAAGTGAAGTAAATGGGGCTGATCACACCTGACGCGTTTTTTTGCAGTGAGAGGCGCAATTTTAAACTGGTTTCCAGCGAGCGTTCTGCGCGCTGTTTATTCGCCTGCTGCGCCTCGCGGGTCTTCCGTTTTAATGATGAAAGCTAGTTGCTTGAACGCCCGGAGAGTGCGATGATGGAGGATAAACTTGTGGTGCTCTCGCGTTAACTACCACAATGTTAACAGAAAGTAAATAAAGTTAATAAAAGGCTGATTTGACGTGTACTTGACTGACAGGACAGCGGTTTCAGTGGTTGCCGAGCAACATAACAAACGCAGCGCACTGCTCGTTCTGTGTGATGGTAAGTGCAGCTGTGTGCCTCGCGTTTTCGAACCTGAAAAACGCGTTAGGTGTGATCGGGGCCTAATATAGCAAAGCACCTGAAAGACCGACACCGGGATCTATATAAATAATTTCGAGAGGTTGGTAACTCTTCTCATTTGAACATTTCTGAAACATTAACCAAGATGGCCTAGTATTGTTGTTGATATGAGTGTGTGTTGTCTCGTTTTTTTCACCGTAATTCTTAAAGTTAATATAATCTGACTGAGAAATCTTAGACAAGTAACGTTAAATGCCCTTCTGGCTGGACTCCCAGCATGTGCGACCAAACCCCTACAGATGATCCAGAATGCTGCAGCTCGTCTTGTCTTCAACGAGCCCAAGAGGGCCCACGTCACTCCTCTGTTCATCTCTCTGCACTGGCTACCTCTAGCTGCTCGCATCAAGTTCAAGGCACTGACGCTTGCTTACAGAACTATCACAGGCTCAGCTCCCTCCTACTTTCACTCACTCCTACGAGTCTACATCCCTACCAGACACCTACGATCGGTCAACGAGCGACGTCTCGTGGTTCCATCACAGAAAGCCACAAAATCACTTTCCAGAACATTCTCATTTACAGTTCCATGCTGGTGGAACGCTCTCCCCACCCTCATCCGGAATGCAGAATCCCTGACAACATTCAAAAAACAGCTGAAAACCAATCTCTTCCGTGAGCACTTAACCTTATAAAAAAAATAAAATAAAAAAAATAAAAAAAAATCCTTTCCCTTTGAAACATCACTTATCAGGCTTATGCTACTCTGAATAATACCAGAACTTCGTATTTTGAGCACTTCCTGCGTTGTTGTTGCTTTTGCCTCTTTATGATGACTCGCTGAACTTAGTCCTAATTTGTAAGTCGCTTTGGATAAGGGCGTCTGCTAAATGACTAAATGTAAATGTAAATGTAAATGTTAAATATTTTAACTGTGGTCAAATGTAAATTAACTTGTGCTTATTTAACTTTATTCAAAAATTTGTATTTAATTCTGCAATTTGCCTTCATATCTTATCATCAATTTGATTACACAGATACTAATTAAACTAAACTGAGCTATTGAATGACATCTTTAAATTCAATAATGCAATGCCTTTAACTGAAAATGTAATGTTTTATCTTATTATTATACATTACTGACACTCTATCCTCCAATTTGATACTGTTAAGTGCTTTGACACAATCTGTATTGTTAAAAGCACTAATAGTATTGTTTTCGCGTGTAATGCACACACGTTTGCGTTTAAATCTGTTCATCAAATAACGTTAATGTATTAACCAGCATTAATGCTTTTGAACAAGTGCACTACTTCAGGACATTTTTGTTCATGTAAAATATACCTCATTGTCATGTTCTAGACTTGTTATATTTAGCTTTAAATAATAAAAAAAAAAACGTAATATTGTGGCAGTTTTTTTCTCCGTGGTATCGAAAATGGTATCGAATATCGATATTTTTCAAGGTATCGTATCGAAGTTAGAAATTCTAGTATCGTGACAACACTAATATATATATATAATTAAAGCCTTTGCAATAACCATTACAAGCTTTTCTTTCCTCCAAAAGTAAATGTGTTAAGGTAAATGTATACATTATTTGAGCATTACATAAATGTGATAATGTTTATTAATGTTAAGGTTATTATAAAGTTTTACTATATTCTTAAAGATTTTTATGTGGCCATGTCTGTGTGTTTTGTGGTTGAAGGAATAAAATCCATCAGTGTATTAAGTGTGTGTATGTGTCCTGAGGAGGGGCAGAAAGGCACTTCAAACAGAAAAGCCAGCAGGGCTTTGCTTGGCCAAGGTCTCCTTGAGACAGATTTCACCAGACCATCTGTTCAGAAGAAACCTTCCTTTTGGTGAAAGGCATAAAAGAGAAAAAAATATCAAAAGTTTAAAGACACGTCCGCATTATTTTTACATCTGTATGACTATTGCTAAGCCCAAAAAGAACATCAGAAAACCAAAGGTAACCTGAGGTTGAGCTGTCTACCTTCACAGACTGAAAAAAAAAATCTAAGTACACAGTTCTGAAACCTCTATATATACACAATTTAATATGGCCACTTCTGATTCACACGACATGGAATATTCTGCACAATGAACACTGTCAAAAGCAACCAAGTCTTTCCACAGCAGTTGGTTCAGCATGCAGAATGTGACTTGAAATGCAGCAGCGATACATCACCATCCATCAACCCACATAAAGAGCAGTAACATCTGTCTGCAACAGTATGCGATGGGCTCTCTAGCCTGATCTGTTACACTTACCATTACAGTCTAAGGGACAGCTTGATAATTTGGTGCTTTTTTTCAGCTTGAACAGGTCTGGCTGTTAAATTTTAGGCTGTTGAATGACAGTTGACTCACAAAAACAGGCATAGTTTTCTAGTTGACAAATTTAAATGCGTGAGAAAAATCAAGAGTAGCGTCAGTTCTGGCAGGTCACGTTCATAGACTGTAAAAAAAAATATGCCGTGACGTCACCTGTAGGTTTCTGAAGAGCATTTTTTTAAAGCCAAAAGTGGGCGGAGCCGGCCGTCACTCCCGTATAACAGAAAATGGGCAAAGAGGCGGGATGTGGGTGGAGCTGAGGTGTCTGGTTGCTTAAACCATACATGATCGAGTTTGCTCAGGCTTAAGCCCCGTTCACACTGCCAGCGATTTTGTCGCTGCATGTCGCTAGTCTCTGTACTGTGAAGTCGCTTGTGGGCGTTCATAGTGCTGTCGCTCTAATGTGACTGGTAGACTGCACGTCTGGCCATATCTATATAAAATACCATCACAAGTGACAACTATATCATTTTAATTTGACTAGGATTTAGGCTCAAAAGAAACAGTATGCTGTTGGGAGAGTGTTTTTATATTACCACAGCAGTGTTCAGTGGATTAAATCATTTAGCCTACTGGATTAACGATCGATCAATCAACAGATTAACTCATACTGTCATACATTACTAAAACGTCATTCGAATTTGACAAATAATCAATTTTCTTGTCCCTAATAGTCAACATAATGCAGGGGAAACTGTAAAATGATCTGCAGCAGTGCTAAACTTGCATCATAATTACAACACTCGAACTAAATGTGTGAATTAAACTCACTGAGACTGTCGATAGTTTATTTTCCATGCATCATTTATTATATCCATGTATGTGGTTACAGTCAAATCATATAAAACAGTGAAATCGCCCTCGAACTCCTGTCTTGCCTGCACTCGAGACGGTGACGTGAGCTGAGCTCCTCTGAAAGTCTTCTTTCCTATTGGTTGTCGCTCGCGAAAATCGCTTCTCATTTGCATAAAGTTGAAATTTCTGAACTTTTGTCACGCGTCTCGTGTCGCTTGACACGCCCACATTCTGTCGCCAACGGTCACTGTCGCTCGTGTCGCCGGAAGTCGCCAGCGCTCCATTGAAATGAATGGGATCATGTCGCTTTGTCGCTGCGTGTCGCTGGCAGTGTGAACGGGGCTTTAGGAGCTAATGCTATATGCTACTGGCAGTACCAAGTGTGCGACTGCACAGGGCCTCGCGCTAACGTGACAGCTGACTTGATGATGTAAAGCCATTTCCAAGGCGTTTTTCTTCATTAAATGTATCACTGATAGCGGTTTAGCCATTTTTGTAATAACATAAAAAGGGCGCTGCTAGTTGAAATCCGGCGAAGAAGAACATTACTACTGGGCGCTGGCGTGTGACGTAACTGAAGAGATGAATTAGCATGTTCTTATTAATATTAGGATGCATGTTTTAATGCATGAAAAAACAAATCACATTTACAATAATTATTGAAGAATACATTTTTTTATATATATATATATTTCCCTGGATCTGACTGGGTGGGCAAGCTGTTACTAGGCCTAGGCCCACCCGTAGCTCCGCCCCTGAAAGCCAATAGTTAAAGTTCATGTTTTTGCCCATCGAAATACTATAATAGTTAAAGGAACACTCCACCGTTTTTTGAAATAGGGCTTATTCACCTTCTTTCCCACATTTAGATAGGTGGGCAAATGCATTTTTGTCTCAGTGCATGCATTGTTTTAGTTTGACAGGGTCGGCGCTAGCTTAGCTTAGCATAATGAATGGAATCCTTTGTTGCCAGCTAGCATGTCCTGAGTAAAAGTGATGTAAAAAAAAAAACCCCCACCTAATTACTTCTTGTGGCCTGCGTATTCACAACGAGTACAAATAGCGATGCAGATTAACACTAGGCGATTTCCTATGCAGATTTTGACTTGGGACTATATTAGGGGGAAGCACAGGCGAAGCACTGCTACTTGGGCGCAGAGATATCACGCCCAAGTAGCAGTGCTTCGCCTGTGCTTCCCCCTAATATAGTCCTTAATATATAAGTCAATATCTGCCTAGGAAATCGCCTAGTGTTAATCTGCATCGCTATTTGTACTTGTTGTGAATACGCAGGCCACAAGAAGTAATTAGGTAGGGTTTTTTTTTTATTATCACTTTTATTCAGGACATGCTAGCTGGCAACAAAGGATTCCATTCATTATGCTAAGCTAAGCTCACGCCGACCCTGTCAAACTAAAACAATGCATGCACTGAGACAAAAATGCATTTGCCCACCTATCTAAATGTGGGAAAGAAGGTGAATAAGCCCTATTTCAAAAAACGGTGGAGTGTTCCTTTAAAAGACAAAAAGTGAGACCATGTGTATCATGATGCTGTATTATTCTGCTAGTTAAAAATGTATTATGCAGTAACTTAGGCTACAATATTGCTGTGAGCTTGTGCGTGTGACAGGGATTCATGCGCATAACGTTACATGTCAGTCAGCGCGGCATCGCACGTCAAGTTCGTAAAGAGCTTTATTCAATGTTCAATCCATTTTAAATTCTGATTTTGGCCGCCTCTCAAATGGATTAAACCATAGATATTACCTAAGAAGTTCACGTTAATGCGCTAGAAATCCACGCTCATTCAAGGATGTGCATTTATTGCATGGACGGAGAAAGCACTGACACCTGCAGGATTTCATCTGACCGTAAATAAACATAGTCTATCTATCTGTTCCGTGAGAGCAACGGTACAGCAGAACGAGTGTAGCCTCTATATCTACAGACGTTTTTAAATGTGAAAACTCCAAAAAGCAATGAAATTGTCAGACATCCATTAGTGCATGTTCACAGAGGAAAACAACTGGAAAAACAGCGCTGGTTGTTCTCTCGATACTCGACAACAACGGAATCCAACCGCGTGGGCAAAGGTATAATGAGTGTATTAAATTGTATAAAATAATCCCGAAAAAAGCACAAACATGGCAGAGATGCCAAGTTCAGCAGGTGAAATTAGCTGAGGTGACGAGACGCTGACAGACAGCAGCGGCAATCCACCTGTCACTCAAGTGGCCACTCCCTTAATTGTGCAGAACTTTAAGGCTTAATACATGTTAACAGATGAGTTATAAAAAAATTTGATTGAATAGTTCTATGAAAGTTGTTTACTTTATTAACATGTTTTTAAATACTTCAGTATTATGTTCTTCATCTCATACTTCCTATAAGAAATGTACATGGACAGCAAAGACAGCAACAAAAAGGGCAACACCGCATAAATGGCCATTTCATGAAAACAACTCATATATACACAGTATATATTTACATACAGTGTGTATATATATATATATATATATATATATATATTTACATACAGTGTGTGTGTATATATATATATATATATATATTATAATTAAACCATATTGTAGCTGGAAAACTGCACTGAGAAGCAGTACTTCCTGGAGGTTGTTTGAACATTTGTTTTTTAGCATTATTTATTTGATCTAAAAAAGTTTTTTTACACCGTGTACTCGAACTGAAATGATAAAGACCTCAACTTTTCCTATGTACTGCATTTGAAAATGTTACTGACTTATGCGGTTTCAAAGAGCTTACAACAGCACAGCTAATTTGCATAAAAAAGCACTTTGGTAAGTCACACCGTCCTTAAAATGGTTTGGATATCGCTAGAATATCCTACAGTATCCTGGAGGACATAAACACTTTTTACAGAGGAAAAAAAAAAAATCAGCAAAGACTATTCTATGACACTAACAGATCAAAAGAGATCTAAGGGAGAGTTATGTTGAGCCATGTGTGAAGAAGACAAGAACGCTCAAGTGATTTCTATTCTAGTCCGACCTCTATAAAACACTTCAGAGTGGAACAATATGATGAATATGAGCAGATGTTGGGATCATGAGAAAAATATGACTGTTTGATGTTTGGGTGCAGTTTTCTGAGCCTAAAACCTCCTGTTACTATGTTTCTCACTGACCTTTCTGCTGTCCTTATCAGTGGTGGGGTTATTTGTGATCTTGAAATGATTGAGGTCGATCACTTCCTTCATCTCATAGTTGTCCCCACGCCTCTTGCAGACGATTACAGCGACGTCGAACAAAAAAATATGTCTGCAGCATCGGCGACACGTCATGACATGGCATGAAAGTAAAAACAGGAGTGGACTGCAGTAAAGGTTTTTGCCTTAAGCCTCACCTGTCCTGTCTGCGTTTGTCCACATTTGACACCAAACGGACTTCACCGTCACCCTTCGGTCTTCCGTAAGAAAGTAAGCACTGATTCTGTGAAGGGAAGTTCATGAACAGACAGGAAAACAACGATGACGTAAGTAAACTATGCTTTTAAAAGCAGAGGGCATGCTTAATATGTACAACTTACCAAATTCTCTATGGATCGCTGATACTGATCAATCTCCCTCAGAGTCTCAACGTCTCTTTTCACCTCATTTACATACTGGGCTAAGTCCTGTTTAATGAAGGAAAAGAAAATGACCTAGATTTATGCATATCATATATACACACAATTATATGGATTTTTTTTTTTTTTACTAATTAAACAGGAAAATAAACAGAAGAAGCAAAATGGTAATACAGTTTTGGTAACTCTTTATTTTGATCTGTCCTTGTGACACGTTACATGAACAGTATTTACTACAGAAATAGCAGTAAACTATGCTTTATTACAAGCAACTAACATTAAACCAAACCCTGACTCTAAACCTATATTAAACACATGTTGTGAGCATAAAGTGTTAAGCTTTTATAATAATAATAATGATAATAATGTAAAATGATATACACTACAGCTCAAAAGTTCTGGGTCTGTAATACCAAGGATTTTATTTATTTGCATTTATCTAACAAAATAAAGTAAAAGGAGTAATATTGTGAAAAATTATCACAATATAAAATAACCATTTTCTAAAATGTAATATATTTTTAAATGTAATTTGTTCCTGTGATGTCAAAGCTGAATTTTCAGCATCATCATCTTTAGTGTCACATGATCCTTCAGAAATCATTATAATATGCCAGTTTGATGCTCAAGAAACATTATGACTTATTATAACTTATTAACTCATCAATGTTGATATTTTTGTGGAAACTGTGATACATTTTTTTCAAGATTCTGTAATGAATAGAAAGTTAAAAAGAACAGCATTTATTTAAAATAACATTATAAATGTGTTTATTGTCACTTTTGATAAATTGAATGTGTCCTTGCTAAATAAAAGTATTAATTTCTTTCAAAAAATACTACTGAGCCTAAATTTTCGAACTGTTTCGATTCTCCATTATTTCTAAGTTACTAATCAGTGTAAAAAAAAAAGTACATTTGTGACATTGATCATGTTACTCGTTCTCTGAGATCCTTTTTTTTCCAAATCTCCAATCATGCTGGAGAACATGATTATTAGATTTGCTGTCATTAAAACAAAAGAGAGACAAACCATTATGAAAAATACATTATGAAATTGATGCTTATTTTTAAACCAACTGTTCACTGAAATTGCATTGATAATACAGTATAATTAGTAATAAAATAATTATGAAATGAATGAAAAATATAGCCAGTATTTATCTCTCCACAGGAAATTATTTCATTTCATCAGCGAGAATAAACATCTCCAGATTTCAAAAGAGGTTTTTCAAAAGACCCCACTGGGATGACGTGGATCTCGGCTGATTTTCATTTTAAAAGGCAGCTTCTGCTCAAACACTCACTTATGAGTCTAAATTAAACACACCATTTTCCAGGCAGGCAGGTAGATGAGTTCAGTCCCTGTCTGAGCAACTCTCACCGCTCCCATTTGGCTAAACCAATCGACACTGAGAGGATAATTCCAACAAATTAAATCATTGCAGGCCTCTGTTCCATTACTGATCCTCACATAACCATTAATCTGCTTTCCACCTACTCTGCCAGTGAGACAGATATGAGGCGTTGACATCACTTCACGTATAGAACCCCATAATATCTCATCGATAAACATTACCAAGAACATGCAGGAATGACCTGATGTCACATTCTAAATAGAAATCAAGGCTGGTATTAGTGTGACGTATTAACATGAGAGTTTTGCGGCTTTTAGGCCAAAGCGTTTTTTCACGTGGCTGGCATATTTTTCCAATTGTTCTCAATGGGAGCTTGAGAGTTGAAGAATGTTCAACTTTGGGTAAAACGCAGCACTCATCACTGTCAGCCGTCCAATCACAGTGGAGAAGGGGCGGGACAAATACCACACCAACCAACCATCAACAGATGACAACAACAAGCATAATAACGGAACAAAATAATTTTAAACAAGAACCAGAGCAAATACTTTACATTTAATCGATATTTTTTATACAGAAACAAACAATCTAAAAAATTAGATACTAGTAACACTTCCGCAGATATTCCGTATCATAGCAAGCAAAGCGTCTCAACTGAAAAAAAAAAAAGCTTTGGTGGACACACAGCATTAGTCTATGTTAGGAGCCGCACAGACAAGTCGACTAGTCGAATTTAATTATCTGCCATATAAGCCTGACGTCGACTAGTCGCAGATCATGGCCTACAGAGGGCGCAACAGGATAAGAAATCTTTGAAGTCCACTTTTACGCTCAGTTTCCAACAGTTAAAAACAGAGAGCCCTCCACAAGATATGTTTGATTATACCATCTGGATGTTCAAAATTGATCAGGTGAACGCACGTTTTATATAGCTTATTGTACACATAAGTTAACTGCCGTTCTAAACAAAAGCGCTGTTGCATTGTAACGCACACACACTGTAGCTCACACATCACGTGCAGATCGTGATGCACACAGAAACATTCAGTAGCGCAGAAATAGTTTAAATCGCTTATCGCTCTTTCACTAATGCTGCATTAATATAAATGTAGCTAATCTTTACTGTGCTACTTTATCTGTATCTGATTTAGAACGAGCAGAAATCTGTGAGAAATATAACGACCCAAAGACAAAAGAACTGATAAAAAATAAGCTGTTATGTAGAAGCAATAGCCTCGTAGGCTGTGTCATATATACCATAGCTGTGCACGAGGCGACCCGCGTTCGAGTCTCAGCTCGAGGTTCAGGCTTATTTGTTTATTAATGGCATCATCAGCGACTAGTCGACTCGACTTTAATCACATAAATGTCGACTTCAAAAAATCTTAAGTCGTTCAACCTCTAGTACATGTGTGTTAGCTTTGAGGCCATCTATATGCTAGTGTACTTCTGAACATTGACGAAACTGCACAGTACTACCTAAAGTACATACCACTGGCAACCTGCTAGTAAGTAGCATGACAGTGGTTCATGACAGTGACAAAACTAAAGCCTATGGCAGAAATTTGAAGAAAGACTGTAGAAAGAGAGATGGGAGAGATTACAAAAGAGAAAAGGTCAGAGGAATATAACTGAAAAAAGAAGGGTTAAGATC
This sequence comes from Leuciscus leuciscus, assembly GCF_965113295.1. Taxonomy (NCBI): domain Eukaryota; kingdom Metazoa; phylum Chordata; class Actinopteri; order Cypriniformes; family Leuciscidae; genus Leuciscus; species Leuciscus leuciscus. The sequence goes on along the minus strand of NC_138730.1, from coordinate 22,474,563 downwards.
AGGCAAGAGCTTTAGGACCCGCATTAATATTAGAAAAGCTTTCCAGCGCAGGAGAGACAGAATCAGGAAAGACTGAAATCTGATGCCGAGGTTGCGTTGTTTCTGCTCCATTCGTGAGAAACATTGGTTTTGCTATGTTTCACAGAACCAAGATATGCAGTTGTTGTAATGTTAGCTATAGTAAAAGGACAGTTTTGAGTGTCATTGTTTGTCTGGAGCTGGTGTGCTGCTGGCGACTAACAATCAACTCTTCCTTATATGTGTGTACTTCTGTACTGTATGTTAATTTTTTGTTCTTCTTTAAGAGACATCCACTTTTGCATTGCGTGTTCGTGCATTTTTGGGGGCGGAGCAATAAAGGGAGGGGTTGTTTGGGTTGTGTTTCTCAGAAATCGCTTACTGCACCTTTAAGCATTTAATTATGACAACAAATTGCTAATCTGTACTTTCTGTACGTTTTTGCTGTAGATTCCATAAGAAATCGATACTTACTCTCATGGCATCAAGGGCTACTCGTAGGTTGCTCTTTTCTGTGGTGTCATTAGTATATTTGACCAATTCCTATATGAAAAGTGAAAGAAAAAAAGTCAATTGTTTAAATACATCTCTTCTTAGAAGATCATGATTTTAATTTCTAGAATTAAATGTAAACAATAAAGTAAAAAAAATCACGATGATATTGTCCAGATACCACAATGAAAAAATAAAAAAAGCCTAATTAAAACAGTGCAATCCTTGAAAAGAGAGAATCAGTTTGGCATAATATTTTTGATTTATTTTTTGGTCATGCGGGGGGAAAATAATAGCCTGACTACGTCAGACTTCGTACTTCCGCTCAATTTCATTTCGCTTCTGTACTGTCTGATTTCCTCCGGCCTGAAAACAGCCGGCCAATCAACGAACAGAGGGCGGGCTGAGAGCCGTGACGTAGACGCTGATTGTACCGTGGATGCGTAGATTTACTTCACATAATCTGCAAAAGACGTTCACAGCCATGTTCACTCCGGTATTTCGCTCGATGGTTTTGTTTTCGCATCATACATGTGTTTACAGTGGAAGTTAGATGCGGCTGAGCATGCGCATAACACACGCCATAACCAAACGTTATGTGATTGGCTTACGGGTAACCAATGATTTTAAACTTCAGACAAGCGCCCCCCACCCCCCCCGCGAGAAAGAAAACGCTTTTCAATTATGCCATGCCAGACTCTGTCTACGAAGCAAAGCGAAGTAGCAGAGTTTGGTATTACCAGGCTCGGAAAATAAGACAACTTATACATTTTTATTTCATTTTATTAATGTGTTTCATCATTTTAGTTAAATTGTGGCCATGTTCTACTAATTTTCCCCCCTCGTTATAATTTAGTTAAAGTGTGGCCACTCTATCTTGTTTTTTCCCCCCACATCAATTGTGGGCCTCTGTACAAATGTTCTTCACTGATTATTAATATTTGAAAACCTTTTGTCAGTCAAATCAAATCATGTGGTGAGGCCTACAAAGATGAAACCATCTGAAAGCAAAGAGAATATTTCTACTCCAGTGCATGTGTTTCTTTATCTTGGAGACCCTTGTATGTCATTGAAACTGAGTCAGAATTATGTTCAGGCCCTGTTCTGTGTCACAGAATGTGGTCACATCATCATTATTATCATCATCAAAACTCTGGACTAGACCACTTCATTGAGGACTTGTTCTGAAAGACCCAGTGCCAAGTTTCTAATGAGCGCACCAGGTCAGTTTTGATGGGGTGATGGGCATTTTGATTTGAACCAGATTTATTCCACAGTATGGAGAAAAGCATCAACAGAACCTTTTGAGATCCACGCTATAACATAACTAATTAACTTGATAAACAAATCTGGCCTTTGGATTTGTATGCAAACAGACTCACGAGCACACAAACACGCTGGGAGAGAAATGGTGTTGTTCCAAGTATGAAATCTGTGCAGCTCATCAGAAACATGCATTTGTTTTCATAGTGGAATCGAATTCTGCTGGAGAGAGACAAACAGCCCAATCGCAGCAAGTAAACAAGGTGAGTAGAAAGTTCAGCACTCTTTCCAGATTTACATTCTGACCCTAGCCACTGCTGTGACTTTGATGGAAGCTCAAGCATGTGTGTGTGTGTGTGTGTGTGTGTGTGTGTGTGCACGTGCAACTAGACTCAGGTGTGTGTATATTCCTAAAAGTATTGGAGGTATAATGCAGAGCAGGAGCTGATGGAGACCCAATTACCTACAGTACAAATGAATGAGATTTCAGTGTTCGTCTCTTCAGACATTCATCTGTATTTTGGTCTCAAAACTCACTGCTAGTGGTGATCCGTGCTTCTGCAGACACCATGAGCTTTGTAAGACCGATTATTTATTCATTTTTTATCTGCACTGTCCTTTTGCAGAGTTCATAGTGATGAACTCTGAATAATTTTTTAAAACAGCGTACAATAGTCAATATCCATATCAGTTCCCATTGTAATGACTTATGCATCAACACGATGGCAAGAGATGCAAGACGAAAAGAGAATTGAAAACAACCTAAGTGTCAGACTGTATTTACTATACTTACACAATAGTGAATATGCAGTGTCTGAAACTCCTTTCTTGTTTGCTCATGTCCCATTTATTACACACTGAATGCCAGTATGACGTTACATTTGCATCACATCATAAATGATGAAAAATTACATGAAATATGATCTGAACATTTAGAGTTCAACTATTTTTCAAACTCGGATTTTAATTAGATATGAAACAACATATTTATGCGGTTCAAATCGGGTTTGTAAAAATCAGATTTTGTGTGCTTTGGGGGGCTCAGACCACAAACAATTGCAAAAACGCAACAAAAACAAAAGTCAGACACGCTACACTATTACAAAGAGAGTTTGTTTGAGTCATTCCAGAGGAAGTGGGCACAATGTGTTTGAGCGCAGGGTAGCATGCACTGTCACCTGCCCCTGCTTTTGTGTGTGTGTGTGTAGCGACACACGTTTCTAACACTTGTCCACACACTTCTGTTCTCATGTCATCTTTGTCTTGTGGTGAAGGACCTCTCGCTTACAAAACTTTAGCATGAACTAGTGTGGTAACTGTGATAATTCTATTATTTACCTATAGGTTATGCCTACTTAAAGGGTTGGTTCACTCAAAAATGAAAATTCTGTCATCAGTTACTCACTCATGTCATTCCAAACCTACAAGACCTTCATCTTTGAAAAACAAATGAAAGATATTTTTAATGAAACCAGAGATATTTCTGTTCCTCCACTGAAAGTCTATTCACTCAAAACATGGTTCAAAACATTCATAAAGAGATCATAAAATAAACCCATATGAATTGAGTGGTTTAATTCAAGTCTTCTGAAGAGACATGATCCATTTATTTGACAGATTTCATTTAGGCTTGTATTCACATTTAAACACTGATCAGCAAACATACACAGAGCACTAAATATGGTAAATGAAAGCTCAACAGTAATTGCTTGACATGCAAGAATGAACCTCATTGGTTCTCGAATTTCAAACCTGCATGTTTGAGCTTCCATTTACCAAATTTGAGATATTTTTAATCTCTAGATTTCATTAAAATTATCATTTGTGTTCTGAAGATGAACGAAGGTCTTACGGTTTGGAATTTACATTTACATTTACATTTATGCATTTGGCAGACGCTTTTATCCAAAGCGACTTACATTGCGTTATCCTATACATTTTTTATACATAGGTATGTGCAATCCCCTGGGATCGAACCCACGTTGTTAACGCAATGCTCTTACCACTGAGCTACAGGAAAGCTGTATGACATGAGGGTGAGTAATTAATGACAGAAATTTCATTTTTGGGTGAACTAACCCTTTGAGAAACATGGTATTTAATAACTTAACAGTAAAACATCTGAAAAAATAGACTATGTCCATCTTGACAAAGGACCACAATTAGAAATTAGCCTATTGGCTAATACTAGCACATTTACAGAAATTTTCTTATAAATAAATAAATGAATTACTTTTGGTTTGGTCATAACACCTCCGGTGGTCACTTTAGGAAAAGTAGTTCAAAGCCACTCATATATTCACTTCAAAACTGGCCCTATTTATTCTTCTAATATGTTTTCTAATACATTGCATGTGATTATTAAGACAACTTTCCCTCTCCTCCTACATCTGTCATATACAGATCACTTTTCAAAATAAAATTTTCCCAGTGATAAAATCAAAAAGTCCCATCCATAGATTGTAAAAAAGTCCCAACCCACATTTTTTGGGATATCCCTAATGCTCAGAAATATGTAAAATGTCTAAATGTAAAACTTTTTGTGATTGCAGTTTCACGCTGACTTTAATATAATGACCTCTTGTGTTGATTTGTGCAACCTGTACTATCAGAAATGTCTTCCCTGCACAAAACAGGAGAGTAAAACTTTCCAGCCGCAGTGATGACAAGTTCTGTAAGTTCATATAGTGAAGTGGTCACAGATGAAGAGAAAACCAGCCAGACGGCGCCACCATGTGGTACATTTTAGTAGGACAATCTAAGAGGCTCATTCCAACACAGTACCGTATGCAGTTAAGATCCTCAAAAATGTGATATGCTTTCCTCTAGTGTTAATTCAAAGTGTTGGAAGAAGACAATATATATTGATAATAGTGTGGGTGTATTGGTGCATGTTACTGTACCTGAAGCAGTAGTGGGTACTTCAGCACACGCTGCATGGGAACTACAAGCAAGTCTCTCAAAGTGAATTTCCCATTGTTGGCTCTCTTCGAACATTCCTGCAACATAAAGTAAATGAAATACGAAAACACAGAAGATCTTTAAGCGCTTTGGGTTTGAGAAACTGCGTAATAAAAAAAAAAAAAGAGATGAAATATTGTAAATATGACAGAAAATGAAACAGTTCTGCACCTCTAGTTTCAGTCGAACGCCCTCTTTCTCCTTACAGATGAAGTCTAACAGAGAAATGGCTGATTCTACATGACTGCAGTATTTTCCATAAAGCAGAAGCCTAAAGCAGAAAGGGTAAATGTTAGCAGAAAACACACACATCAGCAGTGCTTAATAATATCATTCTAGAAATATTAAATATTAACCAGGCCTGCAGAAATTCAATGGAAACTCTGCAGATGTACACACAATTTGATTCTACACAAAAATCTGTCACCCCTAGCATATTTAATTCATTTTTCCTCAATATGATTGCTTTGTTTGAATTTTTAATAAATGCCATGTAAATTAAATAAAACAAATATAATCATATTTTGGAAAATGTATTATCATTCAGTTTATTTTTCTAAATAAGAAAAAGTTTTTAGTTTTGTCCAAACAAAATTGTGTGAAAATGAATGAATGAATGAATGAATGAATGAATGAATGGACAGTGGGATAAGATTTTTTTTTAAATTCAAAAAGTATTCTCTGTAAACAAGTCTTCTTATCTTATGCAATTTTGCTTCTGAAGTAACTTGTTTTATGGATGTTTAGATGTTTTTACAGAAAAATATGATTAAGATACTTATTAATATGTGCTTGAATGTGGTTTTATACTTTTCTTTGTAAGTAATGAAGATCTGGTGGAGGTTTTCTGCGTTTTTATTTTGAACAGAGTCTTGAATCTCGGCCATTAGGATTTTGTGAACTTTAACCAGGTCCTGTAAAGTACACACACACACACACACACACACACACACACACACACACACACACACACACACACACACACACAGACACACGTATATATAAGGTGTAAATGTTAGACATTGTTTACTTTAAAAAGTATAGAAACATGGTGGTCAGCTTTACTCACTGGTATATTGATGAAAACCTTGTCAATTTCTGTTGCTGAGATGAATTTTATCAGTGGAATCATAAAATACTGTTAAGAAACACAAAAAAATGGAAGCTCCATGTAGGAAAGTTATATCCTTCATTGTGTGGCAACAGCTGTCCATCACTAGACGTGAAGCGCGGAATGATGAAATTTTCCACGCTGAGAATATGAATCTCACCTTCTCGATGGTCTCCAGAGTCTCAGTGTATTTGGCTTCAGTCTGTTTGATCTCTAAAAGACAGCAGCTTCTGATGTCCACCTCGGCCTGTTTCTGTCAACACAACTCTAACATGAGAGAAGACTACAGCAAGCTATCCAAAAAAAAAGCTTTAAAAACACAACCTAATGAAGTTTTATAGGGTCTCAAATCTCAATCCAACTCATCCAGTTTAAAAACACAAGTTATGTTTTTTTGTTTTTTTTCTGGTGCTTTTTGTGTTTACGGTGAATGTACTCATAAAGATTCGTATGAAAATGCAACCATATTTCTGGTAGGAGTAGGTGTTTTACAAAGGAAATCAACACTTTGATGCGTTGGGAGAGTTTGTGTATGTGTGTGTGTGTTTGGTATTGAGTCATTTGAGTACCGCCTGAGACACAGCAGCCTCTGTCCTCATCAGATCCTCATACACCTCTCCTCCATCAACATCTCCGTACACAGGGTCGTAAATATCTTCCTCCAGCTCCTCGCTGTTTACACGAACACATTCAAGATTAGGACTTCAGAACTGCTTTAAAATATGAATATAATTACACAACAGTTAACAGTCAAACCACAGACTTCGTGGACACTGGTTTTTAAATACAATAGATCAGTGAACTGAGGTAAGTATGGCTTTGTGTCTACAGACAATTCCTGTGTAACTTCCTGTTTTCACACTTACTATTAATCAGCCATTCACATTCCTCCCACGCAACGCTTGCATAGTTTATAGATCTCATACATTACTGAAATTGTTCAATTCTAGAGTTGATCAGAAACAAAACACGTAGGCTACATGTACGTGGGAGACTAAAACCGCAAGTGCTAATGAGTTTCGGAAAATTAGTATCTCATTGCTTCCAATCATAACAACTGCCCAATTAGGTTAAGAGAGCTTCATGCTTACTCAAGGAGATCTGCCAAATGGATGTATATGTCTTCATTTTCACTGCTTTCCTCTGTGGGGAATGACCTGTGAAATCGGTGCAGAACCCTTATTTTAGCTCAGAGAATAAGATCTTTAATGTGTCCAACTGATTCATTTTGCAAATGCAAACCCACCTGATCCCTCCCTGTTGTGCAATAGGCGTATAAGAGAGTTTTGACAGTGTGTCGATGACCTGGAAAGACAAAAGTGTGTTTTTGAATTGCAAGTTGAAGATAAACATTGTGTGACGGTTGTTGGTCTACTTACAGTATACAGATTTTAGTTTATCTGTAGTCATTGTGTTTTTAAACATGTTTCCCTGGTCTTTTGAGACAAGTGAGTTCAATGTATTACACATTACGAAAACAAACTGTAACTTTCAGAACTTCCTCTCCATCAAAAAAAGGACATTTATTAAAAACAAAGTCGGCCAAACAGCTTGTTGTGCAACTTTAAATGATGTCAGATGACAACATTTAAACATATGCACATTCTTTTATTTTACTCTTAACACGATCGCTGATCATTTCAGTCTAACCTACACAGTTTATAAATCATATTTTAAATTATTTTGTGATATAATGCAAGGTTTACAAAGTTATTAAAACTATAGTTTAAGTTAAAACTATTTAATACTCAACAATAAATCTGCCGTTCAAGTAAAAGTGCTGTTGCTCATTTCACATGTGATAAGGGATGTTTACAAAAGGCACAAAAACCAGTTATAATATATAGTGATACTTCATCCTATATAATCTTCATCCTTCAATTACAACAACATCTTTGTAAACCTTGCATTCCATCACAAAACAATTTAAAATGTGACACAAACTGTAAAGGTCGGCTGCTTATATTTTATAGTAATATATTAGAATTTATATGTGATTTTCTGGGAAAATATGAAATAACAAATATGTGATATGACACATTTTAAGTCAGTAAAAGTATTTAAGAAATAAGTTAAATAATTAAATAATAGGGTGAATATTAAACCCACTGCTCTAACTGAAAGGCATATCTGATTCCTATTATAGTCTACCTATGAAAAGTGATGCTATTAGAGAGACGCTGCACTATCGGGAGAGGAAGTGGTCTTGCAATGCCAAACTGCTCTGATGTGGGCCTGTTTTCTCACATTTACAATCATGCACACACACAGAGACATATACAGATTGACACATGGTTACACACATGCATGCATGCATACACATAAGCACAATACGTACAAATAGACAGATCTAGGTGATAGCACACCATTTGGGTCTTTGACTCACGCTTCAGAACACCTGTTGAAAACCAACCCTGCTTCCTTTAGAAAGCTATTTTTGTTCGCACGTGTGATAAGATGTTTTTGTCATCTACTTTCATTCTCGCTTCATCCATTTTAAAATGCATAAAGTTTAAGCATTTTAACTCTTTCACAGATGGCATTCTGTCACTGTGGAAATGGAACAGCAGAAATCCCTGAGTAACAAATTTAGCTAAATCTATGTTTCCCTCGTATAGGTTCCACAAGGTATAAATAAAACCATGGATTCAGTACCTTATTACTTATACAACCTGCATTACGAATAACATCTTTGAAGTGCATTAAAAAAAAAGTCACCTTTACAGTATAAAGCGAAGATGCCAGATGCAAGTCATAGCTTTTGCAGTTTTACAGGCAGGCCGCAGCTGAATTTCAATTCCTACATAAAGCGGCACAGCAGAGGTGAGCTTTTCATTCTGCATCTCAATAGACTGTGCTTTCATAGGCCTCGTTCAAACAGAATGCGTTTTTGCTTTGAAAAACGTGAGACGCGGGCAGTGGAATGGGGAAAAAATGCAAGGTCTCGAGACAGGTTTTTTTAAAAGTTGAACTGATTTTAACTTGAGTGCTACGTTTTTAGACGCCATGTCATGCGCAAGATGCTGCAAAAGATGCAAGAAGTGTAGAAAAACAATGGAAAAGTAGCACATTGGAATGGAAAAACATGTTCTGTGTGAACAAATCAAATTATGAAACTAAGTGAGAATGTGCAGAAGGCAAGACTATCTTTAGTTTTACATTATATCTATGTAAAAACAGTCACAAATTGGACAGAATTAGTTTAAATGCTTGAAACTAGCTTTGAAACAACATGGAAATTGTGCATACCTGTTAATGACTTTGTTATATTGTCTGCTTTGAAAATATGAAAATAATATAGTCCTTAAACGATTTATTTATTGTTTATTTTTGTATGGTATTTAATTTTCTGATCTTGAGATTCATTTGTGTTATGGTAACGGAGGTCTTTTATTTTGACGTTCACTCGCATGAGCGGATATAATGCTCCAAACATTTCAGTACGGAACGAGACCCAGACATACATGGTCATGGTATCAAAGGTTTAAGGTTTGCAAGGAGTTTTTCAATTATTTTTTTTTGGACAAGTTAGACAAGATAGTCAATGAAAACAATTTCCCAGCAGACATATGGACTGTTTCTATCCTGTTAAAAAGCAACCCATGATGCACCATGCCAAGATTGTACTGAGCTATATTCTAGACAAAACTGGTAGCTACTTTGTGGCATCTAGAATATAAGACATTTTAGTCACAATATATTTCCTATTTCTCCTTCCATTTATGTTATTTCATAGTGTTAATGACTTTCACATTAATGATAACAAAGAATGAGAAATCTGACAACTAAAAGTCTTCAAGATATTTAACCATTTAAAGGTTGAACTATTTAAAGGTTTCCTGTACTTCTTTGGTTACATGTTCATCAGAAGGAAGTTACAAATACAGCACTGTTTAATCTGAATGTGGTCTTAAAGGAGAACTTGGTAACTTTTTTAACTTAATAAAACTGTCTAGAAATCATTTGGATGGTTAAACAACCTGTTCTGGTGATATTGGTGACTTTCCCCGCTCCCCCCAGCGTTCCCAGGCGGAAAACCAACCTTGCAACTTGCGCACTGCCGTCCCGGCAAAGTGAAATTGGAAGTCTCGTGAGAAGCGAGAACTAGAACGAGAACGAGCGCGAAACACAAATTGCTTTACGGCAATTCGACATAAACACACACGCATGTATGATGTATTACCAGATTACTCACCTCGGTAGACATAGCTCCACGCGATACAGTTGGCTTGCTCCGATCAAAACAAACGCACATGAGCAGCGGTAGAGAGGGGGAGGAGGCCGCCGCAAGTGAGTTTTTTACGACTGTGTTGTGAAATATACGCCCCCCCACAGCTGTAGGGGGAGCTCGTGGGGAAAACATGCGACAACAAAAGGGAAAATCAGCGAAGAAGTGACTAGAGTTCGCTAGAGTTACAGAGTTCTCCTTTAACTCTAAGCCTGGTTGGGAATTTACCATGATTTCGAATGTCAGCTAAATACTACGGCCATGTGCAAAGAAAAAAAAAGTTGATCCGATGCACTTTTTGCATATACTAATTTAGACAAACAAATACACACCAGACTATCAAAAACATCTGTACTCAATGTTATTTTTTTTTTAATTATCAACTTACTTTTTCATTATGTGAAGTAAATAAAGCAGCGCAAGAGAAATCGTGTCTGTAAATTGCATTAAGATTGCAAAGACAAAACTCCAACCACCTATTGATTTGATTTGATTTGATATGGTTGTGCTATCTAACTATCAATATACTACCCCAGTAACCTAATAATAAGAGAATGCCTAGAAGGCATGTAGTAAATCTATATGTCTATGTCAAATGGGGTGACTGAAACAACCACATGTGCATAAGATGACGTGCCTTGAAGTCTGTAAGGAAACAGCACAGGAAGATGAAAAATCCACCCTCCAAACAGCTGTGTGGAAGAGTTCAGCAACATTAACACCTGTGTGACTTCATGAGAAACAATTTTAAGAAAGAAATAAGCAATGAGAGACCATGTATTAAAGGCAGGGTAAGCGATTTGTTCCAGATTTTTTTTTTTTTTTGTCTCTTCACGTCCTGATAGCAATCACTAATTTAAAGGGATACTTCACCTCTGGAAAGATGAATGTGTATTTAAAATAGGTCATTTATGTAGAAGAAATGTGAAGAAATTTTTTTATTTGGAGCTTTCTAGACTGAGAAAAGCCAGAAAATGTATTTTTGGCTTATGTGGATGAAAGACAACAACTCCCAGAATGCACTTGCTTCGCTGCCCTAGGAGGCCACGCCTACCGGTAAGAGAGCGCAGTTGAAAACAACAAGGTTAGGCTACTAGTGAGTCTCCGTGACGAGTCTGCCTGGGATTTCGGGATCGCCCAAAATGTCCGGGATTCGGCTTTTGCGTTCTACAGTCGCCATTCATTATGTTTACTGTGGCGAGAAGGACGAGGCTGACGGCCGCGGGAGAACGGCGCGAGGCCGGTGGCGTCATTACTGAGACGTGCCGGTCTCGCATCTCTCACGGAGGTGCGTGCGGGAATTTTCTTAGCAATGTTAAAACGCACATCAACCGATCACTTGTTTAGCGTTCATGTAAACACTACATTCAGATTCACCAATCGGAATGAATTCAGTTCGATTGAAACAATTTTTGTGCATGTAAACAATGAATGGCGACTGCAGAAAGCAAAAGCTGAATCCCGGACATTTTGAACGATCTCGCCCGCCGGACAAGTCCGGAAAAAGGAGGATGGTAACCCCTACTTACTCAGCTTTCTCCTACTATTCAGCTTTCTCCACAGAACAAGACCCTGCTAGCTTAGCTTCCAAAGAAAGACGGCTGACTGTGTGTACATTCTGTGAGTGAGATCCCACCCTCTATGGGCGGGTTGAAAACATGCGGAACAGCCCCTACTACTGGCTGTAGTCTTTAGCCTCTGGCCAGAAAATCCTCCGATGACGCAAAATGACGATTTTTGCGTCATCGGAGGATTTTTTCCAGACAAAAAATACATAAATCTCTCCTCTCAGGGGGATATGAGGGTGGAAAGCACGGTAATTCGAAAATACTACAGGTTTTCTACTAATACAAAGCTTAATGCTAAATCCTGAAGTATCCCTTTAAGTGGTCTAAATGTATTTATACTAATATATATCGTCTATGGAAGGCGTAGGACCATAAAATGTTCATCCAATCATAGCATTCGGTATGAGTGCAATGATACAATGTCCTACCTGCCTATCAACGTATGTATTCGCGCAGACATCACACGTCATCAGCGCGTTTCATGCTATGCAGAGTTAGACAGACGTCAGTCACCGAGCTCACAAACAAACAGCAGTCACATTTTACAGTTCCTCCTGAACTATGGAGCTTATAATATGACAAAATGATTTGAATTTGAATTGTGTAAATTTGAATTATTTGCAAGTGTAATCTAACTAAATTGAATTTTAGGTGGTAGTTTAAATAGTTCTGAATTTGATTTTTTTTAAACGAATATTGAACGTTTGAAATTTAACAAATTGAAATGTTTTTATGGCTGAATTTTATAGACATGTATTTTCAAACAGCTAGTTTTTTTGTTCTGAATTCGTATAGTGCAAATATTCAGTTTAAAAAAATACAGATTCAAGTTTTCAAGATGAAGAAATTCGGAACTTCAAATTCAGTTTTCTAAAATTCAAGTTCAAAAATTCAAGTTCAAAAATTCAAGTTCTAAAATTCAAGTTCAAAAATTCAAGTTCAAAAATTCAGATCTTACAGAAAGTAGGTCACAGGTCATCCACAGGGAAGAGTAAAGGATCTCAGATAAGTCGAACAGAGCATTTTGGCTGCACTGCAGTAGTTTTCTGCCGCAAACGCGGTGGTGGTTCAAGAGAATCCGTGTATCTTTCGTTCAGTCGTTTTTTTATTTAATATTAAGAGTAGAAAAATGAGTAAACAGCTTGAGTATTAGATTTCTTCTAATATTCTAGTAATAATAGTCCGCTGCAGCAGTTGCACGGAGCTTACAAAACGCGTGTATTGCAACTATAGGCTACATTTAATTTTCTCATCAAACAACTAGACTAACGAATGGCTCGGCACATCAGAAGAGCTTAGACAGGGCTTTCTCTCTGTGTAGACCAGCAGTTGGTCTGAATTTGCCTATTTTCTCGACTGTATAGGCTAAGTCACGTTTTATCATGAAACACGCTCTGATTTATTCCAAAGTGACTCAGGCATAGGCTATATCATGCATTTAATGTTAAATAATCTAAATGTTGACTTTCAAAAGTAGGCGCGCCAAGAAGGCTATTCTCTGTATTTTGGTTCATTTTTGGTGAGCGCCAGAAAGATCTAAAGAGACCGAGACGCGCATCATGTTGTTTTATTTATTTTTCAATGGCATGATATTTTGTAGTCATTTTGAATGTACACAAATAAAAATATACATTTTACTGTTTCGGATGATGTCATATTATCTGTATGACTAAATAACAGAGTATTAAGTTATTTCCCAGCAGTGGAACAAATCCAAGAGATGGCGCTCGCGCATCGCGCTCTCACACAACATAGTATCAGTTCTGGCGTTGCTTCATATCGCAGACTGTTCATTATCAAAATGAAACACAGTCAACCAAACATATAAAAAGTTATTCTGCATAATTTAATTGGTCTGTTGTACAATATAAAGGGCAAGCTGTGCCACACACAGTCCCACTCCAAACATTTCCCTTGCTGTGAAGACGCTGATTTAGCCTATAGGCCTACGTGTATTTTGGGACTCGACTGAAGTATGACGCCTTTTTATTTGTATTATAATATAATATATTAAAATACATAATCTTCTGAGTTTTATGATGTAGGCCTTGTGTGTTTTATTAAAATGTATTATAATTTACATCTCAAAAGGATGCGCTTTGTGCATTCTCTGACATTATATTTATTTATTTAATTAATATTGAGTATCAATTGATGTTAAACAAAACGGTGTGTTATTTTCTCTGGCAACTAAACTTAAAAAAAAAATAAAAATAAAAAAAACTTCCAAAGCAAAGCCATTGTGCGTTCTCTCCTCGCTCCGCAGCTTTTCCACACAGATTTTGAGAACTGGCCAGCTAAAAAAAATAGGCCAAAGAAGTAGACTAACGGCTAGTGTCCGGGAAATGCGAGGTACGTTCATATTTATAAATAAACATAACTGATTTTGTCTACACCTAAATACATTTCCTAATAATAACAGTGATTAAGCCCAAATGTGGGTGGGGGTAATGAACACAATATGTTTTTTTTTTTTTTGTTTATTAGTTTTTTTGCCCAAATGGTCTCCACTCTATGCATTTTGTAATAATACAGCAACATTTTTTAACTGACCGTATTTGCCAGAAAATAAGTCGCATGCACATGAGTGCAAGTCACACCGGATCATGTTGAGAGAGAAAGGCGTCATAATTATTTGTATTTTTTTTATATTAGCCTATTCAGCAATAGTGTAAAAGACCTGTAAATAAAATACAGCATTTAGCCTACATGATAAACACTATTAACATGTAGGCTATGTGTTGCCTATTTTACTTTCCCTTATGACAAATGAATGCAAAAAACAACAAGAATGAAAAATAAGTATGTAGGCTAGGCTATAATAAAATAATATATTGGCTACAGACTCTAAAAATAGCCTATATTGTGCCCTTTATAAACGCCAAGCCTAAACAAATTTATTTAAATCGAAACGGTCGCGCATCTCTCATTCAGTCAAAAGTTTTCATTGCAATGTAACATGTGGATGCTAACTATTAATATAAAGAAGGCTTCATACTTCAGTCGAGTCCCAAAATACACGTAGGCCTATAGGCTAAATCAGCGTCTTCACAGCAAGGGAAATGTTTGGAGTGGGACTGTGTGTGGCACAGCTTGCCCTTCATATTGTACAACAGACCAATTAAATTATGCAGAATAACTTTTTATATGTTTGGTTGACTGTGTTTCATTTTGATAATGAGCAGTCTGCGATATGAAGCAACGCCAGAACTGATATCCTACTATGTTGTGTGAGAGCGCGATGCGCGAGCGCCATCACTTGGATTTGTTCCACTGCTGGGAAATAACTTAATACTCTGTTATTTAGTCATACAGATAATATGACATCATCCGAAACAGTAAAATGTATATTTTTATTTGTGTACATTCAAAATGACTACAAAATATCATGCCATTGAAAAATAAATAAAACAACATGATGCGCGTCTCGGTCTCTTTAGATCTTTCTGGCGCTCACCAAAAATGAACCAAAATACAGAGAATAGCCTTCTTGGCGCGCCTACTTTTGAAAGTCAACATTTAGATTATTTAACATTAAATGCATGATATAGCCTATGCCTGAGTCACTTTGGAATAAATCAGAGCGTGTTTCATGATAAAACGTGACTTAGCCTATACAGTCGAGAAAATAGGCAAATTCAGACCAACTGCTGGTCTACACAGAGAGAAAGCCCTGTCTAAGCTCTTCTGATGTGCCGAGCC
Source organism: Leuciscus leuciscus (assembly GCF_965113295.1). Lineage (NCBI taxonomy): Eukaryota > Metazoa > Chordata > Actinopteri > Cypriniformes > Leuciscidae > Leuciscus > Leuciscus leuciscus. Next base: position 22,459,220 of record NC_138730.1, on the reverse strand, counting down.
ATTCGTTAGTCTAGTTGTTTGATGAGAAAATTAAATGTAGCCTATAGTTGCAATACACGCGTTTTGTAAGCTCCGTGCAACTGCTGCAGCGGACTATTATTACTAGAATATTAGAAGAAATCTAATACTCAAGCTGTTTACTCATTTTTCTACTCTTAATATTAAATAAAAAAACGACTGAACGAAAGATACACGGATTCTCTTGAACCACCACCGCGTTTGCGGCAGAAAACTACTGCAGTGCAGCCAAAATGCTCTGTTCGACTTATCTGAGATCCTTTACTCTTCCCTGTGGATGACCTGTGACCTACTTTCTGTAAGATCTGAATTTTTGAACTTGAATTTTTGAACTTGAATTTTAGAACTTGAATTTTTGAACTTGAATTTTTGAACTTGAATTTTAGAAAACTGAATTTGAAGTTCCGAATTTCTTCATCTTGAAAACTTGAATCTGTATTTTTTTAAACTGAATATTTGCACTATACGAATTCAGAACAAAAAAACTAGCTGTTTGAAAATACATGTCTATAAAATTCAGCCATAAAAACATTTCAATTTGTTAAATTTCAAACGTTCAATATTCGTTTAAAAAAAATCAAATTCAGAACTATTTAAACTACCACCTAAAATTCAATTTAGTTAGATTACACTTGCAAATAATTCAAATTTACACAATTCAAATTCAAATCATTTTGTCATATTATAAGCTCCATACTGAACCAAAACAACGAGCTTATGCTGCATTCACGCCATAACTACTGTAATTTGGATGGAAGAGATCGAAACCCGTGACGTTATACTCGGAGCGTCTCGTGAATTTATACGTTTCAATGGCAACATTATTTATCAACACCGAAATGAATCTGCAGCAGTCAGGTGATACAGGTCAGTGCTCCCTAAATTGTTTATGTTCATTATTATTGTAATGTTATGTGCTTTGAGACATGAGGTAGTTTAACGCTGTCTCTCTTGATGCTTTTGTTTGCTCCCAGCTGTACGCGTTCATGTGTTTTGAAGGAGGCGTGGCTTGGGAGAAGCTCTGAAGGGAGGATGAGATCTTATGCTTTCAAAGCTAGCTTGTTATTACTAGCCTCTCTGAAAATTGGCTACCCTACATTTAAGGCCCGTTCACACCAAGATTGAAAACTATAAAGATAACTATAAATGTAACTATATTAGCGTCCACATCATTCTGTTTATTCTAAGTGCGCGCAGCAGTTTTGTCGTATCCCACTTTAAATGCTCAAGCTCTTTAAAGCAGGGTGGATTCTGATTTGCTGCCATTTAACATTAATCAGCTAGAAAAAATAGTTCTGAAAGTGATTCCAATATTGTTTCTCTGTGCTGTTATCATTATAGTTGTGATGTGGACTGCTATTCTTTTCTATTTAGAATGATTTTTAGAACTATATTTTTATCATTATCATTATAGTTATCGTCCTCTGTGTGAACTGGCCTTTACAGTCATTTAAGGCACTCCGTCGTCTCCGTGTGAAGTGGAGTATCTACACACAGTAAAATCACTTTAGCGACTCATGCTGCTTAGGCTATTGCTTTTATAAAACTATATAAAAACTTTAGTTTTTATATACTATATGAAACTCTTCCTATGAAACTATAGTAAACTATTGTAATTGAGTTGTATTTTATTTTATTTGAGTAATGTAGTGCATTATACTAACATGAGGCTGTATGCAGTTACTGGGCAAAGTACAGTATGCAACTTGGCATGTGTTTTTCAGCATTTTACAAAGGCTTTGAATGGCAGACCATCCAATCAGAGTTTGAACAATGTTTTATAAAGTTTATTTTACTTACAGTTTTTCTCGATTGTTTACACACATTTTCTGGTACTTGAGACACAATGACCACAACATGTAACTCATTCACCAACCCCCTGAACCAATTCTGCTAAACTACAAGCACAATTCCTGCTTTACACTCAAATTGTACTTCTAAAACACACTTTTTTCAAAACACTACACACAATTCTCTGCTTTTGGCACAATTTTCATGCAGAAAATCTCTTGTTTTCACAAGGAACACACTGCCATTCAAATATGCACACTGACTCATCACATGGGCAAACACCCGTCACACAGTTTTACAATTAGCAATCAGAGCTTTAGCATAAAAGGGCAACAGGTCAGCTCTTCAGTGGAGCAATGGATGCCAACATTGGATTTTTTTTTTTTTTTTTTACTGTAACTGTATACAGTATATTCTTCTGTTGTTTTGTATGTAGACACTGTATGTACAACTTTGTGTTGGTTGGGATGTACACTGTGTACATTGTTTTTGTGGGAAAAATGTAATATATTTGTTACCATGTATTTGTGTGTTCTGAGTATAAAAACAATATTTGAGAATATTTTACAACACACTTATGTATGTACTGTCTGTAGTAAGTGTAACACTGAACAAAAAAAAGCCTAAGTCATTATGATGAATGGAGAAGAAGTGTTTTCCATTCATCATAGTGTTTTACATTGAGCACATCAGTGTTCAACTGGTCCTTATAAATGTCTATTCATATGATGGTTTGTGTGTGTCATTTGAAAACAAAATACCATTTTGAGAAGAAATAACATTGTTTTGAATGTAAAGTTTCATTTTGCAGGAGAATTGAGGGGTTTTGCCCATTGTGTGTGTTTTTTTGGATTTGTGTGTAGAGTTCTGAGAATATGAGGCATGCTTTCAGAAAATGTGTGTAAACAATCGAGAAAAACTGTAATACTAAAATAAGCACACAACTTCAACTCAGAGTGCTAAATCTGAGCTGCATTTCTTGTCATCATTACTTCATAATTTCATTTAAAGAAGATTTAATGGATGTGGATGTAACATGCATACTTACAAGGCAAACTCATGTTAGTAGATTGCTGCGGGGCAAAGATTATTCAGAAGGATTAACTTAAACCTTGAGAACACAGAGAGACATATAAATGGGGCAAAACCCAGCAACTACAGTCTCAAACAGTTCAATGTGAAGTGAACAGTTCTTACAATGGAGCCACTGCCTAATTGTGACATATTTGTGTTGGGGAAGCAGCAAACAATACTGTGTGTGTGTGTGTGTGTGTGTGTGTGTGTGTGTGTGTGTGTGTGTGTGTGTGTGTGTGTGTGTGTGTGTGTGTATGTGTGTGTGTGTGTGTGTGTGGTGTGTGTGTGTGTGTGTGTGTGTGTGTGTGGTGTGTGTGTGTGTGTGTGTGTGTGTGTGTGTGTGTGTGTGTGTGTGTGTGTGTGTGTGGTGTGTGTGTGTGTGTGTGGTGTGTGTGTGTGTGTGTGTGGTGTGTGTGTGTGTGTGTGTGTGTGTGTGTGTGTGTGTGTGTGTGTGTGGGTGTGTGTGTGTGTTTGGAAAAAGTCTCTTATGTTCACCATTCTGCATGTATTTAAAGCACAAACACAGAAAAACTGTAATATAGTGTACAGTTTTCTATTTTAATATATTTCAAATATATTTCAATTTGAAATAAATGACTCCAGTCTTCATTATCATATGATTCTTAAATCACTGTAATATGTTGATTTGGTGCTTAAGAACCTTATAATCAATTTTAAAAACAGCTATGCTTCTTAACATTTTTGTGTAAACTGTCTGTGATAAAAATAAAAATAAAGAATCTTCAATGAATAGAAAAGAACAGCATTCGTTTGAAATAAAAACCTTTCCTCACTTTTGATCAAATTAATGCATCCTTGCTGAATAAAATGATTAATTTCTTTAAAAAGAATTTTTTGAACTGTAGCGTAAATATATGAAAACAAAGAAATCACATTGCAACTTGCAAGATATAGTCACATTGTGCGAAATAAAGCCGAAATGATGAGAAACAAAGTCAAGAGATATCAATTACAAGCGATAACATCGCAGTTGGGAGATATAAAGTCGCCAACCGTAGCCAAAAGTAGCCGAATATATTGAAAAAGGAGAAAATGCATAGACATCTTCAGGGCTATAGGGAGTACAACTACAAAAATAGTCCTGGAATCTGTGATGACGGGGAGTGACTATCAAATGACCACCTCATTCAAAGTTTCATGCAACTGAAATAAGTATTTAAATAAGTAGCGACACTCGTTTTGATCTACTTCAACATCAACTATACATCTGCTATTCACCATTCATCTTGCATAACTGCACAAAACAACAGGTTCTCCAGAAACATTTTATGCTGAACAAATGACACTCCTCAGCCCCATTTAAACACACACATATGCCCTTAGCTAGAAGCCTTTAAAAACTGGGGGTGTTTGCACTGCTTTTCTGTTCCCTGCATTAGTCAGTTCTTTCATGAGTGCTCTCCAGACTGTAGTCCAGCCCTGCAGGGATGTGCTAATGCTTCTGCGTGGCTGCAGATGTGTCATACGAGTTCGGTCAAATAATAGCTGAACTCTTCTGTGAGAACAGCGCTGTCCCTCACAGCACAAAGGACGCGCCACTTTATGTTTAACCACACATGAGACCAGACCTTCAGCCACTGCGCTTGCTAGGAGAAATGCCAGGAGGAAGCTACTGGAGTTGGTTACTCCTGTGGCTCAGGGAATTAACGTTCAGTCTAAACATTCATGAAGAGGTTGTACAGCAGGTTGTATGGGAAATAAATGAGCTATTTATTACAGGTCACCTTCAGAGGCCAGACCACAACCACATCAACCAAGCATTTATAGTGACCATGAATACAGGAAGACAGCTACATTTCCGGAGAAATATTAAACAGATTATGTTCATTGCATGGGAAAACGGAATGTAAAAAAGGACATGTTAGTGTAGAGATAGAAAACAATGTTCATAAAATGATAATGATTATTCTTTGGCCATGGTTAAATATAATAATGCAGATCATAGTGCTGCAGAAAGCTCTCGGATTTCATCAAAAATATCTTCAATTGTGTTCCGAAGATGAACGAAGGTCTTATGGGTTTGGAACGACATGAGGGCGAGTAATTAATGACAGAAATTTCATTTTTAGGAGAAATAACCCTTTAAAGAAAAAATAAAAAAAGATGACTAAATTTGTAAGACTGGTTTATGCAAATGGCCCCATAACTGTATGTTATTCTCAGCTTCTCTGGTCAGCCGTATCACACTTCCCCCTCTATCAATACATACTGTCTGACCCATATTCAGCAAATAATGTTTGTTAATAGTCTCATTAACACTAAGCATGAATTCACAGCTAATTCTGATTTCAAAATAAAATCAAAACAAATTACTTATGTTCATTATATAAATTAATACATTAATTAAATATGTTTATTGTTCATTGTGTACATTATTATTATGGTGAATATATATATATATATATATATTTTTTTTTTTTTTTTTTTTTTTTTTTTACCATAACATTATATATATTATTGGTTACAACTGGCTACTTTATAAACTAACAATACATTTGAATTATTATTATTTTTTTCTATTTTTACCTTTCCAAAATCACGGACATCGAAGAGATCGAAGGCATCAAACATTTCACTCTTCTTCATCCCAAATACTTCACAGCATGCAGACAGAAATGTGCGAATATTCTTCAGGCAGAGGAACTAAAAAAGCAAAAACAAGATTTCATTAATTTTTAAACGATTTTGTTTTTGCATATATATGGACAAGCAATTTTGGGATAACACATTGAATTTCTGTTGAAATGTGGCCTTGTGAGAGACAGATTAGTGGACTCGTTAAGGCTTTTCCCTTCGGCAGATGAGGAAATGAGATTCCCAGCTAATCACAAACGGTCTCTATTGTCTAATAGGTGCAATTGACTATATTTCTGCTTCTGTGTTTTTCTTTCCAGTCAAAGATCACAATAGATAAGGTTGCTTTTAAATTCTCACTACTGTGAAGTGTCTGTGTGTCCATCATGACAGCTGAATTTAAATTCAATAGTTTTATTAGTTCACATTCGTTTATTTAAATTAATGTGAACTCATTTTTTAGAGCACAAAAACCACACATATAAAAAAAAAAACACGACTACAGGAGTCAGATAAGTGACAGGAACGCTGACTAATTCAAGGGATGTTGTTGAAAATTGCTCTTTTCCGTTGTCTGATGGAGACTGACTGTGTCTCGTCAATCCAGAAGGGTGGATTTGTGAGTTTAAAAATCAGTCACATCAAAGTTGGATTTTATCAGGTCACTGGAGTGAAACAGGGGCATCTGGGAATAGTCGTTTGGCCCTGGGCAGACTGCCTGAGACTTCTCAGCCCTAAACACTTACTTACACACAGCAGCGAATCAGACAGAACATTCATCTGGATGACTTTTGGGTCCCTACCAAAACACGCTGTACATTTAAAAATTGATGTTTCATTAGCTCAATGTTTACCCAGTTTGTTGAGAGCTTTGCAGACTGACTGAATGATGCAATATACAAAGAGAGCTGTGTATATCTACCATTGGACCCTTTGTGAAGAGAAGTCTATGCTGCCACTGGCACTGGGGCCCCTTGTAGTACTATATGGCACTGGCTAGTACTATTAAGGTTTAAATCAAATAAAAAAGTCAAAATATAGGCTAGGCCTACTGTATATAATATGTAGATTAGAAACAAGTGTACTGAAAGAGCTATAACGTTACTTCTCATGTGTGTACTATAGGAGTCTTATGTGAGTCCAGTGTCAGTAGGTTAGTGTTTCCATAACTCCAATACATTATAAGAAAAGAATACAACGTTTATTACAGCAGTAGTTCATATAAGTAATAAAATGACAGTAGTCTGTCTATTGTTTGCGCTCACCTGTGACATCTGTGGTCTGAGATTGATCTCTTTTAGGTTAATGGTGTCGGGTCTGAGATTGTTCAGCAGTTGGCACAGAAGCACCCCATCCCGTAGAGTTTGGGCCAAATCAAAAACCTGTGCCGAATCCGCCGTGACCCGATGATTCCGGGGCAAAACTTTACAGTTGATCAGCCACAAGCTGCATTGCCTCCAGTACTCCATAATGCGCGTATAAAATTAAAATCAACAACTGTGAAATAAATCTGACACCGTTAAATGAAGCTGAGATGATGTAGAAACACCCGAAGCAGAGCAGCTCGCGCACCTTGCGTTATTTTGGCATCCGTGGTTTTCTTTTTTGAGCGTGCGCTCTTGGTTGCCCAAACTGAGACTTGTGCGCACTAATTTGGGTTTATCCGCGGTCAGCCAGGACTATACATCCCCATCAGAGGAGTTACGAATTCTAGTATGGCAAAGTTTTTTTCATATAATAATTGAGTCGTGCGGCGATGGTAATCTTCCAATGGAGAAGTCTGATCTTATGAATATTAATGACACGTCGCTGACGATGCGTTGTAATCTTCCAATGGCGAAGGCTCGTCTCATGAATATTAAGAACCATGTCTGTAGTAGGATATAATTTCGCCCCCCTTAGCCTATCAAATGAGCTTCCTTTTCCGTTAGTTTACTATCTGATGGGTTAATGCAAACTATACTAGGTCTTCAATGTAAAACCTCTTGCAGATTTCTCTCTTTCCTCTTCTAAATATCATACTGACTTTAAAGGGGTTTGTATTACGCTGTATAACTGTAAATAAATTATTTGTCCAACCTGTATGATTAATAATGTCCAAAATAAAAGAAAACCATTAAGAACGAGATACTTATTATTATTAGTAGTAATAGTAGTAGTAGTAGTAGTAGTAGTAGTAGTAGTAGTATGAGGGCTAGTTTATAAGGCAATCGTTTAGCTTTATAATGGTGAAGTAGCCCTTTCACTGGGAATTTAGGACATTCCAGATGGATTAAACATGGCTTTAGAGAGCTGATCATTCATAATACAACGATGGAGAAGTTGATTTAGGAGCGAACTCACACAGATAGTGCAAATGTTCTCTTATACTTTTCCAGTAATGAAGATGAATGGCCATGAGTGAGTATTCCAGTAAAATTTGTTTGCTTATTAATTTGTTTTTGTTTTGTTTTTTTCTTTTAGAACTTTTAGACAATTTTATGAAAGCGGTTTTATAGTGTGCCGTGCTTCAAATAATATGAATGAATCGTCTAGTAGCAAATATATCTAAATGAATTTGTTTTAAATAACATAATTAGTTATTTATCTAGTAATTTGTTATTTAAAATGTACAAAAACAGTCGTCGTAGCACGTGCATGTGAGGCGTTGTGTTGTCACGTGCTTAATTCCGTCCAATCAGCAGCACGGGAAACGCAGTTCCATAACACAACACAAGCGCTTCCACTTTAAATTCATTGTGCAGTTACTGTCAAACTTCAGATTCCGCTTGAAGAATATAGGATTTCAAGGTGAGAAACACTTTTGTTTTAAACTGTGTTAAACATTAGTACGAATTTCAGTTGTGTACGTTGAATATATTCTAAGCTTAGGTGAGCATGATACAGTTTCTCATGTTTCGTTTTATCTCGCTGTCACAGATGGCTCTTGCCCTGGCTGACAGGGCTATCGGAGCTATCGTTGCCTCAGCTGTGGCTGATGCTGCAGGTTTGACTTGCTTACAAATACTAGTAACAAAATATTATAACAACAGAGTCACGTTCTGTAATTTATTACAGTCCATGAATTGACATCACAGTGTAGTAAATGTAATTGTTTTTATAAGCATTGAATACTGCTGAAGAACATGCACATGTATGACATTGCAATTTATGTAATCACACATGGTTCTTCTTGTCATTACTACAGTAATTAATTATAGAAGCAGGTAATGTGTACCTATTTGTGTTCATATACCCTGCAGCACAACCGCTCCACTGGGTCTATGACCTGCAGAAGCTGAGTGTGTTACTCTCTAAAAGTCCTCAGCCTGAGTTCCACCCTGAGTCTGCAAACCCGTTCTACAGGAGGAACACTGGACAGCAGAGCTGCTATGGAGATCAAGCTTTCGTGCTCCTGGAGTCCCTGTCTGAGTGTGGAGGTGAAAAATACTCAACAGAACAATTAGAACATGATACATTCCAGTCTGTAGCTATATGAAAGCTTGACTATGATACTATGTGTATCATCATGTAATTTCCCATGTTGTGGTTCGTGGGTTAACAGGTCTGAATGGGGAAGATTTGAAGCAGCGCACCTACAAGTTTTTTGGACCGGGATCTGAATATGACACACCAGTCAATGATCCTTACAGAGACAAAGGAGGTAGATTAAATCCATTGCACAAGGACATTTTCCTTATTTCCTTATTGTTTATTAGTTATTCTTGAAATATTCCAAGGTATATTTGTTTTTCTACATTACAACAGCTATTTTATTACAAACAATTCTAATAAGAAAGGTATATATATATGCAGTATGTCCTTATATTTTATTTTACTATGTGGAACGCCATCAGCGTGACCAGTGTCTAAAGCACGTGTGCAAATACCACATTTTCATGTACATTGCAGGCACCCTCTTATACTCACAGGCGCTCTGGTAATGATGTCATACACTGTCGTTGGCCAATGAAATTGTCGTGTTTGCACACGTGCTTCAGACACCGGTCACACAGGTTACAGTCTTAACCTGAGACGTTTTATTAGTTTTGTACAGCTATTCACGTTTGATTTATTTTAATTTCCGTTTTAGTTCAATTTTAGTGCTTCAACTTAAACTTATTTCAGTGAGTTGCCTAAAGTAACATTTCTAATTTTCTAATATGCTTTTTTATGAATATTTTGTTTTTTATTTCATCTTTCAATTTCATGTTTTAGTTTTAGTTAACAATGATAACTATGCCTGCACGTTTGTCTTGTCATTTTGACTCATAACCCCAGACAGATGGTTAGGTTTGTTTTGTTTTCAAATTTGAGTTTTCTTGAATTATTCATGATTTTATAATTTTTTTCTCTCAAGCTCCCAGGCCTCAACTACCTATTGAGGGACCCTGGAGACATGCAAGCCTTAAGAGCTTTATTAAAAATGTGGATGCAGGCAAAGAAGAGACAGGTATTGTCAGATAACCATCCTCCTAAATATTTTGTGTAGCCACATTATTGTTAATAAACACAAATTCATTTAAATGCTTTTCAAACGTAAAATTATAAGAACATTCTATGTAAATTGGATGGAGTTAAACAACAATACATTTTTATTGTGACACTTTTCAGGTTGTGAAACTGATAATCAAATAGATGGAGTGGCAAAGCTGGCTCCCATTGTAGCGTGCTATGCTGGAAAGCCAGAGATGTTAGAGAGGGTTGAGGAAGCCACCCGTGTCACACAAAACAACGACATATGTGTGGCGGTAACTCTCGCTGCTGCTAGGTTGGTAGTATATGATTGACAACATGAGATCATGTGACACGTGTACATACAACTAGGTTATTTATTTCAGTTTCCAATATGATACTTAGATGGTGGCATATGACAGTTTAAATTGTGTGAGGAAAGAGTGTATGAACTGATCTCTTTAATATGATGGGAAATGCCAGTGTTAAAAGTTGCTCTTTCTTCAGGTTCTTGGAGCATTTCATCCTGAATGGTTCTGATCCCAAGGCCCTGGATGCAGTGCTAAAACAGCTCAATGACCCGAACAGAAAAAACCCTCAGGAGTTGGACAAAGCTATAGCTGGTATAATAAGCAGCTTGGTACTGTTATTAGTATTATGAGCTGGATTCTTCACAGATGAAGCCACATATACTGTATCACTTGTCTATTTAGCTGAGGCTAATGCATCATTTAACCCTGCGAATCATGTCATGCAATGTGTGTAGATAATATAAGCAATCTTATTTTTGTTTTCTAACTTAGGGCACATTCATCAAGTAAAGGACAATCTGAGCAAGAAACCCAAAGAGCTCATTCCCACTGTGTTTCCAAATACCTGAGGTTAGTTACATTCAGTTAACCTGCAGCTGATATAGTATTATTCTCTGAGGTCTATCATATGCACACTATACTGAAGGCCCATGTCTCTTTGGCTGAAGCATTCAGTTCTGTTGTTATTTTTGAGATTGATTGTTAGTCACGGGCTATGTCGCATCCCTCAGGTTTGCCAGGTGCGTTCCAGGCAGCGCTGCATGGAGTTCTGACAGCCAGTGGCTATGAGCAGGCTGTCCGAGACGCCATGAGCTGCGGTGGATGCACCTGTAGCAGGAGCTCCTTCATTGGCGCCTGCATTGGAGCTCAGGTACTGCAGAAATATATCAATGACCTTGTGATCTGTTTGACCACACTGTTCTATCATAATACAAAGTAGTCTATATGTAATCAAGGTCAAATTCTTCTTGTGTTATTTGTCGTTGAACACTTATCTTTAACTGAGCAATCCATTCCAATCTTTCATCAGGTGATTATGTCATACATGCATGACAGAATGACTATGCAGTAACTTTTGCGTTTATGTAATGGCTCGCAATATCTAATACTGTGACACTTGTTTGTTTGTTTTCAGGTTGGTGTTGAAGGAATCCCAAGTTCCTGGAAAAGCAAGACTTTGCGATATAACACTTTGTTAGATCTTGCAAAGAAAGTTGTTCATCTCCAACAGCTTTAACTTTTTAGTATGCAAAGTTAATACGTGGACAATAACTTGTGTGAATATAAAATCATACATGTTCTTATGATTTTTTTCTTTTGCCTAAAGATCATCTTCCATTGTTGTGATTTTGATGAGACAGTTCATGAAAGTTGTAGCTTAAAATAGTAAAAAGTTATAACTTGATACCTTTGTTTTATTAAATCACTACAAGGCTTGCAGAAAATGGCATATATAAATGCCATTTTCTGTCATTTTGTGGCATTAAACTAATATTCAATGAAACACTTTGTATCTGTTTTGTTATTATTGCACAAAAAAGTCAAATAAATACTACTCATCTACTCATAGCACCATCTAGTGGACATCATGAAAACTCACAGACCTCATGGGGAGAGAATAAATTGTTTTTATTTATCAGGGGGAAAAAAACAATACTTTAAAAGGTTTCCATTTTTTTAAACACGAAGCAAACAGTAATATTTGACATTTTGATCATGTTCATATCACCATCTTTTATTTGGTTTATTTATTTGTAATTTCCTGTTATTCCGGGTTTTGTTTAACAACCTAAAACACTGTATTGTTTAAAAATATATATATTTAAATGTAAAATTTTAGATATTTCTTTTTACATTATACTTTATAGCAAATTAGTTTATGTTGTTTTTATTTATTTATTTCCTGTTATTTATTAATGCTTTTATGAAGAGACTCGTTATTTTTCATTTAGCCTCTCACAACATTACTAATGTTATTTATTGTTTCCTATTATTTATTTATTTATTCATAGCTGTCTATGAATTAATGCATGATTTAGCTATGATTCACTTTGTTAGTTTGATAAGCTAAAGGTGCCAAATATTAAGTTAACATTCATTTTCTCACTCTTTCGACGTAGCACGTGCATGTGAGGCGTTGTGTTGTCACGTGCTTAATTCCGTCCAATCAGCAGCACGGGAAACGCAGTTCCATAACACAATTTTTTTTTTATGCTTCCAGATAAAATCACTGTGTATGCATAAAATTCATTGTGCAACTTTCAAACTTCAGATTCCGCTTGAAGAATATAGGATTTCAAGGTGAGAAACACTTTCGTTTTAAACTGTATTAAACATTAGTACGAGTTTCAGTTGTGTACGTTGAATAAATTCTAAGCTTAGGTGAGCATGATACAGTTTCTCATGTTTCGTTTTATCTCGCTGTCACAGATGGCTCTTGCCCTGGCTGACAGGGCTATCGGAGCTATCGTTGCCTCAGCTGTGGCTGATGCTGCAGGTTTGACTTGCTTACGAATACTAGTAACAAAATATTATAACAACATTCAAGTCACGTTATGTAATTTATCAGAGTCCATGAATTGACATCACAGTGTTACAGTAAATGTAATTGTTATAAGCATTGAGTAATACTGCTGAAGAACATGCACATGTATGACATTGCAATTTATGTAATCACACATGGTTCTTCTTGTCATTACTAAAGTAATTAATTATAGAAGCAGGTAATGTGTACCATTTGTGTTCAAATACCCTGCAGCACAACCGCTTCACTGGGTCTATGACCTGCAGAAGCTGAGTGTGTTACTCTCTAAAAGTCCTCAGCCTGAGTTCCACCCTGAGTCTGCAAACCCGTTCTACAGGAGGAACACTGGACAGCAGAGCTGCTATGGAGATCAAGCTTTCGTGCTCCTGGAGTCCCTGTCTGAGTGTGGAGGTGAAAAATACTCAACAGAACAATTAGAACATGATACATTCCAGTCTGTAGCTATATGAAAGCTTGACTATGATACTATGTGTATCATCATGTTATTTTCCCATGTTGTGGTTCATGGGTTAACAGGTCTGAATGTGGAAGATTTGAAGCAGCGCACCTACAAGTTTTTTGGACCGGGATCTGAATATGACACACCAGTCAATGATCCTTACAGAGACAAAGGAGGTAGATTAAATCCATTGCACAAGGAAAATTTCCTTATTTCCTTTTTTATTAGTTATTCTTGAAATATTCCAAGATATATTTGTTTTTCTATATTACAACAGCTATTTTATTACAAACAATTCTAATAAGAAAGGTGTATATACAGTATATGAAGAGTTCAGATGCAAAAGCCCTAAGTGCCATCTGAAAATTTCTTCTAGAATATCTTAAATATCTTCATAAATATACCTGCTTGATAAAAATGACCATTCTAGAAGAAATTTTCAGATGGCACTCATATATATATATATATATATATATATATATATATATATATATATATATATATATATACTGTATACAGTATGTCCTTATATTTTATTTTACTTTTAATTATTTTAAATAAATGTACATTTAAAACACACCTGTTGTTCTAGTATAATTTATATACTATTATAATTTTTATTAATATTTTGAATTAGCTTTAAAATATGGATTGACCCAATGGGGAACGCCATGAGCGTGACCAGTGTCTAAAGCATGTGTGCAAATACCACATTTTCATGTACATTGCAGGCACCCTCTTGTACTCACAGGCGCTCTGGTAATGATGTCACACACTGTCGTGTTTGCACACGTGCTTCAGACACCGGTCACACAGGTTACAGTCTTAACCTGAGACGTTTTATTAGTTTTGTACTGCTATTCACGTTTAATTTATTTTTAGTTCAGTTTTAGTTCAATTTTAGTGCTTCAACTTAAACTTATTTCAGTGAGTTGCCTAAGTAACATTTCTAATTTTCTTTAGTTTAAGTTTTTCTAATATGCTTTTTTATTAATATAATTTTTTTTTATTTCATCTTTCAATTTCATGTTTTAGTTTTAGTTAACAATGATAACCATGCCTGCACGCTTGTCTGTCATTTTGACTCATAACCCCTGACAGATGGTTAGGTTTGTTTTGTTTTCAAATTTGAGTTCCCTTTCGAGGGAACTCGAACTGCGTCAATATGACACTTTGGGGACCGCCCCCAGCCTAACCCGTCTGAAGCATGAATGAAACTCGTCCAATCCTATTGGTGTTGCGTGATGACATAGAGTGTGACGGCACACCTGAAAGCTACAAAAGGACGCCGTCACACCAACAGCGTTAGCTTTCACTCTTCAGCAAGTGAATTGTCTATTTGGTGTTGTTTGTCTTTATATTGCAAAGAAAAAGAGATGGCAAGCGAGCAGTTTCGTCAGTGTGTGCACCCCTGCCCTCGCTATATTACGGGTGGGGACACACACGAGATGTGTGTTCACTGTTTGAGAGCGCAGCACTCCCAGGCAGCCCTAGAGGGGGCTGCTTGCGGCCACTGTGAAGCACTTACCATCAGAGTGCTGCGCTCCCGCTTGTCGATATATTTGATGAAGCCGGCCAGGCTCGCACTCCCCGCGGTTCAGGTCGGCGGCTCAGATCGTGGGACTCGCAGAGAGAGCTAGCAGACACGACCAAGACTGCTTCGGCACTTTCTCAGTCCTTTCTCAGCCCACCTCACGGCTTCTTCCGCTTGGGTCAAGGATCCCGTCCTGCAGCTGTCTGATTCTGAAGAATTAGACGTGCTCAGTGTCGGGGAAAGGAGATATTAATGAACACCCACCACATATTGTGCCATCCCAATCTACACCTGTGAAATATGAGGAGCTTGTGGATGTTGTGACGCGTGCAGTGGCTAAGTTGAATATTAATTGGCCACAAGAGAGACTACAAGCGCAGGCTGCAAGTAAGCTTGATGATCGCTTTCTGCAGCACAGATCACAGCCTCCACGCAGGGCTTTACCGTTCTTTCCAGACTTACACAATGAGTTGAGTAAGTCATGGAACAGGCCATTTTCAACGCGCCTGTCTAATCCCCCGGTGTTAGACTATAGTAACACCGTGGGGGCTAAGGAGAACGGCTATGGGATGATGCCGCATGTTGAAGAACCTTTGGCCAGCTATTTGGCCCCCAATGCTGCGTCATCTCTTAAAGCCCCAGCGCTGCCTTCTAAGCCCTGTCGTATGACATCTGGCTTAGTGGGCAGAGCATATATGGCGGCGGGTCGGGCTGGTGCGAGCCTGCACACCATGGCTATTTTGCAGGCGTACCAGGCCGACCTGTTAAAGGTACAATATGTAAGAATTTTGCATTAAAATATCCCAAAATCTCAAGGCCAGTGTTATATATTTTGTTAAGTTGATTACTTACAATATCCCAAATGTTTCCAACTATTTTTAAATCGTGAGAAAATTGCGATTTTAAACAAGGAAACGGGGCGTTAGAGCAGGGGAGAGCTGGGAGTCGCCAGTCAATTGCGTCATATCCGCGTTACCCTCGGTTTCCGCTCGTACTGCGTGGAGTCCTGGACAAATGCGGAAGTTGTAGTTGTAGCGTCTATCAAGCTACAAACTTTAGCTTGTTTCTTGCAGTCGTTATGGGACACAATTATACTTTACCGATTGCAGCTGGTTCTGTCGACAAAGCATGCTTAATTTTATATTTTCCAAATGTAGCATTCGGTAATAGTTATGTTTATGTAAGGAAAGTATTATTGCTTTAGATTTGTGTTTAGTTTATTGACATTGTTTATCACGTCTGGTGTTTATGGCCATGTAAATAAATATAGCATGTGTTATACATAAAGATTAATCAGTATTTTGGCAAATGATGTGGGCATGTTCGAATGTATTTTTACAACAATTGTTTAGAACATGTAAAACTGCGCAGCGTTATCACAACAATGAATTCAACAAATACAGTAACATCTATGAAGTATTAAACCTTACTTTTCATGCGGTTAATTCATTTTAATGAAATAATAGTGTGATGAGGTTTAAGAGTCAGGAAGGAAGAAGACGCGTCGTCGTGACTGGGACTCGTACTTTATTAAAATAAAGCAAAACAAACAAAAGCCGCGCACAACGCGCATTCACCGTGGCAACCGCGACGGCACAAAACAGTTCAAAAATGAGAGCTTGGATCCACCGGTTTTCTTCCTCTGCGTCCAATTTTCTCTCCAGTCTCTCTCTCGTTCCAGCGCGGCTTATAAGCGGTCTCTCCACACCGATCACTGCATTTGCACTTGATCTACTTGCTCGTCTCTTCTCTCTCCCGTTACAGACCGCGCTGAACCACGCCCCCCTCGCCACAAAAAGCATGTCATTAAACGCAACATTTATAAAAACAGAACTTAACCTCATCCATGAACATGATTTTTCGATTCCCGTCTGACTGATTTACATCCACGGTGGAGTTTAAAACGACAGTTCCCATCATTCCACGCTCCTTCACATCGTCATCAAGCTACGCCGTTGTTGTTGTTTGGAATGTAGCGCCCTCTAGCGGCAAAAATTCTTGCATATTGTACCTTTAAGGGACCTCGATGAAGGCGAGGGTCCAACACCAGACAATATTGCCGAACTGCGCAGAGCCACGGATCTATCCCTCCGGGTTACCAAGGAGACGGCCCGTGCCATTGGCCGCTCCATGGCAGCTCTGGTAACCACGGAGAGGCATCTGTGACTCAATCTTTCTGGCATTAAAGAGAAAGATAGGGCCTTTCTTCTTGACGCCCCCGTTTCTACGACTGTCCTGTTCGGCGACGCGGTTAATACGGTTGTCGACAGGTTCCAGGAAGCAAAGAAACAGAGCGCAGCTTTCAGGCAATATATCCGTCGCCGCTCGAGGTCCAGGAAGGCTGCCGCCAGTGGGCAGCCTCAGCCGTCATCAAGCTCCTCATACAGGCAGGGCCAAAAAGACAGTGTCGCTTCTAGAGCTCCCCCTCAAAGAGCTTGGGACTCTAGACGGTGCTCCCACCCGCAGCCTCCTGAGAAGGCGGATTTGAGAACCGTCCTTCAGGCCAGGAAGGCGAAGGGAAAGAGGTCCTAATTGCTATGGGACCTCTGAGGGCCGCCCCCCACGAGAGAGAGCGATCAAGGTCTCCTCTCTCGTCAGGCCCTCAGGAAATGGCACTTCGGGACACATCAGTTTCCAGCGAACGCACGCTGCTCTGTCCACCCCACAGGCTTATGGCCAGGCAGCGTTTGTGTCTGCACAACGAGAGTCGTTTTCGATTATTCCCTGCCGGTCCTCCGCTTCGGGGTATCGTCAAGGGCTCTCACAAAACACTTGACACCAGCCCTGATGGTGAATTCCCCTGGTGAATTTTGCCGAGGCATGGCAAAGCCTCTCCAACATATCGCCATGGGTCCTGCGCACTGTAGAAAAGTTGTACAGACTGCAGTTCAATGTTCGCCCACCGAAGTTCAACGGGGTGGACTGCAGTGGACCCAGAGCAGGGTCGAGTTTTAGAACAGGAAGTTCACTCGCTGCTGCCAAAGGAGGCCATTGAATATGTTCCTCCACCAGACAAGGAGTCCGGGTTCTACAGCCGGTACTTCATAGTTCCAAAGAAGGATGGAGGATTGCGTCCTATTCTAGATCTAAGGCATCTGAATCAGTCTATGAGGAGGTTCAGGTTCAAGATGCTCACTATTCCCATTATCGTGAACCAAATCAGGTCCGAGGACTGGTTTGTCACGATAGATCTGAAGGACGCATTCTTCCACGTCTCCATCCTTCCCTCTCACAGGAAGTTCCTGAGGTTCGCTTTTGGGGGCAAAGCATACCAGTATCGGGTTCTTCCATTCGGCCTAGCATTCTCCCCTCGCACATTCACCAAGTACATGGATGCAGCTCTGGCCCTGCTGAGGCTGCAGGGCATCCGTGTGCTAAACTACATCGACGACTGGCTCATTCTGGCCCAGTCTCGAGATCTGGTAGTTCGGCATCGAGATGTCGTCCTCTGGCCACATTCAGAGCTTGGGGTTGAGACTCAACACAAAAAAAAAAAAGAGCGTGTTGGCACCAGCCCAGAGAACCACATTCCTGGGAGTGGTGTGGGACTCGGTGACGATGCGGGCGGATCTTCCGCACGGATCGAGTCCATCCTGGCCATGGTGACCAGGATAAAGCTAGGCCAAGCCATCACTGTGAAACATTTTCAAAGAGTGTTAGGGCTCATGGCAGCAGCGTCCACAGTGATACCTTTCGGCCTGCTGCACATGAGGGCCCTACAGTGGTGGTTGAAAACCAAGGGGTTTTCTCCGAGGGGAAATCCATTCCGCATGATAAGGGTTACGCGCAGATGCCTTCGTTCCCTATCAATGTGGAGGAAACCTTGGTTTCTGTCCCAAGGGCCTGTGTTGGGAGCGTCATGTCGCCGGAAAGCCGTTTCGACAGACGCATCCCTCACGGGCTGGGGCGCGGTCACGGACGGCCGCTTTACAAGAGATCTGTGGCAGGACCAGCAATCTTCCTGGCACATAAACTGTCTAGAGATGTTGACAGTCTTCCGGGCTCTGAGGAGCTTCCTCCAGACCTCAAAGGTCACCACGTTCTCGTGAGAACAGACAACATGTCAGTGGTGTCCTATTTAAACCACCAAGGAGGTCTGAGATCACGCCCTCTATGCAGACTGGCGCATCAGATACTCCTCTGGTCCCAAGGAAAACTGTTGTCTCTCAGAGCAATGTATGTCCCAGGGGACCAGAACTTAGGAGCAGACATCCTGTCGAGGCAGGGGCTGAGGCCCGGGGAATGGAGACTCCACCCCGACGTGGTGGAGTTGATATGCGAGAGGTTCAGCCCAGTGGAAGTGGATCTGTTTGCGTCTCGAGAGACGACATACTGTCCACTGTGGTTCTCCCTCACACATCCAGCCCCAGTGGGGTTGAATGCCTTGGTGCAGATGTGGCCGAGGCTACGTCTGTACGCATTTCCCCCGATCGCTCTGCTCCCAGGAGTTCTAGAGAGAGTCCGTCACGACGGGGCCAGTCTACTGTTAGTGGCCCCATTGTGGCCGGCCTGAGTATGGTTCTCAGATATAATATCGCTCCTGGACGGCCCTCCATGGGAGATTCCCATCAGGAGGGAATTGCTGACACAGGCAGAGGGCTCAATATTCCACCTTCGCCCAGAGCTGTGGAAGCTTTGGGTCTGGCCCCTGAGGGGGCACAGTACCTAGAGGCTGGCTTGTCGGCAGGAGTAGAGCTCTAGAGCTCCCTCCACGAGGAAATTGTACGGCCTAAAATTGAATGTTTTCACTGTTTGGTGTAGAGAATGTGAAGTGGACCCAGTTAACTGCCTGATGGCTTCATTGCTGGAGTTTCTCCATTTCTCCAAGATCGCTTCTCTGCTGGTCTTTCCCCATCCACACTCAAGGTGTATGTGGCTGCCATTGTGGCTTTCCACACTCTCTGGGAAGACATCAGCTGGTCGTACGTTTCCTCCGTGGGGCCTGGAGGATGAGACCTGCAACTCAGACCAGAATTCCCACATGGGACCTGGCAGTGGTTCGAAGGGTTGGTTGAGGCACCCTTCGAACCACTGGAGTTGGCTGAGGCTAAGAACCTGTCGCTTAAGGTGGTATTTCTCCTTGCCATTACTTCTCTTAAGAGAGTAAGAGATCTCCAGGCTCTCTCCATATCTCCTCAGTGCCTGGAGTTTGCTCCTGAGAGAGTTAACCCTCTGGGGTCTGAGGTGTTTTCTGTGCCCTGGAGGTGTTCTGACATGCTCTGAAATTTGTTCTTATTTCTGTTACTTGTGACATTTTCATGGCTAAAGTCTGATTACACTGTATTTAGCACAAACTCTGCTAAAATAATATATCACAGCAGCATGTATGTAAAAGTATGTAGTTTTGAGATAATGACATTTATGTGTGGTTTGTGAAAACAAAACAAAAACAATTGTCACTGAAATAAGGCCATGAAACCCATACTCATTATTTCTTCACACGACTTTTGAAAATTGTATCACGTAGCCTAGAATATTTGCTCCAAAACTATGTGAAAATCATCCTGACAACTCATTCAGATAAAACAATATATCGATTTTAAATTTGTTAGACATGTTTTGTGTAAGAAAGCTTTATGCGAGGAGGCGTGAACACATCATTGATATTGATGGCTTTCACACATGAGAAAGACAAAGACCCTCCCATAATGGCCCTATTAGGTGCTATCAGGCCCTATCATTCTGAGCAACCTTGCACAAAGAATGAGGAGATTTAAAAAAGAATGGCTTTTTGATTGTTTGGATTTATTTACAACACAACATAATCCAAAGATACACAACAAATGACCAAAAAAAGCACATTATTTAACACACTGATCTAAAGACACAGACTTGAACAGTCACACACCTTTGTGCCATTCATGAAACAGTACCTGTCATTTCCAAGGTGTTTGATTTTTCACTTTACCATGTTCATGTATAGAGACTCATGTGAATGTTGAAGTAAGCAGGACTCATCAGTGGCATCTGGTCCCTGTAAAAAAAACAAAAAAAACGCTGTGAACATGCTGACGTTCATTATGACGTTATGAAATGAGATTGGAGTAAAAACATGAAGCCTAATGTTTGGTGCGTTTTGCTTTTCAAACGCTTATTTTCTGAAGCGATCGAGCCGCTCCAAACTATGAAACATTATTGTTACCATATACATATCTACGTTTGAGCAGATATCCACAAACACAGTATTTAACAGTGAACACGGGTCTAAACATTATAATATTCAGCATATATCTAGCAACAGTTCAACTGCAATGTGAAGTTTATGCAACAATAACATTAATATAATTCAGAATACATTTCTTACCTTACATCTTTCTTGTCTTCAAATCGCGTTCTTCTTCTTCTGAGGGTAAATCCAATGTAAGCTGACTAAGCTCACAGCATGTCTTCCAAACTCGACGAAAAGCAGAGACTGATGAAGTTTGGTGCTTTGTTTTTGAGGTAATGAGCGCGTTCGTGTTCCTTAACGTGGAGATTTGCATGTCAATCTCTTTTGCGCGTGTGGGCGTGGTCACATAAAAAATAATGAGCAAGGGTTTGAGAAACTAAACATCTTGTTGGTTTTATACAAATTACTTAAACAGAGAATATTTGTTTTCATTTTGAATCCGATCATTTAAAAGTACACACTTAAATGTTTATAAAGATATATGGCTCATAAATGTGTGACAAGTATTCGCTGAGTTTTGTTTCAGTTTATAGACGTGCTCAAGAAAAAAAAGTTCACCGAGACGGAGAGGCAGAAAGCACACCCTGTATGTTTTCTTTATTTTACAAAAGCACAATGTTTTGTTTTGATTGTAAGTGGACACAAAAAAAAGTAGACATCTCACAGATTCTTTTTTTTCATATTTCTTTTTTCTGCATGACCATAAATGACTGAGTAATTCAAGTTGGCCAAGTTTATTGTGCTACTATGTGAAGAAAATCCAGCAAAACGCGCCGGCGCGTTTGCCGACCCCAGAGGGTTAAGGCCATCCTGCACCCTAGACCGGGCTACGTCCCGAAGGTGCCGTCTAATTTGGCGAGGTCGACGGTTCTACAGGCGTTTCATCCACCACCTCACGTGACGGCGGAGGAGGGTAGACTTCATTTGCTCTGCCCTGTTAGAGCACTTGACATATATGTTCAGAGATCTTCTCAGTGGAGAAAGGTGGACCAGTTTCTGGTGTTTCGGGTCGCCCAGGAAGGCGCATCCAAGCAGACCATCAGTACCAGGATTGTTCAGGCTATTTCCCTGGCCTATCAGGTGTGCAGTTTGCCTTCACCTTTGGCTGTGAGGGCTCACTCTACTAGAGGCATGGCGTCCTCTAGAGCCCTTCTTTCAGGGGTACCAATTCATGAGATTTGTGATGCGGCTGGCTGGGCCACTCCGCACACATTCATAAGGTTTTACAGTCTGGACCTCCCATCGACACCTGGTGCACGAGGGCTCTTGTCCTAGTTGTGCCTGAGACAGCTTCACACTGGGATAGGCAGGTGTTGTTGTGGCATAGTGGGTACTCGTTCCCCAAAGTGTCATATCGACGCAGTTTGAGTTCCCTTCGAAAGGGAACGTCTCGGGTTACGACTGTAACCCTTGTTCCCTGAGAAAGGGAATGAGAACTGTGTCCCTCCGCCATGCCTCCTCCTGTCTGGGAGCTACTTGCTTCATCGCGAAGCTAACGCTGTTGTGTGACGGCGTCCTTTTGTAGCTTCCGGGTGTGCTGTCACACTCTACGTTATCACGCAACACCAATAGGATTGGACTAGTTTCATTCATGCTTCAGATGCGTTACGCTGGGGGCGGTCCCCAAAGTGTCATATCAACGCAGTTCTCGTTCCCTTTCTCAGGGAACAAGGGTTATAGTCGTAACTTGAGACGTTTTCTTGAATTATTCATTGTTTTATAATTTTTTCTCTCAAGCTCCCAGGCCTCAACTACCTATTGAGGGACCCTGGAGACAAGCAAGCCTTAAGAGCTTTATTAAAAATGTGGATGCAGGCAAAGAAGAGACAGGTATTGTCAGATAACCATCCTCCTAAATATTTTGTGTAGCCACATTATTGTTAATAAACACAATTCATTTAAATGTTTTTCAAACGTATAATTTTAAGAACATTCTATGTAAATTGGAAGGAGTTAAACAACAATAAATTTTTATTGTGACACTTTTCAGGTTGTGAAACTGATAATCAAATAGATGGAGTGGCAAAGCTGGCTCCCATTGTAGCGTGCTATGCTGGAAAGCCAGAGATGTTAGAGAGGGTTGAGGAAGCCACCCGTGTCACACAAAACAACGACATATGTGTGGCGGTAACTCTCGCTGCTGCTAGGTTGGTAGTATATGATTGACAACATGAGATCATGTGACGCATGTACATACAACTAGGTTATTTATTTCAGTTTCTAATATCGTCACCTTCCTAAAATAATTGGCCAAGTAATTTTTGCAGGTTTCTCAGAAAACACAAAAAACTGAACCTAACTTTAGAGGTTGAGTAGATTTTCGTTCTTCTTGATGCAGCTACCATCTTGAAAAGCTTGTAAAATTGCCTAAGTCTCATTGTCTTTTGACTTAGGCGAAATAAAACGGCCTGAGTCACACTCTTGACATAGGCCATTATATTACAGGGGTAGAATTGTATGATCTGTTCAACTGAGGATGTGGGCGATTTTACCAGAGGTGGCCAGCATCATGAGGAGATGACTTATGCAAAAAAATCATTTTTCTCAAAAAATGACGTAGGCAATTATTTTAGGAAGGTGACGAGGTACTTAGATGGTGGCATATGACAGTTTAAATTGTGTGAGGAAATATAGTGTATGAACTGATCTCTTTAATATGGGAAATGCCAGTGTTAAAAGTTGCTCTTTCTTCAGGTTCTTGGAGCATTTCATCCTGAATGGTTCTGATCCCAAGGCCCTGGATGCAGTGCTAAAACAGCTCAATGACCCGAACAGAAAAAACCCTCAGGAATTGGACAAAGCTATAGCTGGTATAAGCAGCTTGGTACTGTTATTAGTATTATGAGCTGGATTCTTCACAGATGAAGCCACATATACTGTATCACTTGTCTATTTAGCTGAGGCTAATGCATCATTTAACCCTGCGAATCATGTCATGCACTCTGTGTAGATAATATAAGCAATCTTATTTTTGTTTTCTAACTTAGGGCACATTCATCAAGTAAAGGACAATCTGAGCAAGAAACCCAAAGAGCTCATTCCCACTGTGTTTCCAAATACCTGAGGTTAGTTACATTCAGTTAACCTGCAGCTGATATAGTATTATTCTCTGAGGTCTATCATATGCACACTATACTGAAGGCCCATGTCTCTTTGGCTGAAGCATTCAGTTCTGTTGTTATTTTTGAGATTGATTGTTAGTCACGGGCTATGTTGCATCCCTCAGGTTTGCCAGGTGCGTTCCAGGCAGCGCTGCATGGAGTTCTGACAGCCAGTGGCTATGAGCAGGCTGTCCGGGACGCCATGAGCTGCGGTGGATGCACCTGTAGCAGGAGCTCCTTCATTGGCGCCTGCATTGGAGCTCAGGTACTGCAGAAATATATCAATGACCTTGTGATCTGTTTGGCCACATTGTTCTATCATAATACAAAGTAGTCTATATGTAATCAAGGTCAAATTCTTCTTGTGTTATTTGTCGTTGAACACTTATCTTTAACTGAGCAATCCATTCCAATCTTTCATCAGGTGATTATGTCATACATGCATGACAGAATGACTATGCAGTAACTTTTGCGTTTATGTAATGGCTCGCAATATCTAATACTGTGACACTTGTTTGTTTGTTTTCAGGTTGGTGTTGAAGGAATCCCAAGTTCCTGGAAAAGCAAGACTTTGCGATATAACACTTTGTTAGATCTTGCAAAGAAAGTTGTTCATCTCCAACAGCTTTAACTTTTTAGTATGCAAAGTTAATACGTGGACAATAACTTGTGTGAATATAAAATCATACATGTTCTTATGATTTTTTTCTTTTGCCTAAAGATCATCTTCCATTGTTGTGATTTTGATGAGACAGTTCATGAAAGTTGTAGCTTAAAAAAGTAAAAAGTTATAACTTGATACCTTTGTTTTAATAAATCACTACAAGGCTTGCAGAAAATGTTATATATAAATGCCATTTTCTGTCATTTTGTGGCATTAAACTAATATTCAATGAAACACTTTGTATCTGTTTTGTTATTATTGCACAAAAAAGTCAAATAAATACTACTCATCTACTCATAGCACCATCTAGTGGACATCATGAAAACTCACAGACCTCATGGGGAGAGAATAAATTGTTTTTATCAGGAAGAAGAAAAAACAATACTTTAAAAAGATTCCATTTTTTTAAACCCGAAGCAAACAGTAATATTTGACATTTAGATGTTCATATCACCATCTTTTATTTGGTTTATTTATTTGTAATTTCCTATTATTCCGAGTTTTGTTTAACAACCTAAAACATTGTATTTGTTTTAAAAAATATATTATTTCAATTTAAAATTGTAGATATTTCTTTTTACATTATACTTTATAGCAAATTAGTTTGTTGTTTTTATTTATTTATTTCATGTTATTTATGCTTTTATGTTTGTCAGGCTATGGAAGAGACTTCCATTTTTTTGCATTATTTTTCATTTAGCCTCCCACAACATAACTAATTTTATTTATTATTTCCTATTATGTATTGATTTATTCATAGTTATCTATGGATTAATGCATGCTTTATCTATGCTTCACTTTGTTAGTTTGTCAAGCTAAATGTGCCCAATAATAAGTTAACATTCATTTTCTCACTCTTTGTTCTTTATCAAAACCGAATACTATTTTTCCAAATACTATAGACTATAGACTGTATTTGTTATATTGTATAGCCAAACAACTGCTAACTAGGCAACACACGCACTATGGTTTGGGACACACCCGCTGGCTCTCGTTGAGTTTGTCCTTCCTCTCTTCTCTCTCACACACACACACACACACACTCCACCAACAGCTGCTGCTCTGCGTTAGCAGCTAGTACTGACAGATACATCACAATAGACACCAGACAGCCTTAACACAGCCTCACGCGTTTATTTTTCATTAGATATCTTTTCAGTTGCGTTGTTTTTACATGGACTACACGCTTATCACAACAAAGCGAGCTGAATTCACAAGTGTTTTGGCCGGACGGAGAGAGGCTATAGCAGGCTAATCTGTGTTTGCTAACAGGCTTCAGTTCAGACTGAAGGTTTAAAAACATCGGTTTATTCATAAACACAGACATGGAGTTCAACGTTAGACGACTAGCAGCGGACGCGGGCACTTTCCTCAGCCGTGCTGTGCAGGTAACTATAACGTTAATGTCTTTCAATTACTTTAAAACCCTCAAGACGAGGCGTTTAGTCTCTTGTGTTTGTTTTTAGACTGTTTTTATTTACTTTACTTAAAAGTACAGTTCAGTCAAATTGACAGTTTTGTGTGTCTTCATTTACTCACCCTCGTGTATGTATGAGTTCTCACTCCTCCACAAAAGCAGATTGTTATGACAGCCAAAGTCACCATTCACTCCTTACTTCTTTTTACCATGAAAGAGACTGGTGACCAAAACTGTCATTCTGCCTAAAATCATCTTTTGGTGCTTTCCAGAAAATACATATTCATTCAAATTCATTAGTTTAGTACAACATTAGGGTGGTGACAGTTTTTTCTCTTTTTTTTAGGTTTTGTTCATTAGTCCTTTAAGAAGAAATAAAATGGTTCATTATTATTTGTGGCAAGTTTGTTGTATGTTACTACAACATTACTGGTTTGAACTAATTATATTAATTTCTGTTAAGACATAGTTTCTCAACTCTGTGTTAGTATGTCAACTGAAGTTAAACTGAATGCGACACATTGTGCGTTTTATTTTAGGATATTGTTTTTTATTTGATTTTTGTTTTTATTTTGATATAATATAAATGGGCAATTGGACATGACATGCATATTTTTGTGGTCAAGTGCATTATTTCCTTTTAAAATAATTTAATAAATGCTTGACATATCACGTTATTCTTTAAAACCTATTTAGTTTGAATTTATTTTTAGTACATTTAAAAAATACATATTATTTTATGTTTGGTTATCTCAGGTGGTGCAACTGTCCGAACAAATTAATATATTAAGAAAACTATTTAAAATTGTGTCTTAAAAAAAAATACTATAGCATTATTTTAGGTTTGAAACATTTCATATCATTTTATATATATATATATATATATATATATATATATATATATATATATATATATATATATATATATCTTTTATTATGAATAGACAATGTAATAATAACAGTAAACATGATAATGCATCATCCAGAGGAGCCCAACTGATCTTTGTGGCAGAGTGAAAAGGTTTGCAGATCTCTCTCAAATACTGGTAAAAACTGCTCATTTCAAGTATGGGTAGGTTGGTACTCTTTCCATGTCAGGTGGTACAACTACATTATATATACATACAACTATTTGGTTGTACCGCCTGACATAAAAAACAGTCAAAAATGAATTTAAAGTAAACACTTTGAAAACTTGTTTAAACACATTGTTCATCACTCAAAAATATGCATTACATCAGTTTTGAAAAGATTTTTAAAAAACACATTTTGTGAAGCTTTATTTGTCAATGACCCAAATATATAATTGTATTATTCATGTTAACAGTGGAAAAAAGTCATATGTTTTTCGGAAATGCTGTTTAGGTCAGCAGCTCACTAGGTTTTGGTTTTGAAGCCACAGCTGGAATGTGTTAACTTTAACACTGTCAACTGTAAAAAGTCAAATGTAATATGTGAACTATTCTACTGAAATGTCATGTGTCAGAACTGTCTGTCAACAAACTGTTTGCAATCCATGTAGCTCACAGAGGAGACGTTTGGGCAGGCGGAGAAGACTGAGCTGGACGCCCACCTGGAGACCCTTTTGATTCGGGCAGAATCCACCAAACACTGGACGGAGAAGATCATGAAACAGACCGAAGTTGTGCTGCAGCCGAACCCTAGTAAGAAGAAATACGTGCGATTAAACAGGACTGTAGTTCAGCAATACTGCGAGTCACCATTTGTGCTCATTTGTATCACCAGTAGAGAGGAAATGAACTCAGCATGACAGTTTGTGAAATCATCCCACTATTGCAGCAACTCTAATTGCAGGAGAACAGTGTAAGGTTCCCCATATGTTCCTTGCAATGGGATTAGGACCCAGAGTATTTTTAGCTGTTTAGCCAGGAAGTCAAAACAATGTGGCTTATATCTTGCATTTATGATCTTAGGCTGTCTTAGAATTAAGAAAGAAACAAGAGGTTTATTTTGCTTTATTTCCCAAGCAGCATAAAGGGGAAGGCTCATGATTTTCTTTTTCTTGACAAGCACACATATCAATAGTAACTCTTTGTAAGATATTTTTGATATTCAGCAGCAGTAATGTGTGCCTGTGGGTGACGGGCCTTGCTTAATAGGTTGCATGTGGTCTCATCTGACTCCGTCTTAATTGAATTTGTCTGATGTGTGTAGATGTCCGGATGGAGGAGTTCCTTTACGAGAAGCTGGACAAAAAAGTCCCAACACGTGCCAACAACCACGAGTTGCTAGGGGAGTGCATGATCGACTCGGGACACGAGTTCGGACCTGGAACTGCGTACGGTAAGCTCATGACGTGATCTCGTCCCACTGATCCTGGACACTGTCCATGAAATTATTGCGACGTCACAAAAAGCAAACACACTTCTTCAGACAAGCAGCTTTCTATTGATCTGTTAATCATCAATCTGTTAATGTTTGTTATTATAAAGGGATACCTATGGTTTATAGTGAAGAAATATATTTTGAAATGACACCTTCACTCATGACTTGAGTTTGAATAAACACTGTCTCTAGGAATTATACATTTTTTGTATCTTTATTTTGTGAACCTATGTGCTTTCTTATAAGCTGGATTAATTCAGTATATTAGGCCAAGGTCATACAACTAATTTTATACTCTTTATACAACTAATATGTATCCTATTGTGTATCTAGAGATATATGTGTATACTGGAAGTCTCTTAAGCTCACCAAGGCTTACTTTATTTGAAAAATAAAATAAAAATACAGTAAAAACAGTAATGTTGTGAAATTATATTACAATTTAAAATAGCTGATATCCTAGCATCTTATATTGACTGTGATGTCAAAGCTTAATTTTCAGCATCATTACTCCAGTCTTCAGTGTCACATGGTCCTTCAGAAATCATTCTAATATGCTGCTTTACTGCTCAAAAAAACATTTCTTATTATTATCAATGTTGAAAACAGTTGTGCTGCTTAATGTTTTTGTGGAGATCGTGATACATTTTGTTTTTAAGGAGTCATTGACGAATAGAAAGTTCAAAAGAAAAGCATTTATAAAATAGATACATTATAAGTTTTGTAACATTATTAATTACTCTACTGTCACTGATCAATTGAATGCATTAAAAAATCCCAAACTTTTGAACAGTAGTGTGTGTGTGTGTGTGTGTATATAGGATAGTGTATAGTGTGAAAGAACCCAGAAGTGTGGCTGTCGATCTACATCGAAATACTCTTTGTGAGCTCCGTAGTCCGTGAATGTAATTTCAAGCTGATGAATGTATCTCAGTGAGTGTGTGTGCTGAGATGAATGTCTTGTCATCCTCTGATGTGCTGCAGGTAGTGCTCTTGTTAAATGTGGGGAGACTGAGAAGCTGTTAGGGAGCGCAGAGAAAGAGTTCATTCACAGCTCCGCCATCAATTTCCTCACTCCCTTCAGGAACTTCATTGAGGGAGATTTTAAAACCATATCTGTGAGCATCAGCATACCATTGAACATACAGTACCTTTGACCACAATATATTATATTATATTATACATTTTATCTTTTAAACCTTTTCATTTATCTTTACAGAAAGAGCGCAAACTGCTTCAGAATAAGCGTCTAGATCTGGATGCAGCCAAAAACAGAATGAAGAAGGCCAGAGTGGCTGATGCTCGTTCTGCAGTTAGTATTTCACACACACACACACACACACACACACACACACACACACACACACACACACACACACACACACACATAGAAAGAATGCTGTAATAAACTCTTTTTTTTTCTTTAGTGGCATTTCTAGCTTAACCTAAGATGGATTTTGAAGAGTGAAAGCTGTTTTTTCCTCTTTCCCACGCTAGCCGCCAGCTCTCTAATGCTGTTAGCGCAGTGTAACTAGCAGAGGTGATGCTTGTGTTAAACGCCCTTTTGCTTGTGTGTGCACTGCTACCTTTGGATCTCTAACCTCTCTTATTGTCCACAGTTCTCTCTCATTATGTCTCTCTCTCTCTGTCTCTCTGCTTGCCTGCCTCCCTCCGTCCGTCCGAAGGAGCTGAACTCAAGCTCTCCGCTGGGAGAGGAGTATGTGGCTCACTTTTCTTACATGCTCAGCTTCTTGCATGTCAGGTGGCTAAAGGTTTGTCTGCTGTGTCTAATAAAACATCTGCCCTCTCTTGCCCTTCACAAAATCCACCATCTGCGGAAAGAAATTTTTTACATTCAAAAAACACATCTTGATCAACACATGCTTGTATTTCTGTCTAACTGAACAGAAATAGCCATGTCAATGTATGTGTTTTTGTGTTCGCTCAAAACCTCAGTGCTGGTAAATGCACATCCTGATTTGTGAGATGTGCTTAACACATCATTTCTTTTACTTTTGAGGGCAACAGAATGCAGTTACTGTGTTTGGTGTGGTTTTGTTTTTCATCTGTCCGTTGATAATATATGAATCCGTGTCTTCTGTGCCTGTGCTGTCTCAGCTAACATTAAGATGAACAATATCAATTATCCAAATGATATATTTTTAATTTATTTATATATTTATAATTTATATATTTATTATTTATCATGATATTGGATATTGTGATACTCATTTCCTCTGTTTTACATTTAGATTACATTTGGCATCATCTAACTCTTAATTTTCTTTTCAATATTCAAATTAAACTAATAATTTATTAACACTGTAAAATGTAATCTTTAGCAAAAAATTTAAATACATTTTTATACATAACAATATAATGTGTAAATTAATTTGTAGCATTTAAAACAATTGATTTTAGTGTTTTGTTTTTAAGACAAATTAGTACAGAATTTTAATAATACCATTTTATTTTACATTAATATCCTTATAAATAGATGATATATATTGTCATATTGGTCATTGTGCATTCAAATATATTTCAGAATGGTATACAATTCTTTAGAACGCCAGATTCAGTACTTCAGTAAACTTGCGAAACATTCCTGTTCCACCTTGAGGTGAATGTGTTTGGCTCGTGTTTCAGTGTTGTGCATGTGCTTATTCATTATCATAAGGAGTGAACAGCTCCCTGTTTTGGTTCCTCCCTGTGAATGTGTCTGTGCATGAATGTTGACACCATTGAACCTCCCTAACATAACGGCTCCAGGCGGTTATGAAAGTTGTTGATTGTGAGGAGTGATCAGTTTGTGTGGTTCCTTGACCTGACAAGTTTGTCACTGTTTCTGAATGCTGGCCAGCTGTGGACAGAGGAGGTGCAGCAGGTGAGTGCGCTCGAGTCTTTTCTCCCCTTACACTGTTGAAGAAAACAGAGACAGCTGCCCTGTTATCTGTGCCTGTGCTGTCTGACATCAACTCACCCTGCCACGTGAATGAGGAACTGCTCTTACACACAACTCAAACATCACACTTGTGTCCAGAAGAGGGAGCGTTAAACCTGATTATATTCCCACCTGACTCTGTCACATTTACCTTGCACATAGAGCAGCTTAGACCTGACATATATGTGATTCTGAGCCTGTTTGTGGGGATATATGTGATGTGATTTTGTGTGTGTGTGTTTCCCTTAGGCAGAGACAGAACTGAGGATAGCACAGAGTGAGTTTGACCGGCAGGCCGAGATAACCAGACTTCTGCTGGAGGGTATCGGCAGCACTCATGTACGCTCACACATCCTTTGTGTATATCAGTGATTCCTGCAGCACCATGGCAAAATAATGCTTTACCCAAGATAAAGGGACAGTTCATCCAAAAAGAAAAATTCTGTCATCATTTACTCACCCTCATGATGTTTCAAACCTGTATGACTTTTTTCTTGACATAAAAGATCTTTTTAGATCTGACAGTTTTCTTCTGTCCCTCCATTGACAGTCTACGCAACTACCACTTTTACACTTCAACTAGTTTGTAAAGAGATCGTAAAACTAATCCATATGAATTGAGTGATTTAGTCACACATCAGTTCACATAAATTCAATCTGTTCATCATTCTAAAGCAGTAGAGTCTCTTCAGACAATTTGGACTGAATCGCTCAATTCATATTGATTCGTTTTACGATCTCTTTTTGAACATTTTGAAGCATCAAAGTGTCAGGTGCGTGGCACTCAATGGAGGGACAGAAGAAAACTCTCCGAATTCATAAAAAATATCTTAATTTGCGTTTCAAATATGAACGAAGGTCTTACAGGTTCGGAACGACATGAGGGCGAGTAAATTATGACAAATTCCCTTTAAGGTTTATTGTCATAATATATCATTATTATTATTATTTCTTTTTTTATTCTTTATTCTTTAATATAATAAAACGATAGTGACTACAGATCACAAGCTCATTCCAACACAAACCAGATACATGCATCGTCAAAAGACAAAAAACAACAACAAAAAATAGGTTCATGTTGACCTGCCAAGGTTTTGCAAAAAGATACGTGAAATCCTTGGACCTAAATTCTTTAAAAAAGGGGTCCATGTCTGCTAAAACTCATCCATTTTCCCTTTTGACCTGTAAGTAATATATTCCAGTATGCCACTCCGACACTTGGCAGTTTATCAGAGATCCATTTAAGAAAAATACACTTCCGGGCAGCATAAGTAAGGAGATTAAACAATTTCCTATTTGAAGCACTCTATATTATTATCAGCAGCACCTAATAAAAAATAAAGTAGATTGAGGTGTGTTGGAATCTCCCTTGAGATTCCCAAATACCCTATTAAGTCACCTCGCGAAACACATATGGTCCAATGAAACCCACCCCTCAGCTGAGCCTGTCAGATAAGAGACGTACAGAATGTGCAGAGGAGGGAGGCTGAGGACTGGGATTGGGAACCCCTGCTCCTGAAGATCTACATTAGCTGGTTCAGGTGTGTTTGATCAGGGCTGGAGCTTAACTTTCCAGGAGCTGGATTAGGCACCCCTGTCTTTAAGAGTTTGTATTAAATGTGATAGGTCCCGCAAAACAACATCAAATTACACCCTTTTCATTTTGATGACTTCATTGCACTCTATAACAAGCATACAGTATGACTACTAGTTTAAATGAGTTTGCAAATCAATTACTTGTATGAGCCTGTTCTTGTAATGAATCAGACAAAAGGCTCATTCTTTCTATCAATTTTAATAAATGTCTCTTATGAGCCATTCTTTTTAATAAATCAGTCATTTAATGAATGAGTCAAAAGGCTTAATAAATGACACTTAGTTTGTCAGAACAGATCAAACTGATTTTAAATACAGTAGTTGGGTTAAATGATAGATTCTGTGGGAAACACTGATGTATAATCATGTCTATTTATGTATGTGATGTGCACTGACAGTTGTGCTCTCTTTTTTCATGATCAGGCTCATCACTTGCGCTGTCTGAATGATTTTGTGGACGCTCAGGCTGCATATTATGCCCAGTGTTACCAGTACATGGTCAATCTGCAGAAACAGCTGGGAAGGTTGGCTCACTTTTGTATCTATATGCATTTGTTTGTAATGTGATATATATATATATATATATATATATATATATATATATATATATATATATATATATATATATGTCACATGTGACATCCAGTCTATCACATGATCCTTTAGAAATCATTCTAATATGATGATTCATTATCAAAGCTGGAAACAGTTCTGCTGCTTAATATTTTTTCATAACCTGGGATACTTTTTTAGGATACTTTGATGAATAAAAAGAAAAGAAAAAAAGAAGCAAATGTTTTAAAAATAGAAATCTTTTGTAAAAAAAAATTGTTTTTGAAATAAATCAATACTTTTATTCAGCAAGGATGTGTTAAATTGATAAAAAGTGATAGTAAAGAAGATTTATATTATTAGAAAATATTTTTTTATTTTGAATAAATGCAGTTCTTTTTAACCTTTTATTCATTAAATATATTAGGCAGCAGAACTGTTTCCAACACTCATAATAAATCAGAATATTAGAATAATTTCTAAAGGATCATGTGATAGACTGGATGTCACATGTGACTCTGAAGACTGGAGTAATGATCCTGAAAATTCAGCTTTGCATCACAGAAATAAATGATAATTTAAAGTATAATAAATTGAAAACCAATTATTTTAAATTGTAATAATATATCACAATATTACATTTTTTTTCTGTATTTTTGATCAAATAAATGCAGGCTTGATGAGCAGAAGAAACTTCTTTCAAAAACATTAAAAATAGTAATGTGTCCAAACTTTTGGCCTGTACTGTACATATACATATATACACACACATATACATATATATATGTGTGTGTATACATGTATATATATGTATGTATGTATATATATCTATATATATATATATATTCTTTTACACCAGTTCCTCTGTTTCTGCTAACCGGTCAAATTGCGATGTAAGGAATATGTACATTGTTATTTCGATATTTAAAGCACCAGTAGTAACTGCTCCCTTATTTCCTCCAGCTTTCCATCCACGTTCTCTAATAACAATCAGCCGGCTGGCAGCTCCTCCGCCAGCGTCTCGGTTCCCTCGGCCCCGCCGGCCGCATCACTGCCTGCTCCGCCACCCAGCCAGACCTCACCCGCGCTCAACGAGCTCCGCAGCACCTCGGGCACCCGTAAGGCCCGTGTGCTCTACGACTACGACGCTGCCAGCAGCAGTGAGCTCTCTCTACTCGCTGATGAGGTGCGTCTTCATCAACGTACTCAGATTCAGGCATTACACGGATCATTAGAAGTCTTAATCTGTATGTGTGTGCTCATTTCTCCCTGTCAGGTGATCACCGTGAGCAGTGTTCCAGGCATGGACTCTGATTGGCTGATGGGGCAAAGGGGCAATCAGAAAGGCAAAGTGCCAATTACTTACTTGGAGCTGCTCAATTAAGATTACAGTGTAGATGTGGGTTCGACAAGAGTAACACTCCAGATGTGATTTGAGAGAGATCAGAATTTAATGTAGCGCAAAGCAATATAAAAGTCTTCTACACTGCCATTTCCTGTTGTGTGAACGCCTCCTCTGCCATTGGAGGGGCGGCGTAAGTAGCCCTACAGTAACGAACAGCAGTCCGAGGTTGCAAACTATTCATCGGATTTATGTGCCAAATTATTATTTTTTACTGCTAAACTAATTGATTTTGCTATAATGTGCTATGGTGCTCAAATAAATATTATATAAACTAGTGTGATGCTGTTTGTATTCCTGCATGTGTGTGTGTGACAGTATCATCCTAAACCAGCAACCCTTCGCTCAACACCACCATCTACAGGCCGATGAGTGTACAGTCACTAAATGTGCACATAAATGAATTTATTTTATACCCCCCCATGGATGAAATTCTACGAAACTTAGCATACCCCCCCAGAGGATGTCAAGTTAATCATACACATGAAATATGGTGCAGTTCTGAACATCTCAACTGAAGATAGGGGCGATTAAAGCAGAATAATATTGCATTTAAATTTTTTATGGGAGGGGCGCAAATCACAAATGAGTGATTATGGGCTAGGTTGATGTGGGCCCTTAAGACCAACATACCATAAAAATTTCTTCATCCTCGGTGCCACGGTTCAGGTAGTTATTTAGGAAAAACTGCATTTTTTGGGTTTGGGGGGGCCCAGCGCGGGGGGGGAGTGGCCCCCGGGGACCAAACAAAATTTTTCCGTAAAAGTCTAGTGGGGCTACATGCCCACCAAATTCCCCGGTGTGTTCCCCGGTGTTTCGGTGTCCCTGGTATCGTTGACGAAAAATTCAGTAGATGACAAAAAAAAAAAAAAAAAAAAACTTTGACAATCCCTATATGACCGCTTTCGCTAGCTAGCGGCGGTCATAATTATATGCAACTAACCTTGAACCAAACCCTAATCCTTACCATATAGTAAGTATGTGTTGGGAATTATTAAGTATTTGAATGTGTAACCTAATATTTTTTTATGTCTTATTACTGAATCTAATTATGTCTTGTTTCAAGGTCAGGCAAAGCTGAACACTCTGGATGCTAATTTTGAAAAACCATGGTAACAGTGAACTGATATGTTAGCATGAATCTTGACCACTGGGTGGCAGTATTTTCATTTTGTAAAGCTAAAAACGTAAACACTGCAGCAAGTGTCTACTAACCTTACTAATAGTGAAGAGTGCAATTTCACTGTAGTGGCACCAAACAGAACTGCAACAATATTGACAGTGTGTGGAAACCATTTATATACGGTCTATGGTGGAAACTTATTTTGTCTTCCATTGTTTGGGAAAAGCTGTGTTATTAACTAAAGATCAAACTATTAAAATTGTTTTCATTAATTGAAATAAAGATGAAATGAAATAAAAAAAAATGAAAAATCAATGAAAACCTTAAATAAAAGTGAGAAATGTTGCCTTGTCAATCAACTGAAATAGTTGAAATATGAAGACTAAATTAAAAAGTTTGTAGACAAACTTTGATGTTGGCTTGAGAAAGCCAACCCAGAACAATTTGAAGTAGCTTTAAAAGCTTGAAGTCTTTCAGTTTGTAATAGTTTTAGTTTGATAGATAGATAGATAGATAGATAGATAGATAGATAGATAGATAGATAGAATCATTAATTGAAATAAAATATTTGATTAAAAACTTAAATGAAAATGAGAAATGTTGCCTTGTCAACTAACTAAAATCAATAAAATATAAAAATTACTAAGACAAAAAAACAAACAAAGCTAAATAGAAATATAAACAATCAAACTAATAAAAATGACAAAAGCACAAATAAAAACCTAAAAATTAAATCTGGAAATATAAAATAAAAACTCGTTTAAAATATTAATAAATACTATAATAGTAAATAACACAAAAACAACACTGGCTGGGCTGTTCTTCTGGAAAATCATTGTGTAAAAATAATAGTAGTCATTGCACATTAAGCTGGAATAGAAAGCATTTCAACATCAACAACAATAAAATCAGTTTTACGTTAACCAAATGTCAGATTCATAACACTTACAAATGCTTTTTATTAACATACTTGGTTTTGTGGTCAAAGATAATCATATACATATTTGACAACTGTCAAAGATACTCTTTCATTTAATAGTACCATTATCTATCAGAATGACAGAATATTGAGAATTTTATTTGGGTCGAAAATGTCGAGTTTCACAGCAAATTCATGCAACCCCCCATCACAACATCCGGGTT
This sequence comes from Leuciscus leuciscus, assembly GCF_965113295.1. NCBI lineage: Eukaryota > Metazoa > Chordata > Actinopteri > Cypriniformes > Leuciscidae > Leuciscus > Leuciscus leuciscus. Next base: position 22,422,025 of record NC_138730.1, on the reverse strand, counting down.
ACGTTTGGAATGGCACTTCAGAGAGAAGTTCGTTACAGAGGAGTCATTAGGCAGCAGAATCAAATGAGCACGTACATGAAACACGGTTTCATCTGAAACGGTGAGTACCGATGGGACGTCGTCAAAAGCTTCATGAGGAGAAAGTTCGGAGAAGTTGATAGTTGCATACACAGACTGGCATGATATCGACGGACTTCGGGTGACAGCCTTGAGGAAGTTAATACAGTAATAAATCTCGACACGGTCTACTTTCATCTTGTGCGGAACCCCTTGAACCTTGAAACTTTATCATGGGTTACACAAAAAGTATCAAATTACATACAAAAGCTAGTAGTTGGGCACTGTGGATAGCTGGCATACATTGAAAACTTGAAAATAAATTAACCGACATATAAAGAAGTCCTCTCTTCAAGCGGGGCTCTTTTGATGAAGCGTGTCCGTACGATAACTTGCAGCAGTAGTCGTGTTAGTCGGGAAGTGGAGCGGTTGAGCAGTAGTAGCCGGGCAACGTAGCAGGAACGCCCTTCCCGCGATGTTCGACAACGTCTGGGAGTGATGCTGTGATTGTAACAAACCCATAAAGTGCTTTCGCAATTGGACAATAAAAATAAACATGTTACACTGGGATAAAAACACAAGTTCAGGCACAACCGCGAATGTCCCTCATTTTTTGAACGGTGTCAAGCGTCCGATGTTGTGCCAGAAATTGGAGGTCTTGCGTTTGGGTTCGGCCAACATGATGACCTGCTGCTGGGGCAGGGAGGTGGGAAGCGTGGGGTGCTTCTGACGCAGAAGGAAGTCATAGTAGGGCCTGGTCACAGCTGTGGGGAGGAGGACATAAACATGGGGTCAGGACACCTGAGAGTTCAGTCGCTCATTAGAGAACAGGACCCAGACAGCAACACAGTGTCGGCCCAGATCCAGCCCAGATGTGGGCCGGATCTGGGCCGACACTATGTTGCTATCTGGGACATGTGTAGACATGTTGGTTTAGTAGACGAGCCTGTTTCGGTCGGTTGGTACTGATATTACTGCTGATGTTATTGAATGTTATGCCGTAATGGTTTTAGTGTGTACTTATTAGGGAAGGATGGGTTGCCAGTGAATTATGTAAACTAGAACAGTTACTGTAAATAAAGGGCTGGGTATCGATACAGATTTCCTGATTCGTTTGAATTCTGATGTTGATCTTTTACATGAAAGCGATTCTCTCTCAGCTAATGCTGTACATTACAAAAATAATAGGCTAATTCATATATCAACATGGCCTAAACTGTGCAGTTCGATAGCAAATTATTAAGAAATGAATTGTAAAAAAAAATATATAAACTGCTCTGTGAAAACTTTAAAATGCATTTATGTAAAACGGTAATTTATTATATGATTGTTTGTGAATCAGACAAAATTTTTTGCTCAGCATGTTTTTTGATTCACTAAAAAGAACCGGTTTAAAAGAATCATTAGTTTGTGAATCAGACTACACTGATTGCCCTGTATGTTATTGATTCACTAAAAAGAACTGGTTTTAAAGAGTCATTTGTTTGTGAATTGGACTATACTAGTTGTGCTCTATGTTTTCGATTCACCAAAAAGAACCAGATTTAATAGAGTCATTCGTTAGTAAATATGACTACATTGGTTACTCTGTATGTTCTTGGTTCACTAAAAAGAACCGGTTGTTCCCTGGTTGTGCTGTTTGTTATTGATTCACTAAAAAGAACTGGGTTTAAAGAGTAATTTGTTTCTTAACTGGACTACACTGGTTGTGCTCTATGTTTTCGATGCAGTAAAAAGAACCGGGCATAAAAAATTAATCCGACTACACCAGTTGTGCTGCATGTTACTGCAACAACTCAAAGAGAAATAAAGAATAAAATGAAGATCACGATTAATCCGAAAATCAATATTTTTACCCAGCCTCAGTTAAATAAGCGAATAAGTCACACTAACACACTCTGGAATTACCCTGGACTACTCGATCGGCTCTCTACTTTGAGAGGACACCCAGGATATTGCCCTGCGCAGGACCCCAGGAGGCACCCTAACCCCCCGCCCCTGCCTACGCTGAGGGCCTTCAGGGAGGAGAGGTGAAGTTAAGGTGGCCCTGGGAGCCAGAGGTCCTGAAGGTTCGGAAAAACGTAGGCACTTGGAAGTTTTTGGACGAAGAAGTGATGGAGATCTGAGTGCCACAAGGTGCTGTAAAGCTAATGCTGTTCCAGGGCAGTGCGGTAATGATGAAACAACACACAAACATAATCAGACACGTGCTTGTGAACAGATGCACAGTGACCACACATGGCACAACTCATTCACTACATGATAAACTGAAATGATTTCACACTGTATCCTGAAAACAGAGCTCTAAAGCATATAATCATACATAATAGACAGAACAGCTGAAATTCACCTTTGGGCTTCCCTGTTGGATGACTTTTAGATGCATTCAACATGGCCTGCTTCTTCTGGACCTCTGTGATCGTGAAACCTGTTTGGAGGACAAACAAAAACATTGATAAACTTATAGATTATCATTCTTAACTGTGGAGAACTGACACGTTCGTCATTAACGAATATATAATGCTGAACAGATCAGCAAATATAAATACAAACGTTAAACATATTTCTGTCATGACAACTCTAGGAGTGTTTGGCGTGGTAATTGGATATGACAATGTTGATATGTTTGGTCTTGGCGGAATAGATCTGCTATGCTTCTGCTGCTGTTGCAGTTGATAATTGTTGCTGCTGCTGCAGAGCAAGTACAGGACTTGCTACTGCCAATACATACACAACACTGTTGTGAGCAAGTAAGACATGCTGCTGCTGCTATGCAAAATAGCATACATGAATTACCTGTCGTAGCTGATCTATACAGGTGGAGCTGGGGAAGATGGAGGGTTTCTGAAGCGCGGTGCACTGCTAAGGCAAATGCTGACCAAGTATTTGAAGGTTGAGCATGCGAGCTCATTAGATACTGATACGCAGTAACCAATCAGCTGTGCCCTATAGATAACAATGTAATTACGAGCAGGCTGAGTTAAATGATCTATTAGCCTGCGCCATCTAGAGTTTCATGACAGAACTTTGTATATGATCAAATGGCAAACTGTTTGAATGTACATTAGTGATAGTTTGGTTATTACTGCAAACTGAGAGGAAGCACTAAAATTACTAACTGGAATAAAAAACAAAACAAAACTGAAATAAAAGTAAATTTAACAGATATATTAAAACTAAAAAGCACATAGCCTTTTTTGCTAAAATTGCAATTAAAACGAAACCTGAAAAATTAAATCTAATTCAAAATTATAACCAAAACTGCAATAGTATATAAAAAATATTAATGAAAAATATGACACTGGTTGCCATTGCTAGGTGGTTGCTTACTGGCCAGATTATGTCCATTTTTGTTTATGCAAATGAGGCATTACGAGTTGTAGAAAAATAAAAAAATAATCTATTTAAAGACTGTGGACAATAAAATCAAATCTTTTCGTTCCGCTTCTAAGAGCCTGACAGAAGAAGTGCTGTTCACCTGTTTCGAGGTCGTGCTGGACCTGTTCCCGTTCATCTGCAAAGGCTCGCAGCCAGCGCTGCTTCTGCTCGGGTTTCTTGGCACACAGGAGGTGGACCTCCTCTTCCCCGGGAGAACACAATTTCAAGGCATTCTTCACACTCACGTTAAAGTCCTTCTCCTTCCCATCCTCTACATCCACCACTTGCATCTGATCCATGTCTAACCGACCCTTGTAGTATAGGATGTCCCTCCGAAGCAGATCCTGGGGTACCAATCAAGACAGGAACTACTTTAATACTGCTGAGAGCCACTCACATAAAAACCATCTTCCATAAATAACAGTGATTCTGCTCTCACTGGCCTGGCGAGTGACTGACCTTCTTACAGAAAACCAGTTGGTGGTCGAAGAGGAAGAACATTCGCTGCTGGCCTTTGGCCTGTGGCTGGGAGATCTTGGTCAGGTCTCCTGAGAAAATCAGATCAGAGCTCCTGCTCAAGATGTCTTCACCCTAATGAAGGGGAGAAAGAGCCTGTGAGACCACACACATACCTGGAATGAATAAGCGTGTGAACTCTACACCCATAATGCTCCTGTGATTTACCTCCCAGTCCTCTATAGAGCTCTGCCACTGGGCGATTTTGTCAATATTCTCCAGACGTCTCTTCCTCTCATTGATCAGTCTGGCCACATTCTTCATTGCGTTTAAGGCAGCTTCCACATCCTTATAATCTCTGAAAAGCAGAATATATGAGATTTTGTATAGATGTAAAATGCCAATAAGCAAAATGTGAACCAAATCGTTCAAAAAAACTGGTTCAGCAATTTGTCTTCGTCCATTAGACAAATGATCATGAACTTGTAAGTATGTATTTTTAAATGGGTACTTACATATATTAACAAAAATAATGCTCCTTTGTTTTATTTGTGAATAATAATCATACAGTGAAAAATATGCCTTGATTATTTATAACTAAATTTTTGCTGTGCGTGCGTGTGTGTGTGTGTGATCTGACATTTGTGGTTTACATATGTGTATAATGACATGGTAATTACAAAAATGGTTTAAGAGGACACTTCCTGACAACATCCAGAAACAGGTCACATGTTAATGCCAAGTGTATACGAGCCCTCTGCGTCTGCGTCTACACAAATTCTCAATCAATAATTTCATCTATTATTTAGCTACACTCTTAAAAACAAAGGTTTGTTTTGTTTTTTTAAAGTGATGCAATAGAATCACTTGAAGAATAGAATAGAAGAACCATTTTGTAATCTCCCCAAAGAACCTTTCAGTGAAGAACCATTTCTCTTAGTGTTAAAAACATTTAAAAATCTAAAGACCCTTTTTCCAGTATAAAGAACCTTTTGTGCAATGAATAGCGGCCAATAAAAAAAAAAAGTAAGGCTTTTTAAGAGTGAATCTTTCTTTAAAAGAGAACTAAGGCCTGGTTCCACAGACAGGGCGAGATGACAGAGAAAAATGCTGAGAAAAATACAGTAAAGTACCTGTGCTGTGGGTTAGTGTACTTCAGCAGTTCAGCCAGCTGCAGAGGGTACTTGCAGATCTTCTGAACGGGAGTAAGCAGGAATCCATCCAATGAAATGTCAATCATCTTCTGGAGCAAGCGACAGGCCTCAAAGAAGAACACATACTTCTTGATCTTCATCAGCTTGGAGAGCTGAACGCAGGCATTGGGGTGGTTGTTGCAATACTCAGAGTAGATCTGGAAGTTTGTTTGCTAGATGGAAACAAGCGAAGAGAACACAATAAAAATCCAAGCGTAAAAACGGTATCCTACATCAACGCCTACATCAAAGTCAGCTTACCTGTTCTAAGAAGCAGGAGCCAATCTCGCTGAGGTGAGGATGGTCTTTGTTAAATTTCTTCTCCAAGGCTTTGACGAATTTCTTCTGGAAGCGGTAGAGCTCATCGATGTTGCCAAAAATAGTGCGCAGTTGCTCCTCGGTAAACATGTCTGTCCTCTTCCGGCACTGTTTTATATAGCCCTGGAAGCCAAGATAAATATGTCAAGCAATGGTATAGCTGAGTTACGGAACAGCTACTCTGATGTGAATCAAGTCTTTCTCTCAGCATGTAAACACAGTGCCAGGTGACACTATAGACTGTAACCAGATCTACATACTGATCAATCAGAGTCATGTGGTAAACTGACCTCACAGATGTCCTTCAGGTGTTTGATATAATCCCTCTCTGTGCTCATGATCTCATTGATGACGTTGGCTCTCATCTGCTCCTTGCAGGGCAGGCCGGGCCCTAAAGGGCCCCCCATGCTGGCTCCACCCCCCTCCGAGGCCCCGTCTAGATGGGCTAAGTATTCCTCCATGGGCTCATCTTGGTTCACCCGTAACTATCAATAACAATGGGTTATAGGTTAGTTCACGATGTTGAACTATGACACAATGTCTGGCATTTTCTGCTAAATGTTGAAAGTGCAGTTCCTTTTATCAATCCCCTTGGCAAAAAGAACAGAGGAGCATCGAAGACCCCTCAATGTAGATTAATGTAATAGTGATGACATAATGTGACAGTAATCGAATTTTTTTTATGAGCGGGAAGTCTGCTTTCTTTTACCCGAACGAAGCTGGCGGGGAACCAGCCCTCGCTGTCCAACACCCGGCCCCACCACCACTCCTTGTTTGTGGCGTCCACTACTTCGATGACGTCTCCAGCTTTGAAGCCCAGCTCCTGGTCGTCCATAGTGACATGGTCCCACAGAGCCTCCGCGCACACGCTGCCATCACTGATCAGCTATTGACGAACACAAGATGAAGGCAAAACTGAATTATGAAATATAACTGATCATATTAGAGGAGGAGCTACAGGGATCTTCAACATGTGTGTGGATGAAAATGTCTACTCGAGGTTTCATTTGAGAGATTTCATACTCTTAAATACTTAAGGCCCGTTCACACCAAGAACGATAACTATAAAGATAACTATATTAGTGTCTACACAAGCGGACGATATCGTTCTTTTTTATTTTAAGCGCATGCTTGTCTGTCACTTTAAATGCTCGAGCTCGTTACAGCAGGATGGATTCGGATTGGCTGTCAATGTTTTTAATTGTTCATCCGCTGGATAAAATCGTTCTGATCTCTAACGATTCTAATTAAAATGTTAGCAAAATGCCATTAATGTATGTAAGTTCAGTCAGTTTAATCTTTCGATGCATCATTTCAAAACTAAACAATATACAACATTTTCATACTGAGTTTGTGCATGACAGATGTAGTTAAATATTACTATTTATTACTTTTATATATTTGTGCAAATAAATGAAATTAATTGTTCTTATTTGTGTTGATGTAGTGTTTATCGATTTTCTTAAATTTCTTGTTTTAAGTTCACTTAAATTAAAAGTTGTTATAATATTTTAATGTTCTATAATTTTTAATACAGTACATGATAAATAAAAACAATCTGATAATTTGCAGTTTAGGCATTGTTTTCAAATATACTGTAATGTCGAATGACTATAATCACTCATTATATCCCCAGAAATAAATTCGCACATTCATTTGGAGATTCAAAGTGAAAATATATTTATCAGTACACAATATAATGTTAGGTGTGATTAATCAAGATTAATTAGAGAACCTTGTGTGATTTTTTTACTGATCAACATTCCCTATACATACATATACACAATACATCTAACATCTGGTGACAAAAGGTTAATTGTTTTGCCTTGCTATGCCAAAAAAACATTGTGCAACAATACAGAGCATTCAATTTCAGTCTGTTCCAGCATCTCAGTGGCATAGTGTGTTATCAAGCAAAGATACACAACCCTTCATTCTGTGCACTTAACCAAAACCAAACTGCAATGTATCATTGGAGGAAGCATTGCCAAATTAAGCCTTTTCTGTCTGCTGTCTGCTTTTTTCCCTGAGTGGTCATTTTACGTTTCCGCTTTTTGCTTGCAAGGATTGGTTTGGCAAAGAAAACAAAAAGTAGGGTGATGTATTGCCACACTGTTCAGCTTGGCTATAGCGAAAATTAAGTGAAATCCTGGCAAGCTCAACAGCCTCCATTCAACCATCTCTACTGCACGGCTAAACATGATCTATGGGTGCTGATGTAATCATCACACTTCATTCTCTGTCCACGCAGCGTTGATGGACTCGAAGGCTGAATAGTGAACATACACCCCCTGAATCCAGAGCCCTGCATTCTCATCACAAGATCTGTGCCTATGTACCCTGTTGCCTAGCGACACACCCACATACTTTCCCATGTGCCTCCTCTTCACAGCCTGAGAGTTACAGCTTCTTGGTTTAGGCTATTTGAAGCCACTATCAGGAAAAAGCCCTGGAGCATATTGAGCAAACATATAACAAAAAGTAATGAAAATATGCTGATCATGAATGAATAAGGTTTTTAAAACTAGCATGTCAGTTATAGTTTTCAAATGTTTCCACTATCAGAGTAAACACAGAACATTATTTGCTGACCCAAACTATGCCAAGAGCATTGGCCAATTTATTTCCTTCTGGATGTTTATTCCTCACCGAGACGCCATGCTGCTCTACTGAGCTATAACCCCAGCATAACCGTGTCAAGCTCATCTGTGTGACCTCGTTCTCTGCAGAGTCCTGCTTGCCAGCAAAAGGATTGTGCAGATCCCTCTGGGACACATAAAAAAACGCCTCACATGGGCTCAAGGCACAAGCTGACAGTTATACAACAAAGACAAGCACCGTAATTCAAAGTTTCCCACACATAAACACCCAAACATACTCACAAAAGCTTACAAAACGTCTGAAGAAGCCATTTAGATGACTTGAAATCAAAGACTGACCCCTACAAGCCACTCAAGAGTGGTTACGGGCTGGTGAATAATTCACGCAGTGCCATCTCAGCACATTACTTCTGGTTGAATGCCGCCAACCACACACCCATTCTGGTTACCTGCACTGTGATGTCTGCATCCCGAAAACCCATCCACGAGTGAGCGAGAGGGACCAACTTTCCCTCCTCCTCCTCCTCACCGTCGTCTTCCTCTCCACCCCTCCCCTCGCTCTTTCTCCTCACTGCGGCTGCGCTCTACTGGAAGGCCAGCAGGAACATCAGCACTACGTTGATGATGACCAGCAACATCATGATGACGAACACCACCACCTTCTGGGCCTCCGGGCTGAGGTTGCAGCGCAGCAGGAAGTGACTCAGGCCCTGCCGAGACGCCGTTCGCTGGCCTCCGCGAGCCATGGCGCCGGAAGCCCCCTCGCCTAGAGGTCTGCGCGCGAATGCTCGACGGCACACAGTGTGTCGGCCGGATCCGCTCTGTGTTCTCTGTGAAGCGTGAGGGGGAGGGGGAAGAGCCTCCACGTCCACAGTTACCTGCTCACTTCCTTTCCGTTCCCTTCTCGCTCTTTCTCTCTTTCTCTCGCGTGCGCGCAATCTTCCTCCTCCTCCTCCTCGTCCGTCGCTCCCCTCAATCTTTTCCCCGTGCGCTGCTGATGTCAGGAGCAGGGGTGGATGCGTCTCTCCGCCTCCATGTATTCTTCTTCTCCGTCTATGCTTTTTTCTGTCCCTTCCTGTCTGTATTTCTCCTTCTGTCCTCCTTCCGCTGCCTCCCCCTCGTTCTCGTCCTCCTGCTCTGCCTGAACACACGGCCGTTTTAATTCCCTTGGACCTGATTAAAATACTTGGAATCCTTTCTTATTTCACCATCTCTTTTGCAAACTGCAAACCTGAGGGGTGGAAATGGCTGCTGCATCTGTGCTTAGCGGCACTAGCAAAAACCATCCATCCATCTCCCCGAATTGACTTCTGTTTTTGCTCCGGATTTTTTTCCTCTTATCCTTCCCAGCCAATCGGCTGGCGGTGCTGTGAAGCGTATCCAGGATACCAGAGTAGCGGAGGCCGGATTTAGCGGCAGCAGGAGGGAGGCGACGGTGGGGGGAGGGATGCGAGAGAATGCAGCACAATACATCCTTTCTATCCTAGCGTGTCTCCATTGGCCGAGCCGACCGCCAGTCAGTCGCACTTCCCGTCTAAAAGCAAGCACGTCCTGTTCTTCTCAAGGCAGTGCTAGTGCTGCTGGAGATATTAATTAAAGGCTGCATGAGGTGCCGAACACCTCTTGAGCTTTCATTTCCTGACCCGGGTCGGTGTCGGCGAGGTAGGATTAACGCAGTCATTCCCACTCGTCTCGTTCCCTTGCATCAATTTGTGCACAACTAATGGGATTAGTAAAGGACTCTGATTCCATCAACCTTCTGTTCTCTCTCTCTCTCTCTTTCTCTCTCTCTCTGCCGCAGAGCCTCATCCCCACTGTCACAGTGTCACACAGCACGATACTTCCTTTAAAATCAGCAGCTGTCTTTCTGACACATGCACAAGCAAAACAATCACTCACTCTCTCCAACACTGAAACTAAATATTCTGCCCAACACACTGGTAATGAACACTAAAACTATATTTTAACTTTTAGAAAAAAAAAAAAGAGAGTTGTGCTTGTCTGTGTAAAATAATTTCTAGCTTGTTGCTAGATCACTGTGGTTGGTTGACAGGTTGCTGCTATGCAGTAGCTAAGGTGTTCTAAATGGTCTTTGGGTAGTTGCTCTGCAAAACGGCTAACAATCCGTATTTTTGTCTGGTTTTCTAGTAAAACTATTTTAAAATGTCCTTGAAATAATAAAAAGTACATTAGAAGTGCAAAATAAGACAAAAAAAATGTAATTAAGTTAATTTCTTTAAGGCCAAGAAAATATATTTCCAATCTTACAGTAGCCTACATTTAGGCTAAATGCAAAAGTAGATGTAGAATGTAGAAACTATATTTTGTATCCATCATTTAAAATTGCATTTTAAAATACACTGATCAGCCACAACATTAAAACCACCTGCGTAGGCAACACCTTCAACTCTTGGTCATGAACTATTCCTGAACAATTTTTGCAGTGTCACAGGGTGTTTTGTTGTTGTTTTGTTTTGAAAATTGTAAAGTATGTTCATTTCTGTTCATTGTATGTTCATGTGTTCATTGTGTACACGTATTATAGACAACAAATAAAGATTTTCTTTAAATGTGATGTAAAGTTATTTTATTGGCTTGAAATATATTGAAGGAAATTTTATTTTTAAATGCTTTAAAATATATATTTTCAAAAATGTACAAAAATGTATAAAAAATGTATTGGTAGAAAATATATTTTACCAATTGTATTTTTGAAATATGTTGAATATACAGTATATATTTATATATTGCCAAAAGTTTTGGGACATGAACTTTAATGACATCCCATTCTTAATCCATAGGGTTCAGTATGGAGTTGGCCCACCCTTTGCAGCTATGTCAGCTTCAACTCTTCTGGGAAGGCTTTCCACAAGGTTTAGGAGTGTGTATATGGGAATTTTTTACTATTCTTCTAGAAGCGCATTTGTGAGGTCTGGCACTGATGTTGGACGAGAAGCTCTAGTCTCCGCTCTAATTCATCCCAAAGTTGTTCTATCGAGTTGAGGTCAGGGACTCTGTGCAGGCCAGTCAAGTTCCTTCGCACCAAACTCGCTCATCCAAGTATTTATGGACCTCGCTTTGTGCGCTGGTGCGCAGTCATGTTGGAACAGGAAGGGGCCATCCCTAAACTGTTCCAACAAAGTTGGGAGCATGAAATTGTCCAAAATGTCTTGGTATGCTGAAGCATTAAGAGTTCCTTTCACTGGAACTAAGAGGCCAAGCCCAACCCCTGAAAAACAACCCCACACCACAATCCCCCCTCCACCAAACCTTACACTTGGCACAATGCAGTCAGGCAAGTACCGTTCTCCTGGCAACCGCCAAACCCAGACTCGTCCATCAGATTGCCAGACAGAGAAGCGTGATTCATCACTCTTGTTGAGCAACTTTGCCCAGTGGCGGTGTGCTTTACACCACTGCATCCGACGCTTTGCATTGCACTAGGTGATGTAAGGCTTGGATGCAGCTGCTCAGCCATGGAAAACCCATTCCATGAAGCTCTCTACGCACTGTTCTTGAGCTAATCTGAAGGCCACACAAAGTTTGGAGGTCTGTAGCTATTGACTCTGCAGAAAGTTGCCGACTTCTGCGCCTCAGCATGCGTTGATCCCGCTTCTGTGATTTTACGTGGCCCACCACTTCGTGGCTGAGTTGCTGCTGTTCCAAATTGCTTAAAACAGTTGACCGTGGAATATTAAGTAGTGAGGAAATTTCACGAATGGACTTATTGCACAGGTGGTAATAAACTTGTACTACGCTTGAATTCACTGAGCTCCTGAGAGAGACCCATTCTTTCACAAATGTTTGTAGAAGCAGTCTGCAATGTGCCTAGGTGCTTGATTTTATACACTTTGGCCATATAATTGATTGGAACACCTGAATTCAATGATTTGGAGGGGTCAATATATATATATATATATATATATATATATATACACAGTATATGAAGAGTTCAGATACAAAAGCCTCTAAGTGCCATCTGAAATTTTCTTCTAGAATGATCATTTTTATCAAGCTTGTATATTTAAGTTCAGTAATTTCACTTAAATGACAATTAATAGGTAATTTTCAATGCCATTTAAGTAAAATTACTGAACTTAAATATACAAGCTTGTATCATTCTAGAAGAAAATTTCAGATGGCACTTTTGAGAGGCTTTTGCATATATGTATATATATATATTTATTATTATTATTATGAATTATTATTTTTATTTTTTATTTTTTTTGCAGTATGGGCTGCCGTAGCTCTGCAGTAAAACAATCACACTTCAAGTTTGCCTGTTTACTCTTTACTGGGTTCTTTACCCGGACAGAAGTGCTAAAAAACAATAACAACAGCATCTGCACAGGGCTTCTGTGCAGCTCAGTGCACATCAAGCTCCCAGAGGCCTGGCTGTTGATTAGATTTTTCTGCTGTTTCTAACTAAAATGCTGAATGGAGTTACTGAGCGGCTTTCTATAATGATACCAAACAGTCATATATCAAACTCTGACACTCTGCATATTCTCTGAAATTCTTTGTAGATAACAGCATGAATTCACCCTCAGTCATACTAAAGATGATGGGAGAAGGAGGGTGGCAGCAGGTCATACTGCTGATCTCAGGCCTCAGGAGAGGGACAGATGGGTAGTAGACTATTAAATTACAGTGACTGAATTTCAACATGTATAAACACTAAATAAAGAGCACATCCTAAACTAAAGTGGAGCCTTGAAAGCTTGTCTGAAACCAGTTATCTTCATACAAAAACACGTTCTGTTTTGGCTCTGTCCTTGGGCCCGCAACCTACCGGCCCTGTAAGGGTTCTATGAGTAAAATTTGGGAAAGTGAATGCCCTGCCGTTGACAGAGAAACAGAACCACGAGAAACAGATCTGTGAACACAAACACACAGTAACACACAGACCACCTGTATGTTGTACCTCATTTATGGCCAGCTGCTCTCCTCCTCCTCCTGGGTGTCCAAATCGGTTGGAGGAGCTGCGAAACTCATTGTACAGGTCATCTTCACTCCCCACCTCATCCGCAAGGCCAGACTTATCCTGCGATCCATCGGTTATCACCAACGCTGGAAAGCAAAGCACAAATCTGTTTCAATTCGGCAACATTTAAGGTCTAGTGACTCAAACACCGATTCAACTTAGTCTTGGGAATGGGATAATGTTGTGTTTGTTAATATGACAATGAAAGTATTTAAATTAAAAGATACAAAACCACTTAGACATACATAGTTCTGTTCACAATAAATAAAATCGGGCCATTTTGCATTAAAACTTTTAAACACTTAAGTAGTGTATGATATATTCACAGCATTTAAGTTCAATAAGTCATTTTTGATTATGTTTTAATGGACAATATGACAGGGGTCTTGGACTTAATTAATAACCCATGATTGAACAACAAAAATATGATCTGTGATCTCAAAATGGTGCCTCCTCTGAGTATGTGGCCCACTCTGTGGAATAAAATGGCTTTTTCTAGGCCAGAGGGTTTTCAAACGGGTGTCAAGAGACTTGAAGGAAGCCACAAGGGGGTGCTAGAGAGGTCCATGAAAAAAAATATAAAAAAGGATAACATACAGATCCTTATGCTTTTTACAAAACTATAAAATATTTAACATACAACAAATAAATAAGTTAAATTCAAAAAGGGCAACATTACAGAATCCGTTCTTCTAAAAGCTGGTTAAACTATTTAATTGTACTCTAATCATGGGTAGAAAAAAATACACTGTCAACTTAACACATGGTAAATATATGGCAAATATTTTTGGGAAATATTTTGCTTTAGCACCATGACAATATTAAAGGCAATTATTTAATTTCCATTAAACAATGTGTCTTTATAATCCTACACATATAAAAGCTTTTGTAACACTTTAGTTTAGGGTCCAATTCTCACTATTAACTATTTGTTTAAAAGCATGCATATTACTAGGATATTGGCTGTTTATTAGTACATATTAATGTCTTATTCTGCATGACCATAGTCTACATCCTTTAATCCAACCCAATACCTGTACGTCTGTATGTATACCAATACATCTACCTTATTAACTATTAAAATAGGAGTTTTTAAGTCATAGTTAATAGGTAGTTGATAGTGAGAATTAGACCCTAATCTAAAGTGTGCCTAAAGCATTTTATGAAAAGGGTCCCTCCTAAGGCTATCATCATATTTGGGGGTCTTTAGCATCAAGCACAATAAAAAAAATAAAAAAAAACAGTTCTAGGACCCTGATATGACACTCATGTGAGTGTATACACATTTTAAACATTTGTCAGATATAGCCTACTACTCATTACTTCAAGAGCAAAGTTATATTTTATATATTCAAGTATATTTTAGATTTAGCATCTAACTGATCTCACAGTTAAGATATGAGATTTAAATGTTTACCACAGGGAGCCTGAGGTTACACAACCGTTTTCCCAGCCAGGAAATGTAATCACCTCCACTTGCATGGTCACACTTGATAAAAGGATGAATCCACTAATTAGCAGTTGGAATATTTGATTAGCTGCATCTCATTAACAGTTGGCTAGAACATACTGAGAGAATGTGGTTCACACACCACACTGATCAAGCTTGAAACAGCCAAACCTGTGGCATGCATTGCACACTAGGGGGACGTTCACACAGAATGCATTTTTGCATTCACTGCGCTGTTTTCCGTTGTTTTCCTATGTACCGTAAGCATACGATAGAGGATAGACAGACATATTTGACAGTTCCGCACATGTCATGTATTTTTCAGTTCTAAAAAAAACAAATGCGAATTATGTGCGTTTTCATCAAGTTGTTCAAGTGGATGACAGTGGTATTGGTAACCTAGTCGTAACCAACAGTAAATAAAAAAGCATCAGCGGAAACAGCCGATTAATCATGTGGGTTTAATGTTCGCTACGTCAGAATTTATTCGGCTAATGCGTTTCTATGTCTCATTATTCACATTGACTCTTTTCGCACAAGTCAAAAATCACCTTAAGTGAGCGTAAAAACTTTTTTGCGAATTAAGGGAATTTATCACTCGTTTCTGATGCGATATTTCAAAATGCACATAAAAACAGGATGATGGAAACATAGCTAATGTCAAAGGAAAAACAATAATGAAGAGCAACAGAAAAGACTAAAACTGTCATTTTCTGGCAGCTGCTGATTCACTTACACTGTTTTACTGCTAAAAATGACTTTAGAAAGTGACCAAAGCACTCGTCATTATAACTGAAAACATGTCTAGCATCAAAACAAAGCTTTCTTAACAACCCAACGGTTTTCAGATTGTTAGCAGACACTTAAGGGAACCATAACAACAAGCTTGCAGCTAAATTTCACTTTTAAGGCCAACAGTCTGACCAAAATGCTCCAGTAAAACAGTTGAGATGCTTATTGAATCCACAGTGGTGCATTAATGTGCCCCCGTTCAGGCATTTGGTGTTTTTAAAGCACTGGAAACACTCTGCTGCCAGAGCTGGCTGGTTTCTCCACGGACAGGACTGCTATTATTTATTACTGTGCAGTAAACCAGTGAGGAAGAGAGGACCTGGCCGCCACAAGAAGCTCTCTTCCTGTCTCATTCATAATAAATGGATGGGAGGGAATGGAGTTAGCCTTAAATTTACACCTCTGGAAAGATCCACAGTTCTGGCGATGCATGAGGGCACGATCCATGAAATTGAGGTAAATGAGAATACTGCTTTAAATCCTGAAGATGTAACTGAGAATGTAATCTGCATCGAAACTCTGGCGAAAGCGGCTTCACGTCAAAATTCAACTGCTGAAATGGATCCTTGGGGGAAAATGCCCCTAAAGCACAGAAGATTTGCTGTCATACGTGTGAAAATGAATCTGTAATCCTGTCATGCTCTTCTATATAGGTTAATTGTTGAGCCAGTGGATTGATTAGGGAGACGGACAAGCGAATGAAATCGTCCTGATTTGTTTATCGGCCGTTAAGTGTGGCTCAAAGCATACGAGACAGCACATGTCAGCAGAGTTCAGCATTTCCAGGGCCACATGGGCTGATGATATTAAATATAGTTCACTCAGAGCCCAAAGTCAGACAGTCAGAGTGGGGTAACCCAAACAACCCTGTCTAGGACAGCCCCGTAACCGAGTTCATGTGCTGTTTTCTTTGTAATACTGCCTGATTTAAAGCAGGACATGGTTTGGGGTTTGTTTTTGAGCTATTTTGTGGCACAGATCTGAAGGAGACTGAATCTGGCGTACTGCATTAACAGGAGACTTTCTTAATACAAACTGACGTCAATACGTGACATGCCATCACAGCTATGATTAGTAGAAGTTGAAAGCATTATTTGTATAAATGTATTGCATTTTGCAATGGGGATATTGCGTCAACATTAAAATATTCACTGAATATTTTAATTGTCCCCAACGCAAAACACAATACATTTACTTATTTTTATTAAAACATTTTCAGAAAGCTTATGTCATTTCATAATGCATTTTTTTGGATATTTTCTATAATATATATCTACCTTTAAATTACTAGATTTTATCAATAAATAATATAATTCAAGCACGTTCTTCACATTCTTTCAACTTAAATTCAAAATAACTCTCCAATACCTGCAATAACCAGCTCAAATCAGAAAAAAAAAAGATATATATAACATGATATTTCATGACTCTTGCCAATAGATGGTTTTATAGCTCTATATGGAGCAAATGAGCTGTTCCACTGGGTCCTAAAGACATTATACATTTTAGGAAAAGTTTTAGCATTTTTCATTTTGAGCATTTTTTAGGGTTTTCTATGTATACTGAAGTATTCCTCGCATTCCATTCATTCCTAAGGGTGATTCCAACCACATAAACTCCTCGAATCCAGTAAAAAAAAAAGTGTGTATTCATGGTTCAAGTGCAACAAAAGTCCTTGGGTCTTGGACCACTCCGATGAATACTCAAATAAAATAAAATAAAATATATTTTAAAAAAAGAGTTTCGGTAAAAAATGACCCGAGGGAATGTTGAGGGCTTTTAATCAACATTATGCTATAAATGCAGTCGATTGAGCCTAACTTGTTCTGAACCTGGAATAATCCTATAAACATTTTGAGTGTATAAAGAAACACTAGTATCTAGTCTAGAATCAAACCCTGAAGAGATGTGTGAACATCCATGCACATGAGTGTGTTAACTCGTGCATGTTTTTAACCAGTTTACCATGTTAGGGCCCCATGCATGTACACACACATATATATATCCTATATCTCTTTATATATGATTTATGATCCGTTGAGGGTAATTTAAGGAGTTGATCATACAGGCAGGACTGTGAATGCGCACTGACCTGCTTCCTTATAAGTCCACATCCTCAGATAAAGTCACCCGACCGCACAAATTCACCTCTGAGCCATGCAGGCGAAGACTTCCACTCAGCCTAATCCACGTGCACTTTAAAGATTAAGACCTAGTTCTAAAATGACACTAATGTGCATTATAACACTCATCAAAAAGAACATTAGTAAGCACAGCACATTGAAGAACGAAGACAAACGATTGAGAGAAGATAAAAACGCAGTCCCTTCACCTCAGACAGAGGTCACATCATTTTTTAAATGGAATTTCATTCCTCCCTGGTTTCCCTTTTAGTCAGGGAGCAAGTTTATGCCATTCAAATGCTATCAAAAAGCCTTAGCTTAGTCTTAGGGGGTTTTTCACATTGCTGCGGCCCGAATCCATGTGACTGTTCACGATGCCCTCTGCATCATCCCAAACGTACACGGCGCATGAGAGAAAACAGAACGCGGGTCAATATATTGTGTTTTATTATTAATTTGGAGCTATTATGCGGAGCAGAGTGAACGACAATACTGTATGTGCATCACATGATGGCGGATTTCAAAAGGACTTTCGTTTGCCGCTCTGATTGCACTCACTCTGCACAATTACCCTCACGCTCACTCACCACTGTCACCACTGTCATTCCCTAAATGTGTTTTGTTGAACTAAAGACTCATCATCAGCAAAAAAAGCATACACGTTACTTTACTTCCCGAACAAGTGCGAACCCGAGTTTGAGTTGCTTTTACATTCACATGAATCACGCTGTTCCAGTGCAACCATCAAAGAATCCTGAAATATTAGAATGATATCTGAAGGATCATGTGACACTGAAGACTGGAGTAATGGCTGCTGAATATTCCGCTTTGCCATCACAGGAATAAACTACATTTTAAAATAAAATAAAGACAGTTATTTAAAATTTTTATAATATTTCATAATATGACTTTTTCACCTGAAAAAAAAAGTTTTTCTATCTTTGATTGACTCAAAACCTGAATTTAAAGAAGAGGTTTGCTCTTACAATAATGCACTCAGTCTGTGTATCCGATTGGAATCTGATCTAAAATTATTGACTGTCCACATTGTGTATCACAACTGTTCAGATCCGATTTGTGTGTCCCATGGCGCTCCGGCATATTTCTGGAATATCTGCATTGGTTTCTGTGGCAATGACATTGCGTTGGTAGGTATACACCAAAAATGTGTATTTGAGGGTTTTGCTATATTCGAAATGTGAATGTTTTATACTTGTATGTATCTGTTTTATAATGTACTTAGAAAAGCCCAACCAGGGACAGGAGTTGAAAATTAGCATTAGCTATAAACTCTATGTGCTGTGCATCAGTTGGAGGATTTGTATTGTAACCATGTTTGACTGCATTGTCCCTGTTAAATAAAAAATAATAAAAAAATACAGATGTTGTCTTAGCAACATAGCAACATCTTTGACTATTATTAGCAACATCTGGTATTAAGATGCATTGGGGTCGATCGGATCAGAAGTAGACAACAGAGGTGTGAATTGGGTCTAAAACGTTTTGAGCTTGTCGCTTTTGACCAAGCAGCAAATGTGGAGTAGTGGTCTTGTGGCCTTCGCCTGTGCCCATCTGTGAATTCGCCCAATACCGCAGGGTGTCCCATTAAAGGTTTTATGGGTTAAATGAATGCTTATGAGCCCCCCCTTTGTGGCCAGGGTCGAAGTCAACAGCAGGACTTCACAACGCATTGTTACCCAACAGTCTAAGTGGCATTACATCATCAAAATGTGGATAAAGAGGAGGACGACAACAAAGGGCTGAGAGTATGATTTGGGACAGAGCCAATGTAGAATTTACTTAAAGTGATTTGAAATTTCACCCAAAATATATAATTATTCATCTTTTACTCACCCTAATATCATCCCACACCTGTATGACTCATTTCGTTACCTAAAATAAAGCTGAAATAAAATTAAATCAAATATAAATATTAGATGAAAAACTTCATCTGTGAAGTTTGTCTGTTGCCTTGGCAACTAACTGAAATAAAATAAGTTTATGTTTAAGTAAAAGTACTCAAATTAAAATGTAATAAAATTAAGCTAAATAGAAATATGAAAAAATAATAAGCAAAAGCATAATAATAATGATAAGCACATAATGAAATTACTAAACCTTAAACTAAAAAATAAAATTATAAAAATAAAAGCTATAAAAACTATAAAAACATCTAAAACAATGTTGGACCCCATTAACTTCCATTGTATGGACAAAACAACAGATATTTATCAACACAATATCAGTTTTCATGAGAAAGTCATACAGGTTTGGAACAATATAGGCCTTGACCATAAAACCATAGGCCCATTTCGTTTACATATTTTATTCCATATTCATCACACACTCTTCCTGAAAGAGTTCCTTCAATGCAACACTATGTCTTTTTTTCTTTTGCGCATGTGAGTGCAACAGAGTCCACAAAGCAGGTGAACTCAGTGTCATATACTTTAAAGAGATGGTTTAGAAGCTGGCTTTGAGTGGCACAGGAATCAATGCAGATATATAAGCCCAAAGGGTCCTTCTAGAAAAAACTCATCAGCTTATGTTCACATGACTGACTCTGTTTTAACACACCAACGGTGTCCTACATTTACTTTGAACAACAGACAGCATAAAATCGATAACATGAGTGCTCTATTTCCTTGTCATTTCAAATTGTCTTTATTTTTTAACCGTTGAAAAGTAAATCAGCGGGGTGTACGACATATTTAAATCAACTGTTAAGGTGCATCAGCTTTTATAAACCATAAGAATAGGTGTACTGCAGCACCTGAAACAAATGTGCCAGATGCACAAATCTCCACCTCTTTAACAGCAACATGTGTCTTATTCAAATTCAGATCAGAGCTCTGAGCAGCAAACCGTCCCAGAGCTGTCATAGCCTGCCAGGAGAAATCATGCTGTGTTTAAGTAAACCAAACACATTACCACAGCATTACAATGAGAAAAACTCACAAACCACTGAGCTTACTACCCACATATTGTTGGAATCAGAGCTGCAGGACCCGAGGCAAATCATACAGTCCATTTGCACATGTAGCCTACTTTCAGGAGATGGCTTTAATGGGAGTTTCTCTGAACACTAGCGGCTCATGGATCATCCTCGAATCAAAATAAAACACACAGGTCAGCTGCACCAACAAGAGGGGGGGAAAAGTAGCTAAGCAAGCACCGAATATGCCTAATTTTCAAACATTTGTGCTGATACTTGCACATAACTCAATATGAGACATTGGAGCAGATGTGCTGTGAGACCAGGGCCAAGTCTGCATCTCAGTGGAGAGTTAAAGTCAACGAACCTGCATTCATCACATAAAAAACATGTGAATAATATCATGGTATATGAATATTGATGCCCAGTGATTTCCAACTAGGGTACTTCAGCAGGAGCAATTATTTTTAGTTTTCATTGTTAAATATTAATAAGAACAACTAATTATAATCGGTCTTATGATTTTCTTCAGTTTCTTTTAAAAGGAAACCCATATACACTACCATTCAAAAGTTTGGGGTCTCTTATGCTCACCAAGGCTGTATTTATTTAATCAAATATTAATGCATAATACCGTTCAAAAGTTTGGGGTCAGTAAGATTTCTTTTAAAGAATACATTTATTCAGCAAGAATGCATTAACAAAAGTGACATTTATAAAATTTTCTTTTTTAAAGAAATTTATTCATCAAAGAATCCTGAAATAATGATGTATCACAGTACAAAAATATTAAGCAGCACAACTGTTTTCAACACTGATAATAAGAAAAAAAAAATTATTGGGCAGCAAATCAATATATATCATAAGACACTGAAGACTGGAGTAATGATGCTGACATTTTAGCTTAGCATAACAGGAATAAATTACATTATTACATTATAATTATAGATAAGTGTAGCCTTGATGAGCATTAGAGAATTTCAAAAATCTTACTGACCCCAAACCTTTGAACGGTAATGGTCAAAGGTTATGATGATAAATTAATGAATGAACATATGTTCTAAACATATGTTTGGACTAACAGAGGCTATAGTTAAAGGGGAAAAAAATAACGTTAGCTAATCAGTTAGCTGTAGATAAGCACTTATAATGAAGAGTTATGCTAAGAGTATTTGACTAAAGAGAGATAGCGTGTGAGTCACAGATAAGATCCTCACTGGGAAACATTTAGCCCAGTAGAGTCTGACATTCCCTGTGTATCAGAGAAGAGACAGCCGGCCCTGTGAGGAATCTCCACGTCACATCCAGTCAAAGAGTATTACATTCACTACACACCAAAGTCATCTGACAAATGTGTGTCTGCAGTGGACCTGACATTCAAAATAAAAGCCTGGTACCATCACGGTTTAGTTTATCTTTAACACGGTTTAATATAACTGATTGGACGAGACACATATGGCACTCATTCCAAATAAATGTTGTTCTTTTGAGCTTTCTATTAATCAAAGAATCCTGAAAGAAACGCATCATGGTTTCCGCAAAAGTATTAGTCACCAGGAAAAAAAAATATTTAGCAATTTTTTTTAATGCAATGTTGCATTATTTGCTATAAATGATTTATCCGTGCACATCATTAGTTTTCATGTGCCCTTAGAATCTTGAATCAAAATAACTTACCCTCCCTCTTGCAGAAGCCATCACAATAAGGAAGAAAATATCAATTTAATGCAAATTAATAGCAAACATTACAAAATCTTACCAACCCTGACTGTTTTAGTGTATATTACCTACTTCAGACACAATGCACATGCTCACACTTAATTTGGTTTATATAAAATAAAAAAACAGTACAAGGTAGCTTGAAATTAGGCTCAGAGCGGCTCAGAACTAATTTCCTGAGAGGAAGAAGCGGTCAGGACCCATGCTATAGAAAGGAGCAGCCTGTGCCTTGCACAGCTTAGTCGAGCGGTCCCACGGGTGCCTGTCTGAGAGCAGACTTGAGGAACTGATAAACTATACTCAATAGAAACAGGCGCACGTCGTTTACTGACAAATTAAAGCTGCATGATATTCCTCACTTTAAGCAGAAAAAGTCTTTGGCAAGATTACTGACGTCCACATAAGCTGCAGGGACCGCTGATGGACTCCAGGCAGAGTGGTGATGGGTGAGGAATTCTGGGTAAAGTGTTGCTCAGACAGTCAACAGAGGGCTGAGGTGAACATGGAGGGCGAAGAGCCTTCATCTGGTTTTGTCTTCTCCTCTCACTGTTTAGTATTCAAATAACCAAGTTTATGGCTGACTACCTGATTAACTGCTAATTTGTATGATATTCTCCACTATTCTTGTGCCCTTATTATGAGGGAAACTCTGATCCATTGGAATCAAAGGATAAGCTCTACAATGTGTCCCATTTAAACTTTCACTTCGACAGAAAATATGTTTAAAAAATTCAACTTAAAATACTCTTCATTTTTAGTCATACAGATAATACATCATTTGAAACTGTAATGACCTATTTTATTTGTGTAAACTCACAATAACACGTAAATGTTGTGCCTTTGTAAAACTAAGAAAACAAACAGGATGTGCCTCTCTGCCGCTGCTTAGGCGGAGTATTATATGCATGTAGGCTCATTAAAGGCTCATTATTATGATTTATTTGGCTTATTAATATGAGTCTAGTAGACTAATTGCTTAAATGAACGACTACTAGTCGACTAGAAAAATCTTTAGTCGTAGACAGTCCTAGACATCTCAAACATTAAACATGGCATATATTAATAATTATTTACTTGAATTTATTTAAATAATCATATTTTAAAAAAATCCATAGAATCAGCATAAATCTGTTAATTGTGAAAACAATAAAAATGTATCTGTTAGAAGTATGAACATGGTTTATATATGGCTAGATGTATAACGAGCAAGATTTAATTAGTTACAAATTTATAAGATTGGTTTACATATATAATAAAATTGTATTGGTAACAGAAAATATAAATTTAACCAAATTTGTCAAAGAGCGAACTTTGTCAGTGTTTACACGAGCACATAGATGACATCAAAGCTAACGCACATGGACTGTTATACTTGTAAACTTATGGGTACTAAAACATTATCAAATTAGCCAAAATAATATACAAACTTTTAAACACGTTCTTCATAAAACCATATAATCAGTGGAACCGTGGGGCCTTCACCATGTCAAGGCTCCATTCTTGTCCTTGCCATTTTCTTTTGTATGTGATCTTGCAGTCTTTTCCCACTCTCAACCAGCAAAACACTTGCCCTCTTTTGACTTTGTGATTGCTGGCAGACTGATATTAATGCCACACAAGTCTGGAACAGTAATCTGTATAGACTGCAGATTATTACTAACCCTGCAAACAGGATCAAAGTTTATTAAATGACCCAAACAGTGGGAGGAGTGTTTGTAATCTCCCCATGAACTCACAGAAAATGGAAATATGTCACAATGATTTCACAGCAGTGATCATGTCTCCCTCTATGCAGTGGCTATGAAGAATGGAATTAGGGTGGGAACGTGTCATCCTAACCGCAGTGAAATTGAGGGTGAATATGCTACTCCAAAACAGCTTTGATATCATTAGAAGTTAGAATCTAGCCCAAAATGTTTCATTTTAGCTGTCTGGTTCAACACAGTGTGAACTGTGTGAGAGGTAAGCGGAGGCATTCACACAATGGTGGGAATTCTTCTGGTCGGTGCTGCGGTATCAATGTGGCCGTGGGGGACTCAGTTTATTGTCGCTGTGGATGTACGATTACACTGCAGTGCCATTTCACCCGCAGACTGAGCAAAACACCTCAAACAGAGAAGCAACTGAGTCACATTAGATACTGCAAACAAACACTGTAACAGTGACACAAAGCTGATATATACTGCAGCCTGATGCCATAGGAGAACTCTTTTATATTCCACAATGTTCCCCAAAAATACAGTTTTCCACATTTTATTTTTAGAAAACCATTAAAATCCATAATGTACACCATACAACCAACTAAAGAACTGTAAAATTATTCTATGGGCCCTATTTTAACGATCTAAGCGCATGGTCTAAAGCGCAGGGCGCAAGTTCACTTAGGGCGTGTCCGAATCCACTTTTGCTAGTTTAGCATGGTCTAAAAGGGTTGTCCCTATTCTCTTAATGAGTAATGGGTGTGTTTTGGGATTTACGTGCATTAAACCAATCAGAGTCTCGTCCCTTTAAATGCCAGTTGCGCTCGCGCCATGGCGGATTCGCTATTTACATGACGGAATTTGATAGTGGAAAGACCGAAGCCGTCTCCAGAGTGCAAACGGAACTGCTCGTGCGCAAGGTTAAAGTGCGCAAGCAGACCATCTACTGGACAAGCCGGATTCCACCATATCTTTATGTGCACAATAATAATCTTTTACATTGTAATCCTTTTGATTTTAATATTTGGCATGTTTGTGTGCTGCTGTGCGTCCCTGTGTGTTTATATAAGCAGAGTGTACGCACGTTGTGGACCCGCCTATAGGCGCACATTACTAACGCACTCTTTAAATAACAAAAAATATATATTGTGCCACTGACTTTAGACCAGGTTTGGTCAATGGCGCAGTCTATATCTGTTGCCTCAAGATAGTAACGCTCCAACAATGCGCCAGAACACACCTCGTTTTCAGACCAGCACACCCATGGGCGCACAAATGGGCGCAAATGCATTTGCTATTTAAACAACGTGGCGCAGGACGTGAAAATTATAACTGCGTCGGACTGAAACTAGCAAAAAACACTTGCGTCGCGCCTGGCGCTGCATTGCGCTGGGTGTAAGATAGGGCCCTATTATGCTGAAAAAGAACCATCAAAGAACCTTAAAATCTAAGTTAATGTAAATGGTAAAAAACCTGTAGAGATGTGGCCCTCATTTGAATATCTAGAGAATTAACACTCACAACAGGTCTTGTCAAACACCACCCATCTCTTCACATATTTTTTGCATAGCAGAAACCAGAATATGACACTGAGGTACGTGGGGAAAGAATATTGTATGCCTGAAGCAGGCTATCATACAGCAGAGCAGTACAATTGTGGTTTATGTAAAAAGGTGTAAATGAAACACTGTTTGTTTTATTGCCGTCAGTTGTAATAGTGCCTGAGGGGCTGCAAACCCCCCGTTCCGTCGACGTGTTAACCAGATTAGCAGAGCAATTGTTGGATTATGAAAAGCAAAGGCGTAGCTTAGTGTAATACTGTACATTTGGCTGAATTAACCATTAAATGGCATGTCATTCAGTTTCTTGGTGAGGAATAATCATTTATGAAAATTAAGCAACAAGCGTTCATTTAGACACTTCAAACTCTCTCTCTATCACTTGACCTGGCTCACACTGGGCGGTCACAAGATTCTGCAATCAAGACAAAACACCCCCCAGGGAAAATACGGACACACATCTGCTCCTCTTCCAGCATGGAAACTCAAGACTTTAATGAAAGTGCTTTTGAGAAGAACTGAGACTTTCTATTTCTGGCTCTGAGACAAGTGAGAAGTGCTTGTGCATTTCACACAAATAGTGAAAGCAGAAGAGAAGAGGCTTTGCAGAAGCATAATATGTTTTTGGGTGGTGGGTGACACATCCTGTGAGACTGTTTCCACCACACGCTGCCCGTTCTATAGCGCATCTGCACTTTCAGGCGTCCTTTACACATATAAACGCAGGAAAGTACATGATAAGCCCTTCATGGAGTCAAATGTGTCATGGTGCATGCATTGACATGATAGAGGGGAAACAAGAAAATGAAGAAAAGAAAAAAAACTTGCATCACAATAAGTGTATTGTGATTGTCAAAACATTTGGTAACTAAACAGAAATGTATTAAGCTTAGTGACAACATGTTATAATGTTTACATTGTACAATGACTGGTAGGCTACTGTTTTTATTATTGCTTGACACAAATTTCACAATTCAATTCTTGTGACTTGATTCCGATGCTGAATGCGTGAGACTTGGCAGCCCCGCTATTATTATCAATGTTGAAAACAGTTGTGCTGCTTAAAGGGATAGTTCACTTTGAAATTAATTTTTGGTATGTTTTAGCTTACTTCAAGGGCATCCAAGATGTAGGTGTCTTTTTTTCCGCAGTAGTTTCAATTTTGATATTTTTAGGTCAAACCGTTCTTGTCTGTCAGTCATATACAGTAATGCAGGTCTATGGTCACCACTTCAAAGAGCATGCACAGAGTCCAAATTAAAACACAGCCATGTCCAAGTGATCTGATCTGACATGTACACAGACTGGTGCATAGATATATACACTAGATGTCGCCTTAAAGACATTCGTTCCAATGAACTGCCGTAGACAAGGCGACATCTAGTGTATATATCTATGCACCAGTCTGCGTACACGTCAGATCAGATCACTTGGACATGGATGTGTATAAGAGGTAAAAACGATATAAATACTGTTCGTTTTCTCACACAAACCGCTCGTTTCGTGTCTTAGGCCATCAATGTGTACTTACGATGGGGAATTGTTTAATTTGGACGACGGGGAATTGTTTTAATCTGGACTCTGTGCATGCTCTTTAAGACAGTGACCATAGACCTGCATTATATGACTGACAGACAAGAACGGTTTGACAAGAACGGCTAAAAATATCAAAATTGAAACTACTGCGGAAAAAAAGACACCTACATCTTGGATGCCCTTGAGGTAAGCTAAAACATACCAAAAATTTATTTCAAAGTGAACTATCCCTTTAATATTTTTGTCGAAACCATGACACCTTATTTTAGGATTTTTCGATGCACTTACAAATGAATGAATGTCATTGCATGAGATACAAACTATTAAACAAACATAGTTCTTTTATTCTCAAATATTTTGTTTGAAAATAGTGTTTTTGTTGTCCAGCTTCAAAATAAATGCCAATTGGATTTTATTCTATCATGCATTGATATTCATTTACTTTTAAAATGTCTAAATACCTTTTGAGGTCACTATATTATAACAAACTATTTTGGTAACAATTTAATTACACTTTTTTTAACTACACATTACAAAAAAAACTTACAAACCAGTGGGTCAAGTTTGAGTGGCTAACATAACTATGTTAGACCCTTCTGGTAATTATCATAACTCTATTGACAGGCATTCCATATTTGTTTTCACATGCATTTCAATTGCAAATATTTTACATTATTGTAGATGTTTACTGGTAGATTTTTTTTTGGAGAGCTATTAAAAGTGCAAAATAGACATGGTGCTGTCATGACATCATATATTCTCCAGGTATTAGAGTACATATTGTGACCTCCCAGTCAGTAATTACACTAAAAACCAGTTATTGATGCCCAACACTAGGGCATATAGTCTCTTAGTTCAGTGAATATTTCAGTGTAGAATATTTGATTGCTACGGGTCTAGTCTGGGTTGAACCCAAACCATTTCTGTCAGTCTAGGGATGCCATGAAATTAGGATTTGTTTGTAAACAAACTCTCATTAACCATTTCTAATGTTCAAACTTAAGAAAGTTTCAGTTCAGAGCGTTTCTCACGTGTCGCTCCAGTTTTTTCTTCCTCCAACTGTTCTGCGATCAGCTACGGACAGTATGAGTGCTGAAATGAGGTCAGCGAACCGTGACGAGGTGACAGCGCTGTTTGAAATGTCTGTAGCTATTGCCCCCGGCTCACAGTGCACCATTTATTTCCCTCCATCACAGGAAAAGTCACATCCCATCTCTCTTAGGACAAAGCAGAAAATGAGAAAAACATCCAAATTGCAGCTGACGTGGGTAGCGGTGGCTGTTTGAGACATCGGTGCTACCTAGGCTGACGGTCATTGGCTTGTCTGTCACCATGCCAACCCTGAGAGAACATAATGAGACCAAAATACTGCTCAAACTGGCATCTCTTCTCATTTCACATAATTTGTCTTACTATACGGCCACTGGCGCAAGGAAGTATAGGGTAATGCCAGCACAGAAAGAGAGAGTTGCTCTATTCTTAGAAAGGAAACCTGAAGAATTTTCGTTGATCAACATATCAGCTCTGTTCACTGACGCAAAAGGGGCAGTGTTGGTTTCCCCTCAAATATTTTTAACACAGCCTATGTTTTCACTTGCCTATGCTTTTTCACATATTTTTACATGAACGCTGATGTGACATGATACTACCACATTAAGGTGTGGAAAAGCTCAAAGCATGCTAATTTTGCACATTAATATCCTGCAAGGGAATATGTGCAACTGCTGAATGCAGGTAACGCCGTCGCTTCAGTCATAAGCAATCCATCTATATCTAGAATACACATTGGCTCACTTGACAGAGCCTTCCACAACATTACCACTTAACCAATTACGAGCCAGCAGGAACATAGATCAATAGATGACATCCGTGACAGTAATGCAATAACCTAAGCAGGATGCAGCCGAAAAGAGAGTGGCACATCTTCATTCAACAGTAAGGCATCATCTTTAATCTCGATTCCCACATGGCCACCAGCAAATCTAGCTCGATTTCTATAACTCATGTTTCTTCAATACATGTAACATGCAAGCAGACTCCTGTTGCTTTGACAAGCTAAATGCAGGAGCAGCAGCTACGCCATGTGTTTACATTTGCATAGAGACAGTGGCTCTTTCAGCTACCTCCTTTCACCCATCAAGGGCTTCAGACAATGTCATTACATTGACCGAAAGACTGCAATACAATGAACAAGAGCCGTTACAAAAACCTCACCGAGGCAGAATGTCACTCGCTGCATGAGTGTCAATTGACGTCAAGCTCAAAACGTCCAGCAAAACACACACTACTTATGACATTGGAGGTCCAAATGTGAGCGAGTCTTACCGTTGGTGGAGTGAAGGCTCTCCAGACTCCAGTAATGTGACATGACCCCTCGCACTGCTCTAACCCCTCCGGCCAGTCCCAGAGCGGGGCTAAAGCCTGAGTCAGAGCCAGGTGACTGCTCTGAGCTGCCACCACTGCAGCCACCTCCTGCCAGCGGGACGCCCACCTCACCGGCACTGTGCTGGGTGCGCATGTGAAAGCACAGCGAGAGGAAGAAGGGTGGCGTCGCTTCGGGCAGGTGTCGGGTCCAAAATCGAGTCTCAGAGCCTCGTGTATGTGGCGTAGCTTCAGCCCTCCTCTGTCATTCCTCACTCGCTCTCCTGCTCTTTTACTTTCACTCTTGGATGCACAGTCTCAAAGAGCTCACGGCTCAACACAGACGCCCAGGCACACAATCAGTCTTCTCTCTCTCGCGAGCGCACACGCATACAGTCACAGGCTGGCATCACCGGGGATCGTCTAAGGGGAGGAGGACTCATACGACATGCATGACTCAATGCGAAACGCCTGCTCTGGCATTGAAAAGAACCGCCTTCCTCCTCCCCTGCAATCCCCCCTTGAGCCCCCCTCCACTGTTAAAGCCAAGCTGTTAGTAAACCAAAAGACAGCGCCTGGAGAGAGCACTAGCGATGTCGAGAGTTGCAAACACCTTCTAAGAATTTAACCCATAATTAGCTGAGTCCGCACATAAATGACAAGCCCAAAAATGTATGCAATTTATCACAAACAAAGAGTGCTTGCGCAGCACGCTGATCTGATACAAAAAGACGTGATTTCCACAGAAATGCTCAGAATCTCTGGAAACTATGAATAGAAAGGAATGTGGTTTGTGTGAGGCCATTCTCATTAGACTCAAAGTTAAGAATCTTGACCTGGGTGAAACTTTGCAGCTGGACTATACTTTACATAACAT
The DNA here is from genome assembly GCF_965113295.1 of Leuciscus leuciscus. Classification (NCBI taxonomy): domain Eukaryota; kingdom Metazoa; phylum Chordata; class Actinopteri; order Cypriniformes; family Leuciscidae; genus Leuciscus; species Leuciscus leuciscus. Next base: position 22,391,987 of record NC_138730.1, on the reverse strand, counting down.
GGGAGCTGGAGGCAGAACAAAGATAAAACTCAGGGGAACATTCCTCACTAGGGGTGCAACGGATCAAAAAACTCACGGTTCGGATCGTTTCTCGGATCGGAGTCACGGATCGGATCATTTTTCGGATCAGCAAAAAAAAAAAAAGTGCACAAGGCATAATATCTTCTTTTTAACATAATTAATGAAAAACAACTTAAAATGCAACATAAAAAGGCATCTCCTTCCTTTAAACATGGACCAATGCTTTATGTGTTTCCACTGTCATATAGGGCTGTCAAAATTGCTAAAAAATGACGTTCGAATATTCCCTCTAAAAAACACATATTCGAATTATTCGAACATCTGGTTGCGCATTTTGTCAATGACGCGCATTAGGCCTATGTCAATAACAGGACAAATTAATACAAAGAGACATATAACTACTTGTATATGTAGTTCATTTAAGTTTAAACATATTTGACAACGTATTACCTTGCTCGCTCGCACTCGCAGGCACTCTTTCTCTCTCGCCGTCACCCATGCTGCGTTCACACCAAACGTGAATAGAGCGTCTGGCGCGAGTGATTTCAATGTGAAGTCAATGTAAAGACGCGTTACGCACGTCTGGAGGTTTTGCGGCGCGAATGAGGCGTCACGCTCTCTACGGTTCATAACGCTCGCCATGACCACGCTGTGTGTGGACTGAACATGCGCACAACTTTTTTTTTCATAAATCAATCCGCGGATCACGTGAGTGCCGAACCGAAGATATTGATCCGAACGGATCACGGATCAATGATGATCCGTTGCACCACTATTCCTCACATTCCTGTATATGACAGATCTGATCTGCCACTGGTTAAGATCAGGGGTTTTCCAACTAGTGTCTGGGGACCCGTGGAAAAGTTCAAAAGTTCAGAAAAACAGTGTAAAAAATAAATAATAATAATAATATGATGATGGTTATTATTACATTCTGTCCCCAGAATGTGTCTGAAGTTTCAGCTCAAAATTCCGCACAGATCAATTATTGTACTATGTTGTAAATGCCCATTTTTGAGTGAAAGGAAAAACAAGCTGCTTTCGTGCATGTATCTTTAAATGCAGATGAGCTGCTGCTCCCCATCCCGTTTTCCAGAAGAGGGCGGAGCCTGTACGGCTACAGATACTCAAACTAACAAAACATCTGTTTGGTTTTGATTATCATATCTATCCCGCTCACGCTCACGTGACATTGCAGTTCTTCATCATCATGAAAGTTTATCATCTGCATGCGTTTTAAAGCCATATCAGTCTATACTTCTGATATATGGTTTTCAGAGCGCACACACTCAAAGCACACACACAGAAAGCTGGGTATCAGACGGCGCGTCTCGTGACCATGAGTATTAAACAAATTTCTCTTCCACGTCTTATTGCGCTTAAACTGTCAAATACACACAAGGCTTTGTCAAAAACACACAAAGTTCACATAAACACAGTTGGTTATGTCTGTGAACGTGAACAGCAAGTAAAGAAATCGCATGTGTATATTAGATCTGTGTATTAAATTGAAACCAGCGTAATATACAGTACCTACTGCTATACATGCTGTTAATATGAATCAAACAACAAAAGAAAAACAGAAAATTACTAACAGAAAATAACTTTAGTAACTTTAATGAGCTGTTATTAAACTGCTGTTAAATGCTCTGGCGAGGAGATAAACATGGCGGACTGTGTACAGCTCAAAGAGGGCAGGGTCTATGCTAATAAGGAAGAGTCCGTCAGCAGTCGTGGGCGGGGCCTAAGCATATGTGACGTCACAAAAGCTACTATCTGCAAACGGCTTGTTCTGATTTATGGGGATTAAAAAAAGAGGAGTGGGTGGATTTTTAACATTATAGGGTGGTTGTGTACATACACTGCCGACACACATTTATGTTCAAACACCATGTAAAAGTGAATTTTGAATAATAGGCCTTTAAAGTAAATAAATAAATATCATAAATATTATAAATAAAAAGTAACTGAGCCAAGTATATATACATCCCCTGGTTTACATCACACACACTTAAAAATCCAATTGGACTATTAGCCAACAAACTACAAATGGTCATATTAGTATTCCTAAAAATGCACAAGAAAATGTGTTAAAAAAAAAACAACAGTTATAAATGCAAATAGGTCGAACAAACAGGTTTGAATGTCCCTTCAATAATTTCACGCAGGCATTGTTTGAAAGTACAGGCTCATATTGTGTTTCAGAAGGAGTAAACTCACCTAGAGGAGCAACTTGTCCATGTGCCTCTTGTGCTGGTGTGCTGAGATTCGATTCTGTGGAGAGCAGCATGTATCGGTGTTAGTTTCTCTCATGAAGTGCTCCTGAACTCAAAACACAAACTAAGACTCAAGTTCTACATTTGCATAACCGCAATAGGAATGCTGCATTGGCTTGTCATGCAGTGTACAGAAAGGTTGTAGAGTGGGCATGATGTCGGCAAGGGGCAAAATGAGGTTATTGTGTCTTTCTCCTCATAGGAATCCATATTACATGAGGCAAGGCATTTACAGAGGCCTTGCAAAACACACAGAGCATGTCATGGCAATAAGACATCAATAGTGGGAGGCGTATTTTACATAAATAAAACAAAACAAGAGTAAAAAAGATCGAGAAGTCTCAGTTCAGATCAGAGATCCAGAGCAAAATGCACACTTAAATGTATAACTGGCTCAGATTTAGTCAGGGTTTTATGTTGATCATGGAAACATAATGCTTGCAAAAGCAAGCAAACAACACAGCCAACTCAAGGTCAGCCAAAATCTATTTAATAGTAGCTTACAATCAAAGGCTACACTTCAACTCTCAACTCGATTTCCTAAATCCAAGTCTCCTTTTAAAAGTGTGCATTTGTGAGTGTCTGTAAGGGTGGGGGTTATAAGCCCACGCCAGGTCTACCTCTATGCTCAGAGAGTGAGAGAGAAAGAGAGAGTGAGAGAGTGAGTGAGAGAAGGCCTGGCGCCAGTGAGTGGGTGAGAAATAATCAGCAGGATTGTTTGGCAGAAAGGGAGAGGATCAGCACTGAAGGCCTCTGAGCTCCACGCTCCGTGCATTACCGCACAAAGATAGCCTCTGTGCTCCTGATACGTGCACACACGACTGAATAAAGCTTCTCTTTAAGAAATTGCACATTGTAGGTGGAATTCATCACTCTTCACAGATGTATTGTTTGTTTGCGGCTGCAGAGGAGCGAAGACCTCCACAGGTTTATGTCCAGGTATCTCAATCCAACTGGGCCATGTTTGATGATGAAAGACAATAAATTTACATCACAGACATCTGTGAGTCTCTGGGCTCCGATTGTCACAAACAAAACTATAAATATCTCACAGAGGGTTATCAAAGGTTGCAGAATGAAGGAAACCATTGCCCCCTGGAGGAAACTAAAGTACACTCAGACTTGGAAGGAAAGATTTAAGAAGTCAATATACTGTGTCTCATAATAAAAGGTTGTGGTGCAATGTATAGCAGGTTTAAATGTCAATTTTCCTTACCTGAAATAAATGCATAATGAGGCCAGCCCAAAAAGTCTAGTCCAACGGGTGTGCTCTGGGAGAAGAAGTGGTCTTTGAGGGGAACAGAGGGGAATTGCTCCGGAGAAGTGAGAGAAAGTCTAGCGCGCAACTATGGATGAGACAGAAACAAACCCATTATGAAAGAAAAAAAAACTCACAATTATTAATAAAAGTTTTAATGTAATAATAATAATAATAATAACACATGCCCATGATAAAAAAAAAAACTGTTTTGTCTTTTTTTTTTATGACTCAAATTACTCTGAGCTCATCTGACAAACATTGATTTTTGTGTATTCAGGCAAAACACAAGAAACGGAAGACAAGTCAGAAATCCTAAAGAAACTACAAGGGAATGTTTCCAGGTGTACAATACAGGAAGAAAGCAGAACAGGAGAAGAAGAGGTGCAGCGGGAGATGCTAATGGCTCGGTGGTTCTCCATTTTCGAAGATTTCCTTACTTTCTTGTGCTTCTCAGATCTTGGCGTGCTAAGGTGGCGCAAACTTCGCTGCATGCTAAGCTTCTTTTTATGGGTGTTCTCCACGTCAGTCAACGTTTCTAATGAGCATGAGCGTAGATGTGCTACGGTCGAATTGTTCTTCCTTTCCAGGTCAAGCGCCACCTCTCTGATGCCCTGAAGAGACATGGTCCAACCGTAGAGGTCTGAGATGGGTCTGGGTGCAGCGGTACCCTGCTCTCTGGACTTCACCCGAAGCACACATGCATTTCCTTGTTGTCTTCTCTCTGCTGACTGGATGGCTGGATCAGCACTCCGCTGTACATGCTTTGAGTGCAAATTTAGGTGGTTATTGTACATGTGTCTTTTGATGGATGTCCACTGAGAGATGAAGTTTGTCAAATGTTGACTTTTGGTAATGTTAAGAAGTTAAATGTATACATAAAGCAAGATATTTACACTGCATCAAATTGTTACTATTCTTAACAAGAATTTTATACTATCATTCGAAAGTTTGGGGTCAGTAAGATTATTATTTTTTTAATTATAAAAAAAAAAAAAAATTAGTACTTAGAGGCAAGGATGCGCAAAAATGATCAAAATGAAGTAAAGACATATGTTAAAAAAGATTTCTATTTCAAATAAATGCTGTTTTTTCCCCCAAAAGAATCCTTATCAAATGTCTCACAGATTCCACAAAACAAATTAAGAAAAACAACTGTTTTCAACATTGATATAATAAAAAAAATTTGAGCAGCAAATCATCATATTAGACTGATTTCTGAAGGATCATGTGACACTGAAGACTGGAATAATAATGCTGAAAATTCAGCTTTGCATCACAGGAATAAATTACATTTTAAAATATAGTCAAATAGAAAACAGTTATTTAAAATTTTATTAATATTGCAAATTATTACTCCTTTCAAAAACATTCAAAAGTGTAAACTCTTGTCTGTACAATAACATTTGTTGAAAAAAAAATTATAAAAAAAAAATCATACAAACCCCAAACTTTGAAACTGTTGTGTATAAAAAAGTTCAATAAAAGTGAAAAAAATGTACAATGCATTAGACAAAATACTGTTATATTCAAGATACAACCTATTAAAAACAATTCTTAAAAAGTGTTACTTCAAGGAGAAAAAAAAGGAAAAAAATGGGGAACAAATGTCAATCTCATTTATAATTTTGCAGTGTAGGCTACACTTATTGAAAGGGTGCAGTACATTATTGTGCCATAGATGCAGCATACAAGCAATGTGATCATCCTTGATTCCTTGTAAGCCACTAGATGGCAGTATATTTGAGATGTGCACACATTTCATAGAAAGCTCTTTAGTATTGTGACTTAAACATATAACAACCCTTGTAATTTCCTGGCTGGCCAGCTCAATAACAGAAAGCAGGAATGCATTTTGAAAAATGCACCATAACAATCCACATTTGCTTTCATGTGTGAAGAAGAGTCTTGGGAAAACTCAAACTTGAGTAGGATTACCATATACAAATAGCAAAATACAGAAAGTAAGAAAATCATATAGCACTCCTGCCTAAAAATTTTCAAAGGACACATTAAGCTGTTCTAACATCATTAACTTCATAATTTACTTTGACTTACCTCTGGTTTGTTTATCAGGGATGCTGAATTCAGGCTATTCTGAGAATGGCTGTCTGAACTGCTGTCCTCTAGTAAGTATTCAGAATCAAAAGACTGGGTTGTAGTGAGTTGCGCTGTCCTTGGTTTCAGAGATGTCGGTCTCTGAGGTGGATCGGAGAGACCATCAGTGCTCACTCCCTGACCGAGCGAGCAGAGAGAGGACGCAACAGATCTCGAGGGGTAACGGAAGCTCCTCCGGTGTGTCCAGCCCAGAACAGGACTGTGAGGTTTGGGGCTCATGGGCCTTGTCGGACTATCAGTGTTCTCGAAACAGCTGAGAGACCTGGTCCAGATAGGTGACATCTGGGTTGCGAGTGCAAGAACAGTGGGGTTTACAGGTGACTGCGACCTATCCTCTACATTGGACTCACAGCCATCTACTGAGGCCTGATCAGAATCTGAGGAAGTGGCATAAGGCAGCTCACCTCCTTCCAGACATGTACTGTCTTCAGACTGTTCCTGAGGTGCAGTTTCCAAACTCTGTGGGTCAAAATGGCATGTGTTCCTTAAACTCTTTTGGGAAACTGGTGAGCTGTTAAGTCTGGACCTGTTCTGAGGAGCACAGAAGGCACTATCAATAGGGCTCTGATGTGTGGACTTGTCACAGACCGTCCCAGGAAGCGATAGAGTTCTTTTGTAAAGTTCTGCTTCCTTAAATTGTTTCATCTTCCTCCAGGACTGCTTGGTTTTCACCTCCTCATTCTCAGACTGCACGATCTGTTCCTGGTTGTCCCTCTCAGGACATCTGGACTCAAAGAGGCTAGACAGAGACTTGTGAGCCATTGCGAGCTTCAGGCGTAAGTTTAAGTTATCGGTACTCTTGCTTCTTTTTTGTTGCAATCCCTCTGTCGTTGGGGAAGCTCTAAAAGTCTGTGCATCTCCATCTTTGTGCTGTTGCAGCTGATAAAAATTTTGGGATTGTGTATATTTCTCTCTATTCAGCAAATTAAAAGCAAAAGCCTTTTCAAAAATGTCGTCATTGGAGTGGTCAGAAAGCTTTGTAATGTCTGTGAGATGATCTGTACTTTGTGAAATATGGGTCTTGTACAGCGAAGTTTGGGAATTGTTACGTGTGAGAGACCTACTGTACTTTACTTCGTCCCGTTCATCTCCATCCACATTGGAGTCCTTAACTTCCGGATCAACCTTGTTACTACCTTTGTGTTCTCGTTTGGTCTTGCGGAATGAGGGCATTCGAGAAAAAACAGAAAACATAGAGCCCTTCCCTGATTGGGTTCTCTTATTTCTCGCAGAACCACGAAGACTAGATGATGACTGAGTGCTGTCCTCCGTCTCCTCGCTATTAGTACTGAAGTCAAGGTCTTGTGACACAGAACTGGAAACACTATGGCCATCACTGCTATCAAACTCATTTGATAAAGAGCTCATTGTTTCTCCAGCATCTGGTTCATTCATGACAACGGCTCCATTGGCTTTTGTACGCATGGCAGAAATGTTGTCATGTGGGCGGTTTGTAACGTCATCAAAAGAGCTCCATTTCTCATTCAATACACCTTCTGATAATGGACTTCCTTTCTGTTCCTCCTCCAGTCCATTCTCCAACACAAATGAGCTCTCCAGTGAACGGTCTGACTCCAAAATAGCTTCTAAATTAGTGATGGGTAAAATTCGACAACATGTAACAAATGCGCCTTCGATCTTAGAGTTGTGCAGTTGCAAAGATTGCTTAAAAAGAGGATCAGACTTTTCACATAAGGAATCAGTGATTTCAGGAGAGTTTGTTGTGAATGTTTCAAGTCTTCTCTCCATGTTTTCTAATGCATAAGTATCATCGACCTTGAGAGAGCCACTCAGTGGTAATTTGCTTTCCTCTTGGGCAAGCTCTGGGTGTTTGTGTGCAAGCAAATGGACAATATGTGAAAATTCACAATTTGTAGAGTCTGAATTAACCTCACCATGTGTGCTGTAATGGTCATCTGTGTTTGGGGGACTCAAGATTTGCAACACTCCAGTACTGCTCTGACTGATGCCGCATGTGCCCTTGAACTGAAATCCTCCCGCTGTCTGCTCTCCCTCCACTGAGGACGAGTGCAGCTGGCACTCCTTCCCATTATGGAAATCACAGAGCTGCTTTTGTGTAACATCTTTGTGGCTGCCACATGCATTGAAGTCTGATGGTTTCTGAACATTACCTTTGCTGTACATTACAATATTCATTTCCGGTGCTTTGAAGGAGGTAGCCCAACCAGCAGGGGCACTAAAAGATTCACTATCTTTGCAATCACCGCCCTTTGAGACTAAACATCCAGCATTATTAGTAGATCTGCTGTATTTTTGCAAAGAACTAGGCAAAGACATTTGTACACTTGAGGCACAATCTGCTAAAGTTATGGCTTTAATGTTATTATTTGTGTCTGAGCTGTCTTCATGGTTTCTACTGTTCAGCTGAGAATAATCAAAAGGAGTGAAAGGATCAGAACATGCACTAGACAAAATATCAACATCTGACTCAATTGTTTTAACTGACTCATTTTGCCTTGTTTGTTTGTCAGATAGGGTGTTGGGTTGGTGAAATTGTTTGGAGGTCTCTGTATATTCTGTAACGCAATGCGCTAATTGTTTACAGTTCATTTGAAGGCCATCACTGAGGTCACAGCAAACATCTGTAGGGCACACTGGAGATTTTTCAGACGAAATCTCAAACAGACTAGCCAAAGATTCGACAGGACTATCTACTGGACACCCATCGGATTCAGCTGTCTTCATGTCAGGACGTGCAACACTCAATGACTTGGGCCTAGTGTATTCTATGCATCCCAAACTGTCAGAGTAAATTACTGACTGTTCTGTTGAGGGAACTATTGTACATTCTTTCTGGTACCCTTTAATATTGTGATGCATGTTGCTATCCTTCTGTGTTCGTTGTAAAATGTCACCATCTTTATTATCAAAACTTTCAGCGTTAACACAAACTTGTGTTTCAGTGAATTCACCCTGTTTGATAAAATTAATTCTACTATTAGGGCACTGATGGGTTTTGTAAAAATCTGACTCAGGCTCATGGTCCTCCAAATATGTTTGCCCACTGTCCTGCAAACAATAACTGTCCATGTGATATCTACTAACTGAGTAATCTTCTTTTTCACTGTGCATTTGTAATACTGGGCAATTTTGATGAACGCAATGAGTTCTGGCCTGCAGAGCTAACTGTTCTGATGTCCAGTCATTGATCGTTTCAGCAGAAGTTGCATTAGGCACATTTGAGAAAGCTCTCTCAGCTGCAAAACACTCCTCCGAAACAACAGGAGTGTCAGTTAAGTCCTGCTTTTTGAAATTTAGACTTTCATTCTTTTCAAAGTTCAAATCAAGTTCTTTGTCAGTGTCCTTTGATGAATGCCTTCCAGATGTTTTCAATGATTGACTGACTTCACAGTCCATGCAAATGTCCATGCAGTCCTGCTTTAATTGTCCCTTTTCATAAGCCACTGTGTTTGAAATAAAACCAGCCTTAATGAAATCAACCTGTGATAGTCTGTCTTCCACTGAAGACTGTAGTTGGCTGTGTTCCAGTGAAGTATTTGATTGGCTGTTCTCTATGGAGTTCTGGGATTGGTTTTGTTCTGAATCATGTGATTTCCTGTGCTGTACAGAATCCTGTGATTGGCTGTGTTCTACTGAATTCTGTGATTGCCTGTGTTCTGATGAAGTGTGACTGTGTTCTACTGAGGCATGTGATTGGCTGTGTTCTGATGAAGTGTGACTGTGTTCTACTGAGGCATGTGATTGGCTGTGTTCTATTGAATCCTGTGATTGGCTGCATTCTACAGAATCCAGTGATTTCCTGTGTTGTACAGAATCATGTGATTGGCTGTGTTCTGATGAAGTGTGTGACAGACTGTGTTCTACTGAATCCTGTGATTGGCTGTGTTCTATTGAATCTTGTGATTGGGAGTATTCTACTGAGTCCTGTGATTGGCTGTGTTCTGATGAAGTGTGTGACAGACAGTGTTCTACTGAATCCTGTGATTGGCTGGGTTCTATTGAATCTTGTGATTGGGAGTATTCTACTGAGTCCTGTGATTGGCTGTGTTCTGATGAAGTGTGTGACAGACTGTGTTCTACTGAATCCTGTGATTGGCTGTGTTCTATTGAATCTTGTGATTGGGAGTATTCTACTGAGTCCTGTGATTGGCTGTGTTCTGATAAAGTGTGACTGTGTTCTACTGAGTCATGTGATTGGCTGTGTTCTATTGAATCCTGTGATTGGCTGCATTCTACAGAATCCAGTGATTTCCTGTGTTGAACAGAATCCTGTGATTGGCTGTGTTCTGATGAAGTGTGTGATTGACTGTGTTCTACTGAGTCCTGTAATTGGCTGTGTTCTATTGAATTCTGTGATTGGGAGCATTCTACTGAGTACTGTGATTGGCTGTGTTCTATTAAATCCTGTGATTCTGAGCATTCTACTGGGTCCTGTGATTGGCTGTATTCTACTGAGACCTGTGTTTGGCTATATTCTACAGATTCCTGTGATGGACTGCATTCGACAGAATCCTGTGACTGACTGTGTTCAATTAAGTTCAGTGATTGCCTGTGTTCTACTGAATTCTGTGATTGGCTGCATTCCATAGAATCCCGTGATTGACTGTGTTCTACTGAATTCTGTGACTGGCTGGATTTTAATGAAGCTTGTGATTGGATTTTTTCTGTGGAGTCCTGTGAATTGCTGTGTTCTATTGAATTCTGTGATTGGCTGTGTCCTGTTGACTCTTCAACTTTCTGTTCAATAGGCTTCTCAACTAATACAGACTCATATTTAGAAAGATGCCGTGAGACAGATAAACTGATCTCATTGTCATCAACATTCAGCTCATCATGTTGAGTGTTTGATTTATTATGTTCAGCATCTGTACTTTTCACAACGGATGCAATTTCAGTGTTACTAGTGTCAATATCATTTTGCTGTAACTCTTTCTCACTTGTAAACTGTATGTGCGGCTCATTGTATCCTGATTGAGTGTCCATGATATTTTTGTTGATTTGTTCTAATTTTAATTTTCCATCAAAGGTGTCAGCAAATTGGGACTTGGCTCCATCACTGTCTGTTAAGGTGAATAATGAGTCTTTAGCACTTGGCTCAGAGAGTGTTTGTGGTTCTACAGTGTCCTCTAATTCCAGTAGAGGTGTTACTACATAGGATAGGCCATTACTTGAAGAAGAATCAAGTCCAGGTCCCGCTGGAGAATTGCTGATAACCTCCCCACAATCTGGACCACCTTTAGCATCAGACATTCCAGTGCCATCAACCCACATGTGTATCATCTCCGTATTTCCAGTCTGTGTTTGCAATTGCTCAGTGGTCCAACTGTGACTGTCAAAAACAGCATGTTGGCTTTTTGCTAAAGAGGGATTTATCTCTCTAACTGAAGGAGAGGGTTTGACTAATGGAGAGTGTGAATCCAGATGACCCACAGAGCAAGAGCCGGTCTCATAGCTGAGTGACATCCTGCAGCCGTCCTTAGTTTCATGATTGGGGTCAGAGAAAGTGTCACTGTGCCACGAGTTTGTGTCAAAATACTCCTCTTTTGTGTCCTGTGCTGCTTCAGGAACCGGCTCACACCATTCCTGATGGTCATGTTGCTCTCCACGGTCCTCCTGCTGAGACTCCCCATCTTCCAGACAGCCTGCTTCACTCCCAGAGTCCTCTAGAGCTGGGGCCTAGGAGGAAAAAGAGAATATGTGCATTGTTTTCCTGTTCTTAACAAAAAGGGGATTTGGTCTCACTTAATTGAAGTAAACAGTTTATAAGTTACATCAGTGAGGCAATTCAAAAGAAGAGTTAAACAATCTGTTGAGTATTTTTATTTTTTTTGATCTGCAATCAATTTAACTCTAAAGAGCAGCATATGTTTGTGAAGTTAACCACATAGGTATGATAATCATTCAATTACATCTTACATTCTTTCCCCCTTACACCTGGAACTAATGTGTCACTCAACCATGCCCTGCTTCATGTAGTTAAATCAAAGCTCTTTAGAGAGCATCTGCTTTTATGAAGCATTTGAACCATTAACTAATTTGTTCAAGGGATAATTTCCAATGAACAAAATTGTGCATGATGATGAACAGACTCAGATGTAATAACACGGAAGAGCATAACAGATTGTATGAGTCATTAAAATCATATTAGCACAAACAACAGAGAACAAAAATTTAAACAACTGATGGAAAAACGAATCAAAAGTAGATGTCAGCAAAACAACAGACTGCATATACTATAAATCAAACGTTATATCAGTCAATGCAGAAAGATGCATTTGTAGCCAGATGGTGTAGTTACAAATGTCTATCAGTAGGGGCTAACTGGACCATGCTTACTAGGAAAAAACCTTTACCCCTTGAGCTCTTCTCATGGTCAGTAGGTTGTGGAAAGGGACGGGACCTTCCACAAGCGCAGATATTTGTGCCGTCATCCAGCTTAGAGAAACCATACAAACAATCCCTTCTTATCGGACCCATAACCCACTGGTCTGTCTTCCATTAACCATGTCTCTAATCTAGTGAGTTCAAAAGATTGCAAAAGAAGACACCAGGCTAAGCTAGGCCCGCTAATGGTTCTGATGTTTTAAGTAACCTACAAACATCAGGTTCTGAGAGGGAGAGAGAAGAGATGAAAGCCTCCATCATATCCTGCTTGTACTTAAGAACCGAGGGGTCATTAGGCACAGCACATCTCCAGCTAATCCCAACAGGTCAAGCCACTCCAAACCCTTCATGTTAAATGAGGAAGGACACTAAGAAGAATGGCTTTAACAGCAGGTATCAAAGAGGAGAGTGCCAAACACTTCTGCACAGCCTTTTTCAAGGTAAAACAAAGCTTGAATACTATGTTTGGATAATATTCAAAGTACAGGAATATATGGTAACCCATGCACTGTTTAACTTATACATATGCAAATGAAAATATATTTATGCAAATAAATGTAAATATTTCTATGCTAAAATATTTATATTATTTTTGTCATTTAAATTTTTACATATTTTTATATTTAATTTTTTCCTTTTCTTTCTTTCTTTACTTCATGCATGATACTAAAACTTGAACTCCCCAATGTTCAATATCCTATTAACTAAACATATAGGCTAACACTTGTTTGCTAGCTAGTAGTACAGCATAAGTCAGAAGTAAATCCTGCTCTTATTGGTAGGTGGAATGACCTCAGCCAACAGCACAACGTCACCTGACCCCATTCAGTAACCAGAGCTTGTTTTGCCAAATTGATTACAGTTGAATTCCCTAAATGGCTTAACATCTTAACGCTACACCGTGGGCTAGGCAGGAGAATGGGGGGATTGGTTTTGCATTCAAGTGTGAATATACAGTATATACAGTAGGTGTATGAGGTAAAAATAGAAAGACAGAGCCAGAAAAAGCACATGTGATCCTGCACACAGGACTGCTACTGACCCTTAAAGCCACACTTGACCCACAACATGAAAACATTCACAGTCCTTCAGCTTGGTTCATATTTTATTTCACCAGGAATGTTACTCATCAACACCAAGCACTCTTTATATAGACACTTCATGTCAAAAAAAGTTGCCGACCCCAATTAGTTTCACTAAAAACTACAGTACCAATTCAAGGACTAATCAACAATACTAAATATAATTCATGAATCTGTCATGTATGGAAGGTTGTTGAAGATCATGAATATGATCTGTGAAGTCCATGACTCAGGTGAAGCATCCAGAATCATGAAGATTCTAATATACAGAAAAAGCCAAAAAGAATTCCTCAAAACATAAAGATGTGCTGAAGTATAGTTCGACCAAATCCCAGACCTCAGTTCAACTGAGAACATCAATGTTTAATGTTCACAAACTATCCCCATTAAAAAGCAGTTTTGACCAGACGTACAACGCTAACAGAGAGCTAAAGAGACCAGTCCAACTCACATTTCAAAATGTTCTGCTACTTGAGTATAATGTCTAATCTTTTATTACCTGTCATAATATACGGTACTTGGTGTCAAGACTTTCGTGGGTGAAATTTGTATTGTTTTTGAAAAATTTCTCTTAATCTAACTAAGGCTGCATTTATTTGTTAAAAAATACAGTAAACAGTAATATTGTTGCGAAGTATTATTAGAATTTAAAACTACTTTTCTGTTTTCTACATTAATATATTTTAAAATATAATTTATTACTGTGATGGAAAGCTGAATTTTCAGCATCATTACTCCAGTCTTCAGTCACATTATTCTTCAGAAATCATTCTTCTGATGCTGATTAATATATATATGTGGAAACTGTGATATATATTTTATAAGGATTCTTTGATGTATAGAAAGTTCAAAAGAACAGCATTTGTTTGAAATCTTTTGTAACTATGTAAAAGTCTTAACTGTTAAAATGTGTAATTACATTGTAACAAATGTATATTTATACTGTAATAAATGTATAATTACACTGTAAAGTATGTATTTTACACTAACAAAAATAGAATTACAATCTTGAAAATAATCACTAGATTTCTTCAAATTAATCGTTACATTTCTTGAAATGAATCAATACATTTCTTCAAATGAATCCATACATTTCTCGAAAAGAATTGCTACGTTTCTTCAAATGAATCGATACACTTCTCAGAAAGAATCGATACATTTCTTCAAATGATTCGCTTCATTTCTTCAAATTAATCACTAAATATCTTCAAATGAATCAATACATTTCTTCAAATGAATCGCTACATTTCTTCAAATTAATTGATACATTTCTTCAAATGTATGGATATAATTTTCGAAAAGAATCGATACATTTCTCGAAAAGAATATATATATATAATATATAATAGTATAGAATAACACTGTAAAGTATGCATAATTACACTATAACAAATATATAATTACAATCTCAAAAAGAATCGCTACATTTCTTCAAATGAATCGTTACATTTCTTCAAAAGAATCAATACATTTCTACAAATGAAGCGATACATTTCTCGAAAAGAAACAGTAGATTTCTTCAAATGAATCAATACATTTCCTGAAAAGAATCTCTACGTTTCTTCAAATGAATGGATACCTTTCTCGAAAATAATCGCTATATTTCTTAAAAAGATTCGCTACATTTCTTCAAATGAATCACTACATTACTTGAAAAGAATCGCTATATTTCTTAAAAAGAATCGCTACATTTCTTCAAATGAATCACTACATTACTTGAAAAGAATCGCTACATTTCTTCAAATATATCGGTACATTTCTTCAAAAGAATTGTTATGTTTCTTCAAAAGAATTGCTACATTTCTCGAAAAGAATTGCTACATTTCTTGAAATGAATCAATACATTTCTTCAAATGTATCAATATATTTCTCGAAAATAATTGATACATTTCTCCAAAAAAATCACTACATTTCTCAAAAATATTAATATATATAAATAGTATATAATTACACTGTAACAAATGTGTTATTATACTGTTACAAACATAGTGATGAATCAATACATTTCTCGAAAAAAATCGCTACATTTCTTCAAATAATTGCTACATTTCTTCAAATGAATCGCTACAATTCTCGAAAAGAATCACTATATTTCTTCAAATGAATCACTACATTTCTTCAAATGTATAATTACATTGTAACAAACGTATAATTACACATTAAACCCATATGACCAATCGGCTGTTTCCACTTATGGTGATTTGTTTACTGTTGGTTACTAGGTTACCAATACCACCGTCATCCGCTCGAACAACATGATGGAAACGCACCTAATTGGCATTTGTTTGTTGTTGTTTTTTGGGGTTTTTTGCGAACTTTGAAAAGATTTGCTTCACGTTTGGATGAAAACCCAGCTACTGTTGATCAATTGAATGCATCTTGGTGAATTAAAATATTTAATTTCTTTTATTTATTTATAAAAAAAAATAAAAAATTTTTTACTTTTGAATGGAACCTTTCTGAGCGTCTACTTCCTCTAACCCTGAATAAATGCAAATGTAACATCAACATACTGTATGCATCTGCACATGCAGCGCGTTGAGGAGGTCATGTGACAATGTAACAATGTAGCATGCTACATATATCGTTTATTGCCTACTTCTAACATGTTTTAAAATGTTAGTTGCCCATTTCATTGCAATGAGCTTTAGATTCATGGGGAGAAAATTGGCAGTGCATTTCGACAACGCAGTTTTTGGAAGCAACCATTCTAAAGTTTGAGGTTGGTAAGATTTTTTAATGTTTTTGAAACAAGTCTCTCATGCTCATCAGGCTGCACTTATTTGATCCAAAATACAGTAAAAACAGTAAAATTGTTATAACAGTTTAAAATAACCCATTTATATTTGAATACATTTTAAAATGTAGTTTATTCCTGTGATGCAAATCATTACTCCAGTCTTCAGTGTCACATGATCCTTAAGAAATCATTCTAATATGATGATTTGCTGCTCAAGAAACGTGTCTTATTATTATCAATGTTTAAAAAAAAAAATTATTCTTTAATTAATAGAAAGATACCGCATTTCTTAATTAATAAAATAAATTTTTTTTTTTTTTAAAAGCATTTTAACACTAAATAATATATTGTAAATATTTCATTATGGTATAGTAGATCATTTACCAACTTTTTTTTTTTTTGAAGGGCTCTTAAAAATGTGAAATTAACTTCTTTTTTTCCCCCGGTGTACTGCGTTTTTACATCACACAACCAATTTACAATTTACTGACATGATACAGATTATAATGCTGAATCTTTATTACATAATTGTTTTTACAGCATCTATTTACAGTATGTATGCATTGTAGAATGCAAAAAACAACAGCCAAGTCATTGAGATAGCAGCAGGATTGCTAACAATATCTTTCTCCAGGTATTATAGACATCCTTTGTTTCGATTTGTAAGGATTCAGGAGGAGGTACATGGGTGCATCGGATCACAGGATCCTGCTGCTCTCTCCACATGAGCATGAGCTCATCCCATCGGAGCGGCCAACCACAGAGAGGGAATCACACACACAAACACTTCTGCACACATGCTAGGGAGTCACTCTCAGGAGATACACCCACTCACAGAGGACACTTCTGAGAAAGGAACTAGAGTTCATTTTTGATGATACATTCAGACATAGTGAAATGACGTCATGTCAACTGTAAATCAGAAAAGTATGACAATGAAAGCACAGGAAAGGTGATGATTTTGGGAAGTTATATGTTTTCATTGTAGGGCTGCTCTTATTTCTAAATAAAGGAGTGGAGAAGCACAGAAACAGATTTAACATACTTTAGTGAAGGTCAAATACATGCCATCAAATACAAGGTGAGGAGTTATATCATGATATTAAAGGGACTTTACATGCAAATGGTGAGGTCATCTTAGACCACACCTTCTACCCAGCTCTCTCATCAAAAAGAATGAGCTCTGCTAAGTGAAGCATCTGTGTACTTGAGGTAATTGTAAAATAGTAATTTTTCTTCGCAGAAATATTTGCTTTAGATATAATTTTAACATAATCCGTAGTAACAATACACCTGATTAAAACCCAGTGGATGTTCTAAAGAGCTTTAGCATCTCGAGTATAGTGAAGCGTTCATGTGCACTGCTGTGCATAGTAAGTGGTTGTAGTGATTTAGAGCTGGTGCAAACACAACTGCAACCCCTTCTGTGCCAACTAAATCAGCTGACTTCAGATCAGATAAACAGCTTTAACAACACTCTCTCCAAACACACCACGGTTGTGTTCATACATAACAAAGTATAAGAACCACTGTAAACAACAGCTTTAAGACTATATTTGCATTGGTTACAATCTTAGACCTGCAATTAAATAATCAAATTAAGTGCATTTAACTATTTCACTAATAATGTATCAGTATTTTCCTACATTTCCCAGATCTTTAATTTTTTTATTAACCATTAAATAAATCCATTAAACTAATGGCCCTCATTTTCCCATTTCAACACCTGTCATTTCTATCGGCTCCATCCGAAGATTACACTTCTGGTAAGTTTAAAGGCATGTGCTCGCTTTACTAGGAATACCCCATTTGAGCCATTATATCTGCATCAAAGGTTCTTTTTATCATGGCATTACACTGTCATCATATCTATTTAGCTTTGAAGTGCAGTCTAATTTAACAAACAGTGCATAATATTATCTAGATCTGCAGGTATGATGCTCCTTTTATTGGCAAATGGCAAAGTACGTAGTAGACACATGACCTGCACTCTGATCAGATCTTCTTTGTAAGGCATTTAAGGCTTTTCAACTACTTTTCATTTACACCAGGTTCTACTGCAAGTGTCTAATTGTTAAGTTCATTAAGTGTCTAAGTGTAAAGTGCATGATATATTGTATTAAGATCTCCAGAAGCAGCATGCAACAAACTGGCTCCATAAATCAGATCAGTGTCATGTCGCATATCACACTTTCATACTGAGCAATGAGCATGGTGCAACTGTACATTTTCAGAAGATGTGCACACTGTCAGATAGACAGGGAAGGTCAGTGCTTACGGTTAAGAAGATAAATCCAATTCAGAGATTCCAGTGACAACAAAGAAACAGAGACATAGGCTAGTGAATGCTCCTCCCTAGACCTGGGATCTGCATTTTCAGCACTGCTTTCATTTTGACATTATAAAATGTGTTGGAATTACTTGACTTGAAGAATTCATTTTGATTACTATATTTTAATGGCAATGAGTAGAGCTCCATATTCATAAATTGGATCATGTGATCTTTAGCCTGTGCTTTTCAAACACCTGATTCAGCTTAAGTCAGACTTTTCTCAGAAGAATCTGACAGTGGAGCATAATCTCACAGTCTTTTTATTGCTTTCCAAATCTGATTATCATATTATCTAAAATACCTCAAGATGCACTGAAGCACAAGAGGTTAAATTCACTCCCATCCGTGCATTTTCTCGAAACTATTCGGGGCACGGCGTGCTGAATCAGCGGACCAAATAACAAGTGGTTTCTTGTCCCTAATGAGGAGGTGATGAGCAGATTATGCAACGCACCCCTGCTGAGAAAAACCGAACTTAAAGCTGTGCTCTGATAACTCTCAAAGAGACGCAGAAGAAAAATCTGAGATCCCAAAATGCACTGGGAAAAGACTTTTCCCCTATAAACTCATGCCACGGCTCTCTAATCCCTCTTGTCCATTCTAATCAGCGGCAGCTTGTTTACCAAACAGACGATATATTCTTATCAATGGTTGCGTAACCTAAACAGACACAATCACCAAAACACAAGAGAGCTGTTTTTCCCAAAACAGGTTTACAGGGCAGTGGAAACTATGCACACAACAACACTTACATTGAACCACTGCTAGATGCTACACTGAAAAAAACAATGGTAGCTCTTCATTTTACAGTTCTGTTCCCCATGTACATACTACATATGTACTTATTATAGTTATTATAATAACTGGGTAATAACTAGGTACTAACCATGAACCACCCCTAAACCTAACTTAACCCATGTAATAACCTTATTTTACCCAGTATTTTCTTGGGCAAGTACGCAAGTGCACGTACTGTAAAATAAAGTGCAACCAGTAACATTATTCCTTTTGCAAGTTTTTGCACACATATTAAAATTTCACATGTATGGGAATAAGTAAACACTACACTGTAAAAAATTATATGATCAATAAGTTATGAAGTTAATTTTACATTGCTTTAACTCATCAAAATAAGTTAAGCAATTTTCTACTTTTTTATAAGTTATACAACAATACATTTTTTAAATGTAATTTAAGTTGAAATGACAAACATCCCAGTTGATTTTACTTAAAAATTTAAAGCAGCAACTTTTTTTTTAAATGTCCTTAAAGTTATGTAAACTTAACAAAGAGAATAAGTAAATATAACTTGGAGAGTTAGACTTCGTTGAGTAATTTCTAGTTACTGATTTGAAGTTTACTTTGCAATACTCTGGTTCAAGTACATTTTACTCACTCTTTGTTTGCGAATTTTACTCAAACAATGTACGTAGCACTGAATTAAGCCATGCTTTTAAAGTGTATACTCTACTTATAAACATTTAAATAAACACTTTGTAATAAAACATACCCAGTTACTCAACCGAGCACATTTACCTCAATACTTGGTACACAATACACAATAACGGTAACAATCAGTGGATAGCGTTTGATGCGTCATTTTGAGTAGAAAATGAACTCCAGATGTCACAAAACAGCAAGTTACTACACCTAACAACAAAAGCAACGATAAAAAAAAAGTGTAAATACAACTGGAAAACAGTAAAAAATGCAACCTTATCCATGCACCAGTGCATGATGGGAACACCAGTATCAGAAAGTTGCGTAGGTTTTACATAATTTTATAACTTTGATATTATCAAATAAATAATCACTGTAAACATACCAAACAATTCCAAGTAAAATATACTTATAAATTCAAACTTAAATTTTTTACAAGCTTGAATTGAGCACTAACATAGAATTTAAATTTTTTTTGTTCTTGCCTGAACTAACTTATTCAATGTATAAATTACTTTTTTATTTATTTTATTTTATTTATTTCACCACAGAATCATTTTTATCAATGTAGAAAAAAAACAAAACAAATTGACCCACTGAACTGACTGCACACAGCACTTGTTTAAACTCGCATCCAATTACTAATGTTGTCGATCCATAGAGATCAATTATCACTGAGATCTTATGGCCAAAAGTCATAATCTATGAGTAAAACATGGGGTACAAGTGGAGGGGCTACAACAACACCCTCGACTTCACACTAGGTAGTTTGTATATCCTCTAAGTTAGTTTACATTCCTGTCCTGTTATCTCTCTCAGTCTCTGTCTTGAATGGTCTGGCCTATAGTCTCTACTCTGGGGAAATAGAAAATCTGCCCACATCTATTATATACTTTTTTCCCCTGAGTGAAACTTCAGGAAGGCACTGCAAATGCTTCATTGCAAGACCTTTTAACAGCATAAGAACTTTACATAACATACTATGAATAAAATGGTTAGCTGAGACCCTCACTTGCATGTTCTCTAAACTTCACAGTTTTTATTGACATTTCACGCTGTAGTTCTGCTACTCTAAATGAGATTGTTTGGAAACGCCACATACAGTAAAGGCTGAAAGAGCTATTGAAAAACACTAAATATCATTTGGCATGTTGTTTGTTTGGATTTGCAGACATCTCGCACAAACAATTTCTGAGTTTCCTCATGTGTCACATGCCACAAGACTCAAATTTCACTAAATGTTTAGCTTAATGAAGCGCATAAATCTCACACTGCTCCCTTGTTTTCTTTTGCAATTAATTTGTCCGTCTATTTCCCTGTCAGGCCAAGTGTAACACAAGCCAATGTATTGAGTAACTGAGTGTGGTATGTAATGGTAATTCTCAAACCTGTATGTCAGAGGGATTGGGAGCCTCAAGCATCAACACACACACACACACACACACACCTATCAGTTCCACACAACAACATGCGTGCTAACACATGTATCCACACCACACTTTTACTCACAACATCTAGCTCTGACATGCCAAAACACTGTAATCTAAAGAGAAACCGGATAATCGAACTGCCTCAGGAACACACAGATGGGAAAAACAACTCCCATTCATGTGCAATCCGAGCTGTAATATTCCTGGCGGGAGAGCAGATTGGGACGGATCCTCTGTCACATTGACTTTGCTTGAGAACGGTATTGTTTGGGAAAAGTGCCGTTTCATGGCTCTAATTTCAGCTGGGGGTGTAGAGATATAAAAGGCTAAAAGTCAAGGCTGTTCATGTTCATAGCATGAAGTTTGACAGCTGATTGAATAAGCTGTTGACTGCTTATGTCAACAAAATTATGGCTGAAATGACCAGGAAGCAGTTATGCTGACCGAGCTCATGCATAATCTGCCTACATTTCCCATGCCAAAAAGCCAGAGTATAAATACAAAAGAATCTCTTTCAGAGAGACCCAGGCTGTGTAAGGATGCATTTATTCACAATCATAATCTGACGCATGCCGTGCGTAACATATTGCAGTTGAACAATACACCCCAATGAGAGGTTCTTACATCACAGATGAGGCTGCTGAAACAGCTGAGTAAACCTGCGCTTAAACTGAGCTGCAACTGCAGACCGCTTCATTACAACACAACTGGAGTGTCCTGTCCATAAGTCAGGTGGCTAGTTTTAAAAGGCAAATTTCAGCATCACATAAAAACAGCTTAGTTTGCTTTTCTACCAGGTAAAGTAGGGGACATATTTGGACACTTAAAGAGATAATTCGCCCAAAGATTAAACATCTGTCATCATTTACTCACCCTCACGTCGTTCCAAACCTGTATGACTTTCTTTCTTCAACAAAACACAAAAAAGCAGGGGGAACCCAGACATTTTTCTAAATATCTTCATTTCACAGATGAGAGAAAGTCATACAGGTTTCAAACAACATAAGGGTTGGTAAATGATGAAAGTATTTCCATTTTTGTGTGAACTATCCCTTTAAATCACACACACAAAAAAAAGGTTAAATGTTTAAAATGATATTCTATGATTTTATGGCATTCAAAACAAATAATAATAATTTTCTGACTGTTCCACAGTAATGGCATCCTTTCTACAACATCAAACTCTTTTTCTAAAGTTGGTGTACTTATTTTTTTACATAAGTAAACATTGTCATTGCAGAGCTTGAGCTAAAATATGACTTGATGTTTGAAGAAAAAGGTAAATATCCCTTGCAAACAGAATATTGCCAATATAGTCATTTTAAAATCACATTGTTATTCAATTTATCCCAAAATTGTGACAATATTTTGTAATTATGTGGATTTAGGATACATAAAATGCTAGTTATGAACGGTTTTATTCCCAAAAATGTCATTTCCATCCAGCGAGAAAGGAATGAAATGAAATGAATTAATCTGCAGGGCACGTGAAATGTTTGTTTTAAGAGAGGTTTTCTAAATGTCCATGTTTTATCATCTAAACCCTAACAAACATCTATAGTTTATATTTTGCTTGAAAAGTATGCTTTAAAATCTGTAAAAAAAAAAATATATATATATATATATATATATATATATATATATAGCAATGCTATTCATACATTAAGTTTAGTATAAGTTTAGTTATAATGCAAATATCATCCATTTCTTTCAATCTTGGTACTTTTTTTTACACTTAGAAACATTAACACTGGCCGTGACAAAAATGCCTTGCACGCACTGACTCACTGGAGGCCGATGGCACCATGTCAAAGGGCTTCCACCTCTGCAGTGACAGTAACTGTAGATTCAGCTGGCTGGGAACTCGTTTGATCTTGAACTTAACGGATGATAAAATGCAGCTCATATCTGCTGTTTTCACTGACTTGAACTCCAGTGAATTTGCATATAACGCAGGCATTGAAGATCGGATTGATATTTGTTTTGCGGAGACACGTTTATGTGGCCAAGTGTAAATGGAACAGTTTATAAAACATGAAGTGACCCGGTGTAAAAAGGCTCTCTGTTAAAGTTAGGCTATGATCAAGCTGAAAAACTACTTGCCTTGCTGTGCCACAAAAAAAAAAAAAATTTTTAACTGCACCTCCCCAAATCCATGACAACGCTGAAGACACTGCCAATACTGCTTCCCAACTGCACAAGTCCACTCACGCACACTAATACGGCCGTTGGTGAAGCTTCACTGACTCAATGGGAGAAAGTCCAGGCGCTGATCTAGGCGTCCTTCAATTAATCAAAAACATATGTGATCTCAAGAAACAAACCCAAGGATACAACCAAACTGCTATTATAAGAAGTTTGTCAGACATTCAACTAAAAAAAAACACTATAAAACACAGATACTAAAATGAATCTCAAATCAAAACTAATGAAACTTAATCTCATTAGACTAAAAAAAGCTAATGTATCAGATCCTGACATGCTGATATTATCTGTTACAACATTCAACATTTCTTTCACCAAAACAAATATTTCAAAAATGTTCCATTGAACTCAACGCTGTCATCTTTCCAAGAGGCGCAGTTTCAAGATAACTTATTAAGAGCGGCTTCAAACGAAAATGACCGAAAGCTATTACTAACCACCATGACAGTGTGATCTTAATCTGTACCAACAATCTGTAACCGACTGAATGCTATGAAAACAAGCTGAAGCACCCTTACCTTAAAGAAGCTTCGTAGAAAGTATATAACACTCAACATTATGAGTGTGTTGAGGAGGGGACGGCTTCAATCCTCTTCACTCCCCCTCGGACCCCCTCTCTCTTTCTCTCTCAATCCTCATGTCCTGTTGAGAGTTTCTCCAGCCCGTAGCGGCCACATGCTACTTGTTGCTATTTAGGAGCGCTCTAAGACTCATGGCACGGCCAGAGACAGAGAGAGAGAGAGAGAGAGAGAGAGAGAGAGCGAGCAAGAGACACACAGAGAGAGACAGAATGAACCTGTCATGCCATGCCAGTGGTTTAAGTTTCCTAACAACGAGCACTCCTCCGTTCAACTCAGCTATGTAAAAACAACCGTGTTAGCCAGAGAATCCTTTAACCATTTCACTTCTGCCACGAGCGACTGAGTAAATTTAATTACACTGTCTGTGGCCGGACTAAGTGTGTGACAGTAACAACAACAGCGCGCGAGTCGGGCTGTGGTGGATTAAAAAGGGTGTTGTGGGTGGAAAAGCATGAGGTCATTTTATTTAATTTTTTATATTGTTGGGTGAATGTCTGTGAAACGCCCATGCTTTAATCTTACACCTCCCGCCCAGCAACACCATACCTGTGGTGTCTTGATTTATATAAACACTATGAGTGTGAGGTGAAACTAAACATCCCTGCTGTGAGGTCAAGTGGGCACACGCTCTCCAAAGGCCTGGTGTTATCATGTATTTATGATAGTGGTGGGGAAACATACTTTGGGAAGGTTGAACCCCAAGGGCAGGACCTGCAGTGGAAAGTGTCAGATCTGTCAGATGTGGAAAAAGGACAGCGGTGTTTGTTTTTTCCTATAGCAGGGGTATACTTAAAGCTGAAGTGTGTAATTTCTGAGCCGCTAGTGTCACTAAAATTAACTGCAAAAATAATGGTTGTTTCGTAAACACTACCCTATCAGCCATCGGTTGACTAGGCAGATAGTACTGCCCCAAACGAATCCTTTTGGATGAGCCAGTTTGGGCAAAAGATTAAACAAATCAACCAATGAATAACTTATAGCTGCATATTAAGCTACTTTTAAGGGGGCATATACACTTTGTAGAATTTGACTGTTTTTCCTGAAGGTCCACTTAATTTTGGACAGTTGTCACAAAAAACAGTTGTCATTTTATTCTCAATACTGAAGAGTAGTGGTGAAAACAATGCACTCTTTTTCTCGATGCAACTGAAATAAAAAAGCTTTCATTGCATTGAAACCTGACCATACTTCTCTCCAAGGTAAGACATTCAATATTGCTCTTATGTTTTCTTTATGTGCATACACCGTTTAGAAAAACAGAACACCTGTTTCAGAAAAAAGTCCTTTATGCTTACCAAGATTGCATTTATTTGATTAAAAATACAGTAAAAACAGTAATACTGTGAAATTAGATTAGATCATGATCATTCGTGCCCGATTCCAGTTTCCTTCAGAGATACATTCATATAAACCCTCACCCCTAATTAAATATTTATATTTTTCAACCTATATTTTGAGCATCACGAACCGCGTTTTGTGCCTGGTACAGTATTTGCTCTGCTGACGCGTCCCCTCTCCTCTTCAGGGTGTCCATTCTCTGGCCTGTCCCATCTCTGGTTAACATTCTGTTTACAGACTTTGTAATATTTCCACACAAATTAAACTTTGGGAAGTTATTGCAATGCAATAATTTTGTGTAATAAGTTTGTGTACAAGTCTGGAATAGTGATCGGCCAAAATAAAACAAAAAACTGTGTTTGGAGCAAAAACCGTCCGGTTCCGATTTATGGCAAATTACTGCTACAATAATACATCCAAAATGGCATGTAAAGTCATGTCAATGTAAAAGTATTTTGGAAAGACAATAGTATAATGGTGGCATTTCAGTGAATCAAGCTTTGAAATAGTGTGAGTTCTTGACACAGGGCGCTCTCTGCTGTATACATCTGGAAATGCAAGTGAGGGGCAGTAAAGGCCGCATCACTGCTACGTAATTGGGAATGGGATTTTATACTAATGTGATGAGGATTTATAGGATACAACTATCAGAATCTAAGGGTAAAAATATATATTTTATCTGAAATCCTGGAAGATATGAGCATGCAACAAATTATTTGGTGACACTTTACAATAAGGTTTAATTTATTAACATTAGTTAACTACAATAGTTAACATGAACTAAGAATGAACAACACTTCTAGCATTTATTAATCTTAGTTAATGTTTCTATCAACCTTTATTAATACATTATTAAAATCAAAACAAAAGTTGTATTTTATTAACATTAATGCACTGTGAACTAACATGAACAAACAATCAACAGTTATATTTTTATTAACTAATGTTGACAAAGGTGAATAAATACTATAACAAATGTATTGTTCATTGTTAGTTCATGTAAGTTAATACATATACTAATGTTAACAAATAAGACCTTATTGTAAAGATTATTTACCAAAAAATACCATTTCAGTCTTTCTCTTTCAAAATGTCATGTTTAATTCAATGTGTTACTAATTCACTAGCAATTTCTGAGTAACAAACTGAATCTACTTTTTTTCCCCCAGAGTGGCAGATATAAAGACTGACCTAAAAAAAGAGTGCCAAGTATTAAGAGTTATAACCAGAATAATCAAAATTATCGTCTGTTGATCAAATGTTTTTTTGTTCTATTACTTTATATTGTAGCCTAACAAAGAGGGTCATTTATTCTCTGTTTTGTCTACACCATTTTGGCTTCGTTCACAGTCTGCTGTGACCACAAATCACCGCCTGCTGCCCACAACAACGGACAATTCAGCCGAACTCCTCAAGCCCGTCCTCTGTGTCTCCGCCTGTAGTCTCTGCTGTTTCCTGGGTGACGGCAGCCTCCCTCGGGGCTTTTCAGTGTGTCAACTCTCTCTGGGAGGTAGACGGTCGGGGCAGTTGGCGACGGACCAGTAGCTCTAGTGACCGCTACCCCTCTATCTCTCTCACTCACACTTTTCTCTCTCTAATTTAGTTTGACACTGTTTAGTCGAAGGCCTTTCCTGAATGAGGCCATTGTGGAACAAAGTGACTGAATGACAGAGCGTCCGCTCTTCGATTTCTTGCACTTCAGCAGATGAAGATTTCCACAGCATGAGCAAGACGACAGGAGCCTGTCACGATGCTTTGTGAGGGCTGAGGAGAGGCTTATGATATTCTCATAATGGATATGAACTCTGTCAAGAGGCTTTCGCTGAGAGACAAAGGGGTGGGAAGACCGTTTGTCGGGAATCGACACAAAACGCATTATAATTACAAAAGCAGTCGGAGATCACTCACAGCAGCCTCCCACCACGATTCTGACAACTCGGCACAGCTATGCATACAAAGGCACTCAAGAAAACACACCGGCACTGAAATTTACACAACGGCCCCGTGCATGTGTTCCCAAACGGAAGCTGTATGTAAAAAGTCAACATTTATGTAAGAAATACAGGCACCGTATTTAGTTTCTTCAGGAAATTAGCAGACTAATATTGAATTCTTGGAAATTTCCACTTCCCATTACCCTTTTTAAAGCACCAGAGGCACAAATCCAATGTTTTCTACTTTGAGAACCATTAGATATATTAAAATAAACTATTAATATAAATAAAATAAATACAGAAAAATGTAATTGCAATCCCAAATTTTGCGATAAACATCAACAACAGCAATCGCACAGTACAACACTAAATACAAAATTTTGTTTGATCTTTGGAAGGTTATTGATAACTCCTCCTTTCATTAATTCACATTCCAATGTTTTTGCTGTAAGAAATATTAGATATGATCAATAAAGTATACTATTATCTACGAATTAATACAGAATGAAAACTAGGTCGTTTTAAACACATCAAATATCCATTTCCCCCTGTTTAAAAAAGATAAATTGACAGAAAGATAGGTTAGGCTACATACACGCACACACATGCATTCATGTTTAGTATATAGTAATTTTATTAGTTACCATTCTACAGTAGCTGCTTTTTTATTTTAGAAACTGTTTATTTCATTTTTATTACAATAAAAATAACTAATCACAGGGTCGGAGTTTTAAACTATATTTAAACATATTCGTTTAGCACCTCTTTTTACTGTTCATCTACTGAAAATGGAAAACCGTTTCAGGCTCTATGTTGCACCCTGCTGTAGAAAGCCTTATCTTCAGATAACAGAAGCTTATCTTCAGAGGTTCATGTTTTAGAACCTACAAGTTTCACAGTACATCACAGCTGTCATATAAGGAGGAAACATATCACTTGCTAGAAATTTTAAAAGACCATGTAGCATGAACATCCTGAGGTGTCCAGGGTCACAAATCCTTGACATGACGCGTGTTTGACATGACCTTCAAACCTTGTGTGGGTCAATCACACGGCGCGACAACTCGTCTGCTAGGATCGCGAGTTCTCAATTGGGGCATGCTGTGTTTGTGTTTTTATTTGCTGTTAAAAAGCTGGTTCCTTAAAAAAATATATCAAAGAAATCTGTTTAAGAGTTCATGTCTGAAAAGGACGTTCAGTTAATCAGCTGACCTCTGGCAAAACAAAATGTTTTGTCTATCCTGTGATGCCATTTCTTTTATCGGCACATCCAATGTTCTCAAATGTTAAAGTGGAATTGTGTCTTTTTTGGGGGGGGATAAAATACTTTCTCCTATCTCAGCTCCATGCGCAGAGACGACTATCAGTAAGTCATCTGCAGGCTGATTTCTTGAGCATCCCGACCAACCCAACATATCAACATGGGCTCAATCAGTGGCATGAATTGCCATTGTTTGGATTACTTTTATGAATGACCAATGACCAAATGGGGTAGTATAGGGTGACACCTGCATGGTTTAAAGTCATTACATTTGCAGTTGCATTTGTTGACACTGATGGTTCAGAAATTACACAGTTCAGCTCAAGTTGAGCTGATTCAAATCTCATTGATTATCTTAAGGCGAGACACGGCAGGCCTTTTTTTTTTTTCACTGGTCAATTTTGAGATTTTGGGATATTTGTCTTCAATAACATGTCTTCTTTCAGACTTGTGGTGAAAAAAAGTCTGAAATACACATTTAGGTCTTTATTTTACTACACTTTGTCTGTTTGCGTCTGTAGATCTCTCATAAATTCAACAAAAGTTGGCGTTCTAAATCATCCCGCTGCTCCGCGATCCCTGCCTGCACCCTGTCATCACATACACTGTTAGAAAGCTCTCTCTCTCCTGAACAATGCTGTCGGATCCAAATATGGTAATTTCCTTTTTATCAGCAACCAATCGTGAAAGTAAAAGGGGGATTTAACTCTAAATGTGCAATCTCATTGGCTGATATAAATATTTAAAGCCCTTTTTCTCAAAATGACTTTTCTCTCATACTCCCAAGTCCGAAATCTCCACTTCAGTAGCACCTATATACACCAAACTTTCCAGTCTTGTACCTAGTTATATTATAAAGACATTTACAGAGGGATTTACCTTGCCTAGCCTGATTTATATAACATTTTATTCTAAAAAACATGGCGAAATTGAAATATATATTGAAATATATATATATATATATATATATATATATATATATATATATATATATATATATGCAAATTAGCACATATTTAATTAGCACATGGTGATATCTGCTAGTTAAAAAATTTACCCTATTCACCTGTAGTGTCTCGCCTTCAAGTATATGGTTAAATCTTACAGTGAAGCTCACGATGGCCTCATCACATTCAGAGCAGACCATATCATTCATTCAAAGTTCATTCATTCCACCATCTTCCTTTCAAAATCAAACAGTCAATTTCATTGGATTTCCAATATAGATGGGCCTTTAATGGATTGGAATATAGGACAGTCTTCCTTGCTTCTTTGCTTTGATATATGTATATATATATCTTATTCTGCTTTTAATTGGCCAAACTTACCAAATCAATCAATAAATGATCATGAAATACTGATGACCATGCAGAGATGAGAGACATGAAACTACATCTACATAGCACATCATCTACAGTTTATCAGTCATAATACAACAATCAACCAATCAGAAAAAAGTATTCCAGGGAGTCGTCTAATATAATGACACATGTGGGGTGACCTCAGAGGGAGCTGTCTAGGTGTCAGCTCAAGGGAGCTGTCTAGGTGAGGAAAGATGTTAGGGATAGTTCTTGACGTCTGGATTTGCCGAGTCCAGGTTCATGAGGCGAGGGACGTCATTCCCAGTGGCCAGACTATAACCCAACCCATGATAACAGAACCTCCCAGGACACGGAGCGTGAGAAAGGAGCAGGAACAATGCAACAACGCTGCCTATGGCAACTTAAGCACACACACAATTAAGTTGTTGGTGCATATTACACAGTGCTGTCCCGGCAACAGCAGCTCGTTGAGACTGAGGGTCAAATCAAAGGCCTCCTATGGAGTGTTCTTCTCAGAGGAACTTCCATTCCCACCTTTAGAGCGCAAACTCTGAGATTTTAACTGCCTTTGCTTATTACTACCAACTGTTTGGAGAAGAGAAGGCCAATGGTTTCCAGGACCTGTCAATCAGAGAGCTTGTGAATTTTTTGAAACACTGCATTTTTGAAACAGTGAGGAAAATGGCATGGATTCTGAAGATGAATCATTCCCCATAAAATGCAGGAAACCTTGGAAGATCAACACTGAACTCTCAATCATCAGAGTCAGGGATATATTATACTTACAAATCTGTCTGGCCTGACACGAAACTGAAAACTGAAACTGAAAACGTTGGGTTGAGTAAAGCATTTGAGATCCTGATATACAAGATATATCTAACAAGCTATACAAGGGATGCACAACATATCAGTACCAAATTGGTGTACTGAGTATATCATTTGAAATTAACTATTTAACTGTGCGTGCTCATTTACCAGATCTTTACCTTTAAATTAACTGAACACAATTGTGACATAAGTGTGACATAACGGTAAAAAATAACGAAAAACTTACATTACATGTATTCTTTAGCAAATCTCTAAATGAATATGCAAATATAATATAATAAAATATAATTAATATAATATAATATAATATAATATCCATGAGTTATAGAAAATAAATCATCAAAATTAAACATCTTGGAACTTATATTAACTTTAAATGTCTCCAATCTCTCTGTTACAACAGAGAAGTGGGGGGAAAAGCACAGACATGATAAGAATTCAATGAAACAAAGACTCAAAAATTACAGGTCATCCTAGAGCTTTTCCAAAACACACTCAGCACTACATACTTCACTTATGAGTACTGATGCTAAAAATGCAAGTCACTTAATGCACCATGAAACACTTCACAGCAAGATGTACACTCCTGTAACAACCTGTATGCAACCAGACCTGAACATAAGACTGGTCAGTGTTTTTCCATGTTTATACGACTCAGTGCTGGTTGTTTGCACGGAGCCTAAACATAGCCCAAGATTCTTACTTGAGTCTTCCAAGCTGCATGTTATTCTTGTATTTGTTTTGTTGTATTCCACCAGTTGCGTGATGACGTGACAGTTTGTAAGACCATAATGACACATGGCTCTGAGAGTGTGGAAACATAGCAAACAAGCAGTGATTTAGAGGCACAAGTGTTTTCAATTCCTCCTCCTAAGAGAATTGAGCACCATACACATGTACTGCACACACTACATACGATACCTCTATCACAGCACTATATAGGGATGAAGAATGCATGACAATGCACCCATTACATCATTTATCAATTGATCATAATTAGCCCCACGAATGTCTAAATAACTTTGTGAAAGTTTTCTGTTAGCATTACCATTTATCTGAGGTCAGGACCACTCCAAATATACCAAGACGGTTCACTCGTATTACTATGAACGGGAGAAACTGCAATGCGCAATATGACGGAATAAGTTCTGCCTTCTAAATAAACTGGTAAAGTTATTAGGTGTGTTCGACTTCATGTAGCAGTGCGAAGACCGATCGCCATTAGCAGTACATGCTAGTTCAAATTTTTGTTTGACATGACATGCTAAGTCACGATACTTTGACTTTAACAGAAAATTAATTTTTTTATGTGCTTGTCGCAACAAATTCAATGTCAGGGCAGATATGTATACACTTAACAGACACAGATGGCTTATCCAAAACACACCTGTCGATCATATGAATCCTACTAGTCACAACCGCATTAAACCACAATGGCAGAATGTTGTTGAAAGGACACGATCACATTGATGAACCAACTAGCAGGTGCAGGAAGTGCATCTAGCCTCTCTGGAACAGAGTCCTGTGAAACTCTCACATGTTCAGTTTGATCGCTCACTGCTCTATTTGCCCAAAATACTTCTATTTATACTACTTCTATTAATACTGCTATCATTTACTCACTTAAATCCATATGATGCTCTTTCTTTGGTGCAACACAAAAGGAGAAGTTTTGAAAAATTCACACAGCTCTTTTCAATACACTGAGTGGATGGGGACCAAAATAGGACAGTAAAAGCTCCACAGAAGAATCATAAAAGTCCATACGGCTCATGTAGTAAACTCCAAGTCTTCTGAAGTCATGACTGAAGACAGACTGAAATTTAAGCCAGTTCACTGAAAATCTTGCTTTACAACCAGCACAATTCACTATAATTGTATGAAAAGAGCAGCTTGGACATTCCGTCAAAAGACATGATCGTGAGTAAACAATGACAGAATTTTCATTTTTGAGTGAACTATCCTTTTAACCGCACCAATGTGTTATTCCTCGTTGTGCCGAATCTAAAAATTACAACTTGACAACCCTAGGCAACAGCTATACGCATTAAATAAATCTGAAATGAAACATCCAATACTATGCAGTACTTGACAAAACAAAAACACACACTCTGAGTTCAGCCAGAACTGAGCGACCTCAAACAGAACAAAGGAGGTGAGAGTGAAACCAGATCCTTTATCAGTGTGTTCCCATGCAGAGGAGAAGCACTGACTCAAGATCAGTTTGCACTGCTGGCATTATCCCACTGCTCCGTTTAAATAAATCTGCTTTGCTGTGAAAGAAACAAAGAGAAGGGAGAAAATGGGGTATCTGTTTCACAAACCCACAAGCCAACAACACCTGCACCAACAGCTCTGAATAACAAGTGCAATTCCTCTAGACAAATGAAGTTCCTGGTGAGCTGGAGGGGTTATTTGAAGTTGATGAAAACTTGTTGGCGCATGTTTTCGCATCTTTATTGTCAGTCTGCATGTGAGGTAGACTGTTGCGTCACAGGAAGGTGAAGGTGCGGTGAGTCGCAAAAAAAAATTTGAAGGGCATGACTTCTTGGAATCTTGGCGCAACCATTGTTACCATGGCAGGAGTGTCAGAAACAGTTTTGGAAAGATGGTGTGTCAGAGAGATGTGTTATTCTTGTGGAATAAACGAGTCTGACAGACACATTGTTTTCAGAGGATGGCCTCTAGGCTTTCTAGAAAACTTGCGTGTCAGTTACTGTAAGACCAAACCAAAAAAAAAAAAAATCACATTGCGCAAATAATCATTACGTAAATATTCAAAAGTCTACTGTGTGTGTAATTATAAGGTGGAAAAAGAATTGGTCATTGGGCTTCTAGTATACTTAGGCCAGAAAGATAGGAAAATGACATCATGACAACACTGACTGGTTGATGGCACCACAACAATGTGCTCAGTTTCAAGCCCTTCACTAGTAGCAACTACACTAACCTGTTGTGACATCCAGTTTATTTCATGCTTTTAAAGCCTATAGTATACTTCCATTGTTTGCATTCTGCTCTGGCTTGCATGCAGCACGATTTTTGTGTCCCCGCTTAAAAACAAATGTCCATTATGTAGTGCGCCGAAGGAGTCCATCAGCATTCACTGTCAGTGGAGTGTACTTTGGATGGCTTGCGTGCTCGGCTGGGCACTAGACGGGCCCTGTCCCAAATGGCACAATTTATATGGACTTACAATGGCCGCCGTAATTGCATGTAAGTCCGAGAACACCGTAGGGTGTCTTATTTAGGTTTCAGAAGGGTGCTCACGAGTGCCCTGTTTGCGGGTCGATATGTGCCCTTGATGCAAACTTATGTCACAAAAGCGCAGACTTGTAGGATGACCGCACGTGTTTAGGGTGCCATTTGGGACAAGGCCACTGAGTAGAACGCAGAAAATAAAGCATACCTTGATCTTACATGTCCTCCATAAAGTAGGGGACCTTTTAAAAACATTTACTGTCATTATATGAACATTTTCCGGCTTCTGAATGGCCGTCAACAGAGAAAAATGCTTTTTGCAGTTGATATAGTTACAATAGAGGCTAACTGCTATGCTAAAAAAACAAAGCCTTTTGCTTCAATTACCTGTGAAATTAAACCAAATATGTTATTATTCAGTTAAGCTATAAACATGTTGACAGTAGAGGAGTGTATGCTGTTGTATTTATTTAATAAGCAGAATGAGAAAAGACACCGTCAAAGTTTTTGAGAATTGTGTACCAACACATTTGGAAATACAACAAGGTGTGAAGGTCATGTTACAGGGATTATTCAACCCAAAAATGTTAATCCTGTCATCAGTTACTAACCATCATGTTGTTCCAAACCTGTATGACTTTTTTTTCTTCTGTAGAACATAAAAGATAGTTGAAGAATGTTGGTAAGCAAACCGCTTTGGTTACCATTGACTTGTGTGTACAAGGTTTGAAACAACATGAAAGTAAGTAAATAATGACAGAATATTTATTTTTGGGTGAAATATACATTTAACATATTTGCGTGGAGAACATTTCAGGCTTAACAGACACAGGATATGACAAAGAAACAAGACTTGGAAATGGGATTTCTGGAAATCCTCAAAAGTAGCTCTCAGCAACGTCTGACAACCAATTCCCTGCTTCATTAGTTGGCTGAAATTTCGCCAAGGAGCTGGACACATTTTGTGGATGGACTATGATATATGTTGTTGAGGTACTGACTGTACTACTGTGCAAGTCTATGTTCAGACCACAGGGAGGGAATAAGAGGAGAAAGAAAGAGCGAAGGAAATCTCTCAAACCTCTGGACTTTTGGACAAAAGACGTGCTCTGGAACACAAGAAAAAGTGCTGCTCTCACACTTACATAGAGTTGCAAGACGGCCAATAAGAACACAGAGTCAGGGGACCTATGAAAAGCTTGTATAACTCCAGACAGGGGGCCGATATACTACAGAGGGAAAGCCCAGGAAATTACTTGAATTCTTGACATTAAACCACACTAGCACCACTATTTACTTTCTAAGGCCATTAGGGTGTAGTGCAGTGGTTCTCAACCGGTTTTGCTTCAGGATTGGACATCAAGTATCAACTCAACACAATTGCAGAACTGTTCATAATACAAAAGCAACAAAAAAATGTCCTTAAAATCGAATATTGAAATGTAATTAAAGGCCTAACAATATGCAGGCTGAATAGGACATTTTGACAGATTAATGATCTCAGCAGTCAATAAGTCACTGAGAGAGAAGAATATATAATGACAATTAAAATTCTAATTAAAACGATGTTGGCAAAATATAAAGAAAAAAATAAACAATGCAAGATAACACAATGCACCCAAAAAAATCCATAAAGAATATGGTTGAAATAATCCAATTCAAACAATGTTGTGGATTGCCCCACTTGAGCTGAGAAACACTGTTTACCCAGTATTTTTTAGTGTAAAAAAATATAATTATAATTAATCATAATTATTATGAAGTTTACTTCACAACTCGTGAGTGTGAAAATTGTTTCAAAGTAAATCCTACACCAATTTCATTCAGTGTAGTTTTGTTCATGTTTTTAAGGATGAGTACATAAGATAAGTACATGATGTCACACAACCTGTCCATGTCTAAATTGTCTAGCTGGCTACAAAGTGAGAGATGTTGTACAAATATACAAATGCAAACTAATATCTAATTAAAATGAGCTCTGAAAGGCTAATGAAAGGCTGAGCACTGAAAGGCCCTGAGAAAGAGGTCAAACGAGTGTCTAACCAGGACACCAACACCAGAGTGAAGGCTCAAAAGAAGGCTTGGCTGCTGCCATAGGCTTGTGGTCCAGATCTCCAAGGAAGGGTAAGCTCGAGGCGACCAATCATCCTGTTCGGCTTTCTGTACCCACAAATGAGCTACTAGCTTCTGACAATGTCATATTCCAGTTACTCTAATAAATCTGTTTTAAAAAAAAAAAAGAAGAACTAGCGTGGACCAGAGAAGCGAAAATACTTCAGCCTCAGATCCTGGACGGGAAAGCATCCACCCTGCAATTTTGAGAAAGGGAGAATGTTCGGGCAGCATTGTGGACACTATGGACACTATTTAGTATTCGGCACCAGTGTCCACAGAAGCGGTTTTCCCCTGGGAAAAGAACATTGACAGTTGGCAAATAAGTACAGATGCCTTTGTGAGCAAACTTATGCAAAAACCTGACTGTTACTGTAAATCAGGCCCACTCTGGGACGTTTCTCTGGCTCTAAAGGAGTCAGGACTATCTGGGGGCCGAAGGGCTGGCAGGCTGTACAGGGCGAGACCGGAACGTTCCACATTTCTTTTCCTCTGGGACAGATGAAACACATTCATGGCCCCCACACAACATTGACACAACACCACGCCTTGTTTGTTTTTCTGAACCACGATTTTAACACACTTTTATTATTGGCAATGTGCAAAAGGGGGAAAAAATTATATCACTGATAAAAACAACAGCTGTTTCATGAGGGATACTAGCAGCTGCAGAATGCTACTGTACCTAGCACAGCAACAATTCCATCGGCATGAGCACAACAGATATTTTCCAGAGCTGTTCATATCTCACTATCCAGCTGCATCCCAAAGGATACGAGAAAACACAAATGTTGAAACTCGTTCTGTACGAGACATTATAAACATTTATGGTTAAAAGCTGTTCAGCTCTCTTCTGTCTTTCTTTGTTTATAATTCGAACAAGTGCCAGCCATTAGTATTCGGTTTTACTATCAAACTAATGTCATTCAACACTTGTAGTTGTACCTGCTGTGATCCTAAATCAGTGCTGTATAAAAGACTGTTGGTTTATGGATGGATGGTGACCTATTCTGCTTTGTTTGACTGCCCTTTAACTCTGAACTCAGCAGGAGTTTAAAATAGCCTGTGACGGGCACAACAGATTATTCTAAAACTAGGAGGCTCCATCAGGACATCCCAGCAAGAGGTGAACAAGAATCCCAAATTTACTGCTTCAGCCCAACTAATCCAATAGGAAGTCTAGGAAATGAAGGGGAAAACAGCGTCAAGCCAAGGTTAAGTAACAAAACAATATCTTTGAATCTGCTTATTCGATCATTAGCCTATATTTAGATATTTTGGTGAATTTCATGAAAACTGTCAAGAACATATCTTATAGTTCGTAAATTATCATACAAAGAGAAGTTTAATATTCCATTTGCATGATAAGTTTTACATGATACACAACACTGGTAATCTACAGGGATATTTTTTTTTATTGAGCCCTGATTATAACATTATTTCCATGACAATTAAACAAATTTCTCCCAATTCCTAATTATCGTAAAGCAAATTATCTCATTACTATTACTATACTGTAAAAAATATATATATTTCTTAAATTGTTATGCATTTATTTATTATGATAGTAGTTGTTGAAATGTATTTAATTCATGCTGATTTAAATAAAAATAAATGTAGTATTGAGAATCTAATGAGAATCACCGATGACAAAAAAAAAACTCCAGACACAAGAAAGTCTAGACATATTACTTACAATAATGAGATTTTTGGCGGAAATGATTTGAGTTGTTATGAAAATAATGTCAATACAAAAAACTTATTGGTCCTATTTTTTTTTTTTTTTTTTACTTTATTAGAATAATATATTTTTTATATTAAAATGATTACATAAAGTATATAAACTATTGCCAATTCCTTTTTTTTTCAGATTTCGGCATGAAATTATGTTTTCATGAGATTCCCCCATTTATTTGATTATGCAGAGATGTCAAATTAAGGGTGCTGTGGTATCAAAACTATTATTTCTAATAGTTCACTGGAGCAAACATAATTCTCAATGTGGGATCAAACAGAGTAAACCTTTAAAAACTGAGAACACTGGCCTACAACCTGTACAGAACTACATTAGGCTGCCTCAAAGAAGAGCTGTGTGATAAAAATGTGATGTCAAAGCTCAAATGTACACAATTCACATAGTGAATACAACAAGAGTTCACAAGGCCAATACTGTGACGAATCAATGGAATCCATGAGATATTTGCAGGCTTCACATCTAAACAATGGAGTTTTATTCAGTAATTCGTGGTATATCCGTGAAGTGATATAGCCTGCTTATATACAATAACAAATTATTGTCTTAACTATAGAAAACTGGAGAGCACAACTGCCATAGTGGTTCTATCAATGAAGGATTAAATCATAAAATATATTTAAAAATTGGCAAACCAATTCCCAACCTCTCAGCGTAAAACAAAAAAAAACATTGGCAGCTACATTACAGCGTGGTGTAAAATAACATGGCTGAACAAAGAACAATGTGTTTGACCCATATACAGGTGTCTACGCTGTAAAAAGTGTGCATCAATGATACTTTTGAAGTACAGAAACTGATAAACATTGATGACAATAGTCATCTCATATCCAAAAAGAAAATGGATTGCTAAACTGACCACAAGAAGATTTACATCAAGTAGTTTCTCAGACATACCTGTGCCATGTCTCTGTGGTCACAGCCTCTGTTTGGCATCCTAACAGCCACTCTTCTCAGAAAGCTGATCTGAGTTCAGCCAGACTGGCTCCCAGAGTCCATTCATCGCCCCTGACTGCTCCTCAAGCACTGAGACTTCCAGTTCACTCACTCCACAGCCTGTGGCTCAAACAGTGACACGAAAACAAAGGAGGAGGAAGGAGGAAGCCCATCCCAAAACACAGAGTGAAAGAGGGAGGAAAAAACTGAATAAGAGAAAAGGGCCAGTCAGGACAGCCTAACGGCGCTAAGAAATTCAGGTTTTCTGAATAAAGAGACCGAGAGAGACCAATCGCAGGGGAGCGGGTTCCCTCCTCCTTTTCTCCTGAAGGATGCTAATCATTTCTCAGAGCGGTTTTACAGGTAAAGTCTGTGTGCTCCATTTATTTTAACTGCAGGGTGTTTGCATGGCAGTGTATCCTCATGAGGTTTACGCAAACAACTGCTATATTTTAAAGAGATAAAACGTGAAGGCCAGGTGGACAATAGAGAAAGGAATATAAAACGCTTTCTTTCAGGTGAAAGGGAGTGATTCGCCTCAATTATTTAGAGCTGTGTTTCACAAAATAAGCAGTGTTTTTTGTCGCATTAAGTAACTTATTAAGTAACACTGCCCATTCATTCTTCAGTCTCTTGTCCCTTTAAAGTCCTCATGAACACCACAGAATCAGTGTTTTTGAATTAATCGGTTGAGTGAATAATTCAATGACTCGCTCGTAAAGACGTTTGCGTGATTCATTCCTGAATTGATTTTTTTTTGAATTAATTGGTTGAAAGAATGATTCATTAACGATGTAACCTGAAAAATTCCCAGCACTAATGCACAGACTGACAGTCTTTTGTTATTATTATCACTAAAATGTCATTTTAATCCAATCATTTTGTGTTGTAATTTCTGTTTTCTAGGTTTACAACTAACCCGCTTCCATATGTGCAGGTTCTAGTGCTTCAAGGTGAAAGGAAATAAACAACTTGCCAGTACAAATCTGGCACACCTCCTGCAGCTCTTCGCCTGTGGCAACTAACTCCAAAGAAGAAGAGTGTGCGTGAGAAGTCGCTTTATTCTAAAAGGAGAGGGAATGAAAAGAAAAGCAAGCACTTCCAGATCTCTTTGTTTAGGCCATAACGAATACCCCTGAATAACTGTCTCTCTCTTTCTCTCTCTCTCTCTGTCTCTGTCTCTGTCTCACCTAGCATGAAGCATGAATCTTGCACTAAATACTAACATATCATGGTCATAATGAATGCAGCCACCAAATGAAAGGCCATTGTTCCAGGCAGGCATGTGACTTTTATTACTGCGAGTGATCAAAATCAGTTATTCGGTGTTGGGCGGGTTGAGGGGGAGCGAGCACAGAGGGAAGTTGTCAGTCAGAAGCTGAAAGAGGTCACAATGCAAGTACATGATAATGAGGAACTCTTTCCAATGCCTGACTGATTATCGGACCACGTAAAAAATGCGACACTACACTGAAGTTCAAATGCGCGGACAAAACACACTGTCATTCCAGTTAATCCACAGAGGAAAGATCCGAAGCATAGAAACAACACAACTACTGCCAACTCTCTTTAGCTCCTCTTTTCACATCTCTGTGGTTCCCAGACATTTTTAGTGAGTACAGTAGTGTTTAACCCATTGTCTAAAGAAGTCTAAGGAGAGTAATTATGGAGCGTGTATCCAGAGAACTTTACCCAAGGAGAAGTTTACCCTGGCAGTGCGCGGCTATCATCCGCTCGCCACATGAGAGTTTGCCGCAGCCAATACAGCGCTCTGAAGCCAGCTCTGAGGTTCAGCACTGGGTCAGGAGTGTGACAGGTTACTCTTCCGGTCCACAAACAAGAAGGGCAATGCCGGGACTTTAGGTGATTACGGACTATTATTAGAGTTAATGTGGGCGTTTATGACTGATGTAGCGTTATTTGCATGTTTGTGGCATTATAACTCATGCTTCTAGCTTCTAGCACAGCCCTTCAAAGCATACTTCAGAGGAGCATGTGACCAGAAATCCAAGAATATGTCTCCAGGCTCGCTGAGTATAAGCATGTAAATACTTT
Source organism: Leuciscus leuciscus (assembly GCF_965113295.1). Taxonomy (NCBI): domain Eukaryota; kingdom Metazoa; phylum Chordata; class Actinopteri; order Cypriniformes; family Leuciscidae; genus Leuciscus; species Leuciscus leuciscus. The sequence goes on along the minus strand of NC_138730.1, from coordinate 22,351,398 downwards.
GTAATACATACTCTGTATATAACCCACACTGTTAAATGTCGCTGTAGATTTAGCAGCACAGTACTGTAATAACTTACAGTACAATACTGCATTTCTATATTACAGTAAAGTACCGTAATTTGCATTGTATTGTGGGTAATTTTGTTTGAGCGGGAACATTTTACAGTAAATTTTAGTGTTGCTGTAACCTAGCTGTAGCCTGGCTGTAATATGCCTGGCAATAATACAGGGTTGCTGTAAACAGAGAGCGCGCGCGCCGCCCGACTGACGTCAGAGCACAACTGCAGGCAGACGCAGATCACTCGCTGGATGGATGGATGGATCTCTGCGGATATCTGGACATTTGGTAAGTTAATTTTGAATTTTATAATAAGGTTTTAGGATTTTACACTATAGTGTACAAATAACAGTGGAAGTTTAGCCAGCGACGGTTGCAAAAACACCGTTAGTTAGATCTGCTCTTTCACCCCGTTGCTTGTCCCGACATTTTCAAATCTAACTCAAGATTTGAACATTGAATTAACATTACCTTACGGTTTATTTCGACCAAAACAGACTTGGTGATTGTTGGAACGGTGGAAGGACAAATCGAGGTGGTTAACTAACGTTAAATGTGTTATACGATGGTCTGCGAGATAAAATTACTGCATTTGACATGTTACGTTTGAAGGATCTTATGATAACAAACATGTCTAACGTTAACTGTTATCTGTAGGGATCCTTTCCATAACATCCGAGCCCGTCAGTGGTAAAAACAAGCACTTATAGACATAACGTTATTTTGCTCAAACTGCTATTTGCAGTCCGTTTCTCGGATGATTTTATGATTTTACGAACTTTTATGATAAATACTGGACCAAATTTAATAAGTCGTTTAGACACAAAAACACGTGAAAACAAGGGTTAAAAATACTGCACTTTCCTTTGCAACGCAAAATGGGTGATTTGGGCTTAGAGAGATTGGCTATTGGTACCAGTTTAGCCTTTTATTTCATTTCTATTTAGGCGGGAGACCCAGTTCTGTAGCATTGTGATTTGTAATGACAAATAATGATTATTATAATAATAAAAAATATGAATAAAGGTGTAAATTGTTCAAAAAAAAACTATCAGAGTTAATAATGATCTATTAGGCAACAAAGACAAGTAAAATGCATGCCAAAAAAGCTAGTTAGAATATTTAAAGAGGTCAAGTGAAGCTTAAAGTGAAGCTTATTTTTATTTTATTAACCTAGATGTATTGTAAGCAGATGAATGAAATATATGTCCTCAACAAGAAACATAACAGTTAACTGAATAATATGTATTTTGATTTCTTACAGCTCTACAGTGTGGGACAATTTTATTTGCAGCCTGTGAAGGAGTTTTCTGTAAGTATTAGCCATGTTAATACAATGTTTTAAACTTAAAGTTTTAAAATCTAAAGGTTACATTTTTGTTTTTTTAATTGGCTGTTTTTTTTTTATTTAATTTTTTTTTATTTCTACAGAATTTTCTTTTACAATTTCTCTCTTACACTGTCTGCTCATCTTTATTGGTGCTGTGGATAACAGGTTTTGTCATACGTGTTTTTGTGTGTCATGTCTTTTTCAGTTTTGGTCACCGCCAGGTTCCAGTACCACCTCAAAGTCCCAGCCAAATTTAAAAGTATGTCCAGCTACAGCCGCAAGTCATGCAGTTTCTCAACCTCTCACACCGACTTTTTGGAACTTCAGCTTATTCACCGTATCCCCCAGAGTTAGATAAGTGAAGTCCATACATACCCTTTTCATCTCCGTGTGTGCCGTAACACTGTCTGACGCACCCACTGCTAGCCTAGCTTAGCACAAAGACTGGAGGTAAACGGCTCCAGCTGGCATACTGCTCCCAATAAGTGACAAAATAACCCAACATTTTCCTATTTACATGTTATGATTTGTATAGTCACAGCGTGTACAAATAACAAGGTCACATGAGACACGGCCATCTTCTAACCGTACACATACTGGGAACTATATTCTCAGAAGGCGAAGCACTACTACATGGGCAGAGTGATTAGCGCAACACTCTGAGCGAACTCTTCTCCTCACCACCGAGCTTCTCAGGTGCTGCGAGCAAATCACTCCGCAGAAGTAGCAGTGCTTCTCTTTCTGAGAATATAGTTCCCAGTATGTGTACGGTTAGAAGATGGCCGTGTCTCATGTGACCTTGTTATTTGTACACGCTGTGACTATACAAATCATAACATGTAAATAGGAAAATGTTAGGTTATTCTGTCTCTTATTGGGAGCAGTATGCCAGCTGGAGCCGTTTACCTCCAGTCTTTGTGCTAACTAGGCTAGCGGTGGGTGCGTCAGACAGAGTTACGGCACGCACGGAGATGAGAAGGGTATGTATGGACTAACTCTGGGGGATACGGGGAATAAGCTAAAGTCCCAAAAAGTCTGCGTGTTCCTTTAACTATCCCTTTAAAAGCTGTTTACCTGTAAAGTGCTGGTGTACTGGACATGCAATGTTCCTAAATGAAATGTTTTGTTTTCACAAATACACAGTGTAACTGATAAATAAAAAAAATTTTTGACAATAACATTGTTTGGATTGATTGATTTGCAGTTATTCTGAAGTTGCATTATAATATTATTACCTGTAAATGTATATACTGTAATAACTACATATTATATAAATATAATATTATCATTATTAGTCATTTGAAAATTATAATATTTAGCAATAATGTATCAATATAGATATTACAGTACAATACTGTATAATTAATTACAGCAGAAGCAGAAACATTACAAAAATACAGTAAAAATACAGTAAAGTACTGTTTTGTAGTTTACAGTACTGATCTTCTGTACTGTAAAGTAAATTACAGTACAGTTACTGTAAATCAAAATACAGTAACTTGCTGGCAACCTTGCTGCCAGTACTGTACTGTAAAAATACAAGAAAATCGTTAACAGTGCATGATTTTCATAAGTCTAAACTGAGTCAGCGAACTGCGCAGATGGAACCATTAGATCGATATAAAAATATACAGATGTGCATTTGTACAAAGTAAAATCCCAAAGGTTTAACACTTAGACCTATTTTTAATTAAATGTCACCCTGTATTTTGAGAGACACCCATAACACTCAAAGGCTAAACGGCCCAGGAGATGATTTAAGTGACACTTGGCTGAGTTCATTACTGTAAAATAGGTACAAGCTGAGACATGAAGAGGCATTTTGGAGCTAAGCTGGAAAAGCATGAAATTCTACCAGTATTTCATCTCCTGAAAAATCCCTTTCATTAAAGGCAACTGTTTATACCTTCACTTTTAAAGTTGTATTTAGTATAACACGCCTCATTATTCAAATAATAATTTTTATTAATTACAATTACAATTTTATTTGTATTACAAATTTAATTACTTTGATTTTCCATTTCATGTCAACTTTATAATAATCAATTAATAAAATAAATTATAATAATATTTCACAATATTACTTTTCTGATACATTTTATCAAATAAATGAAGCCTTGGTGAGCATAAAAGGCCTCTTTCAACAACAACAAAATAAATCTTACAAAGTCCGACCCCAAAATTTTGATTGATAGTGTATCAGTGATCGTATAAGCCCTTAACCGCTTTATTGAAGAAAATTACGAAAAAGGTACAGCCAAAGCATGTCTAGATGTTCCAAAAGGCCTTATTGGCTCAATTATCAAGAACAGAAAACTACATTAATCACTCAGACAAGGCCTGAAAGATTGCGCCTCAAACTCTCAGCATGAATAAGATCTGTGCAAAAGCAAAGCGACGCCAAGAACGTTCTGTGGAATATACAAAGTTCAGTAGTGGAGAATGGAGTAAAGGTGCTGCTGTTAACTATATCAAGAGCTCTGCGTAACACTAGCCTATGAAGGAGGGTGGAACAGTAGATGCTATCACTCAAGTGAGTTCAACAGAGGATGGCACTCAAAAGAGCCATATTTGAGCTCACAAGGAAAGGTTTTATGGTCAATTGACACAAAAATCAAATCAGTATGGCACAAATCTAACAACCTGCACTTCAAAAACACAGAACAAAAAAGTGTGACAAATCCTTCACTACTCAACCAACCAGAAGAACAACAAATATGCCAGGATTAATGGGTCAAATAAATTCACAACTGTAAGCAAATATGCTTATCTTAACATGCCTACTTTATCATATTTGATTCACAAATTTCTAAAGCCTCTAATTATCAACATGATCAAAACTTTGCTGAAAAACCTCTTGTACGCAATCTACTACATGCCTTCTGTTGTTTGATTGATGGTTCATACTTTTTAGCAAGTAAAAGGCCTTTACTGTAATTCTAAAAAGGTAAATGTGAAAATAACTTTAATATTGTTAGAAATATTTCAAGATGAACACTTTAGTTTTAGATTAGGTTTACTTAATTATCATTCCTTTTTTTTTAGAAAAATCATGTTAAAATGTATCAAATATGATACATCAGGCTTTTGAGGAATGTTTATTTGGACATTTCTCAATCATCAGTGTAGTGCATGAAAATCAACAACTACAGAGCTTTAATCATAAAACTAAGCATTTAGGCTAAATATCATCTTATCAGACTTATTATTGGGAGATATAGAGTAACAACTGATATTTATATGTATTTTCTGTAAGTAGTCTGCTACAATGATCTCAATGGTTTATTAAAATGTATAATTTCTGGCCATATAAATATCAGAAACTGCATAAAATTCCATCGTTTTGCTCAGTTTGGGCCTTCTCACGTATGAGCTCCATGTTCACCTATGAGCCACAAAAGCCTAATGTATCAAATATGACAATCAACAAAAAAAAACACATACCATTTTTTACTTTTTTTTTTTTACTTTTTCTGTCTAAGGGTTCAAAAAACGGTCCCATTTAAAAAAAGAATAATAATTTCTGATAATTATTATTTAATGCTTTACAGGGTTAAGGTTGTCATTGCTGAGGTACAAAATATCAAAATGTATGCAGTCCTATTTCCTATGTCATTTATATTATGCAAAATGCCAATTATCCAGTTTAAATTCACCAAAAGCTATTTGAATGGGTGGGCTTTACAGACTATGATTCTCTAGATCAAATTGCCTTGTTTTGCTGAACATAAATACCAAGTTCTGGCATTAAACTCTAGATCCAATGAGTGGCCAATGAGCTGCTGCTCAACACTCAAATACCGGTAGTGTTGCTGTTACCAGTCTGCAGAGCACTTTCAGAAACCCTCCACCTTCCCCAGCTCCACCTGTATAGATCTGCCTACGAGGGGTTATTTCATGTATGTTACATGTGCAGCAGCAGATGAACTAAAACTACATATAACCTCCAATTTTAATAACACTTAAGCTGAATGGTTTAACCTGACCCCTGACATAACATAACTGACCTAAAATTACATCATTAGTGCCAACAAAATCAAGTCAATGTTACAGCAAAAACTAACAAGCACCTGGGAACAAGCATTCAGAATGAATATATGAACGACCCATTAATTAATTTAAGCAACAATATTAGGGCAACATTTCAATAAAACAAGAATGGAAGCAAACAAATTGTGCGACAGGAATCAGCAACTACTGGTGTAGGAAAGAGTGGTAAACTATCAGGACTAATAATTCCATTTACTAAGAGGCAACACTGCCTTAAACCGCTATGCATAAAACCAACATAATTTTCTGGCCTGTTCATGCCTGATTAGAGCAATACAACACGCTGCAAATCTTCTTGTGTCAGGAGAGTGCACCAACCATCTGCAGTCACTACACCTCAAAGCTTTGCATAACTCCTTAGCATCATCCGACAAGTTAAGGCACAGCCTCTACAGGGGTGAAGGCAGATAGGCTGTTGGCAGCGTATATGAGGAAAAAGTACAATATGTCCTGATGGTGCATGCTTGATCCTCAATGATTACATCAAACCCTTTGGCTGAATGACGCTTTGTGGGATTAAATTCAAATGAATGAATCCTCATATTAAATGGAAAAATGGCAGATCTAACAGTATTGTGCATTTATTAGACAATGAGCTCAAACTATTTCAATGCAGCAGCGTTAAAATGATCTAAATTAACTGAATGAGAATTATGGCAATGATTTAGTGCATGTGACTTAGGGGTTTTCAGGCTCATCAATCTCTGACTCAAAAGAAAGAACTTACCTGGGGAAGAACTGCCGACGGGCTTAATCTCTGGAAACACACAAAAAGGAAACATACAAGACAGTTTCAAGGTGTGTTTTGAAGTACCAACAATTCTGAACAGAACATAAGCAAGGCATGCATTAGCCTTAAATTAGCCTCAAATTGTTGACATGTACATAAACCACAAAGGAACTGGTACGGCACAACTGAAACAATCATAAGACATTTTAGTGTTTATTTAGGGTGAGGTAAACAAGACGTTATTAATGCACAGCACATACCTATGACTTCTTTTGAGGTAAAAAAGGTCTCTTGCAATGAAATTATTTTTAAAGCCTATTGTAGTTAAAAGTAATGTTACCAAATAAAGATTAAACAGAAAAAGCTAACCCATGGTGCTTGTTAAAAGCTACTGTTTCTTGTGCAACTCTTGTTCAGTCATAAATGTCTTAATAAATACATGCCTTTGTTTGATCTACCAGCCATCAATGTGGTTCTCCACTATTTTAAAAAAGATCCTGCTGCACTTTAAAGCCTGTGTTCATTCTTAACCAATCAAAACAATTAAAACCAGTTCAAGGTTGGGCTGTGACCTCTGATCTAAGACAGCCGGTTCTGTTTCATTGCAAGAATGCTAAAAAGGTAAAGAGTGTAGGTTCAGGATTTATATCATCTTTAATTAATCCTAATTAAGTTGTCCAAGTTTATCCAAATACATTAGGAAGCCATACAGGAATAGGCTCACTGAAGCTTATTGAAATAATAGAGTCTACAAAAAAATACTAATAATACAAACTGCAGTCTTTTATTCCCTAAAGAAAGTTTGGGCATGCAGATGTTCTTTAGCTACGCCTTGCTTAGAATAAAAGATGCTAAACCCCAGATAAACCCCTAATAGGTCATTGAGAAGTGCTTGTGATTTACAGCTGTTGCATTCATGGAAAGGTTCAAATGGCAGCAGTTCAAAGGCTGGTTGAGGGGATAGTGCATGGATGCAGTCAGCCAGCCATTCCAGACGTTTCAGTGCCCTAAGAAACACTCCAGTGATGGAACAGGTTCAAGGTTTTGGCTGCATTTTTCCTGGCAAATATGGAGCCAATACAAAAAAAATATATAGGTCGAATTTATCTGTTGCTTAATTGGAAATCGCTTATCTTTTGAGTTTTGAATTCATTTGTTAGGCTCAAGGAGATCAGATCAGCTATGATTTAATCAAGGGCATAGGTCATAATCATTAGAATTACAGCCGACCCTAGCAATTTTAGGGAGATAATCCTTACTTTTCACAGACCCCCCACAACTTTTCAATGGCCATACAATAGCCAGAGTGATGATGATGTCACACCTTTCAACTGCCTCATACCATGTTATGATTGAGGGTATAAAAGGGGTGTGATTGAGGGGAAGGGGGGTAAATAGTTAAATACTGATGAGCTTAACAGACCCCCTGGGTTGAAGCAGGTGGAGGGTCTGACTCCACTCAAAGCAATTTTAACTTTCTAAGGAGTGAATCTGCTGTGAGGCATATCTTCACCATCTGTTATGAACAAGACCATACTCTAGATTAGTTGTTGTCAGCCAGTAAATCATGAAATGAGTAAAATTTAGTAAAAAGAAGCACAAAATGAAAACTGACATATTTTTTAATTTATAAAAGAAATATGACATTGATTATGACGAATATTTTGAGATTAAAAACTGGTAAGAACCACTGCTTTAGATAGCCTACTATTACAAAAGCAACTGTCAAGTACAGTACAAGTGAAATATTCCTCTCTAATAGTATGGCTATTCCCTCTAAAGGGAAGTTCTTAATGAAAGTTATTAAATATTTCTGTGAAAATGGCACCCTGAGTTTGTACATATCTAATATAATAATTATACATACGGTTTTTATGACATTATTTGAGAGGCAAACATTTCTACTCATAAAATAAATTTTTTTCATTCTGCACAGTTAACTAAAGTTAACTACCACAAAAATGGTGAAAATAATTATAAATTTAAAATAAAATGGTGATACAGCACCTGATATATACACTTTCTCTCTAAAATATAGATATTTTCTAACATAGTATTTTTGTCTTGTTTTTCAGTACAGATATTTAACATTCTTAAAGCATGAAATATTTAATTGAGAAGCAAAATGACTTAAGATATTACGTTTTCTGAAAAATTTATCAAAATTAAGTTTGAGTTTATAGTGTTTTTACAAAAAATATCTGCCAATTGGTCAGAAATATAAAAAAAAAAAAAGTTTATTATTCTTACACCATTGGCAGTTTTTCTTCTCGTTTTAAGCATTGTCACTTAATTTTGATAAAAATATCATATCATGTAATTTTGCTTCTCAAGTATCTTTAAGAACTTTTGAGAATATTTTATTTGTAGCCTACTGTAAAACAAGACTAAAATACTGAGTTTGCAGTGCAAGTTATTGATGACAGTTTAGATGTTATTATATTACGTGTAAACTACCCAAATAAAAAGAAAATAGTATTGCTTTATGTAAATAATCCAGACTAGTATGCAGAACATTATTACTGTCAGACGGTTAACAACTTTGGGCCTGACTTTATTGTGGAGCGTTTAAATATTGTTCATTACTTCAAATTGTGTTTTCAAATGCATGCAGCATGCCTTACCTGACACAACTTCACAACTGTCCAACAAAATATGTAGGCGGAGAGGGAAAACTTAGCCCTCATGTATCGCTCCGGTAAGCAGGCGAGATGCATCTGCACCTCATCCAGTCCCCCGTCTCCAGCAGAACGCTCCAGTTCACAGCCATGCGTCCCAGTACCGTTCCCAGCGTCTGCCTCTTCCATGTTTACAATGACTTCAACAAGTTTAAAAGTTCTTTAAAACAGGCAAAACGTTCTAACTGTCCCTGTCTGCTTCATGTTGGTTGTTATCAAGTCATCTGAATGTCATAGAAGGCAAAGGCTCTTGAACAGTGCATGACATTTGTGAGTACTCAACCGCAGGTGATAGTGCAATGTTTATTTCATCGCTGTCAGTAGTTAACACATATTTTCCAGCTCCGCGAAACGCGAGATGTAACTTACTTGTGACGCGACGGTGTATAAAAAGCAGAGCAAAAGTCTCTGGTGTGGTATAACAAATTCCAGCGTCCCACGTTGTTTGTCAGTGACAGTCAGGGGGAGGGAGAGGAGGGAGAGGAGGGAGAGTTTCAGATCCAACACCTCCTCCATCTACAGTACATCGTAAACGAGCGACGCGACGAGACAAACCAGAACGCGCCCATTATGAACAGCGAATCTGAATACACTGCGAGCGTTCGAGCGTGAATTGTAGACGGAATTCTGACGTCAACGCCCAATGGACCAATCAAACACTTCGTTTACGCAAACAGCGCGACGCGACAAACTGAAACACTCACATTCAAATCAATCAAACTATCTACGCACGCTCCTTGCACTGTAAACAACTTAAGTACAGAATGCGGTGTGACTTATATGAGGTCAGTTGGTATTTTAAGCATAATTATACAATAATAGGTGTGTTTTTTTTGCCTGTAAAGAAGTTCACCACAAAAAAGCTGTATTCTGAGTGATTTCACATAGCCTAAGGACCCTCATCCATAAAGGGACCCCTAACACTTTAAATATTATTATTACATTATAGTTTAAGATCATCAAAGTTAATGTTCTTTCAAATAGTGAGAGATATTATGATTTTTTAATTTTATTTTTAGTTGAATTGTAGGCTACATCATTTTTTATTTCCTACAGCCCATGCAGTATCTTCTCAGACCTCTGGTTGAAAACCCTGGACATAAAAAACATTAAGCTCTTTATTGTATTACATGACATTATTGTAATGTGATTAGAGAAAAAGTTAATGGCTCTGCAAAGTTGTTTTAACACACACATTCAATCCCAGAATTGTTGGAGTGATTTTGTCTTAAAGCACAGCCGGCGCCAGGCCTGATACAGGGCTCTGTTCAGTTACTGTTGTTTGCTTTGCTATTGTTCTGTCTATTAAGCAATGTCTGAGCTAGTCAGTACATACAGTGCTGACACCTCAGCTCATCTGCTTTGGAAAAGAGCCAACATCTGAGTTTGAAATCAACCACAAATACAAAAAGACAATGTAAATGCACATGGATTCATAAATAGGTTTTTATTAATACTCAGTGAGGCAAGCACATCAATATAAATATTGCACAGAACTATGATAATTGTCAGCTGCCCTGTCTTGAAAAGAATATAATGGCACTAAGAGGTGACAAAATAACCGGTTTTTTAATTTCTTTTTTTTTTATATACTCCATTCCAATAATATCTGCACTTTACATAGTTTATATAGCCTACAAAATCATGCAACACATTCATTTTGCAATATGGTCATTCATATTGTTAGGATATTGTCAGTCTTTCATGCTATTATCAGTATCTAATTCTTGGATTTTGACAGCTTATCCTGAGAAGTAATATAATTACATCTTTACAAGAAATACAGCGACAGATATAACAATTCAATTTTACCATATCAAATAATATGAAAACAAGTAAGATATCTGAAAAGCTTCTGTTCAATGCTACCATTTTTAATGCCAAACTACAGTGCTTTTATTGAGGATTATCATTGCCTTCAATACTGACACCCACCCTGTACCAGATGTTGTTACAGTTGATGCTGATCTAATGGAAAACAGGTTGAGGCCCTGAAATATAATACTTTACTAATAGCTGCTAAGGTTTTGGCAGAAAGGGCTTCTTCGAAATTGACTTACTTTTTATTAGAGCAATGATTGCATGCATATACAGACACTTCTATAAGGTACCATTTCCTTGGTATCCAACTTAGATTTTATCCTTTCAAAATATGAAATTTTGGTTTATTTATATACACATCCATCACCATTAAGAGAATAATAATGGCCCAAATAGTTGTTCAATGTTAACAGATATTGTTAACTAAGTTCAATGTTAACAGATATCTACCCCAATATAGATGTGCAGACGTCTATATTTAAGCAGATAACTGTCTGCTCAAAGATAGATGTGAAGACGTATATAGAATAGTCATACCAGGGGTTGTTTTTATGGGAATTCTGTTCAAAAACAACCCCAGCTGGACTTTTGCGGTCTAGGTTCAGTTGTTGAGTTGAAGTATTTACCAAGTAAAAAAAAAAAAAAAAGGGCCGAACTGGCAGAATTGCATTCCAAAATGGACAAAGACGACAAGTAAAAGTGCCACCTGCCTTCTTTGTGAAGAGGCCTACTATGTATGAATGGAGCCTTTTTTTGGTAGCACTCATCAATTCTGGTCACATCAGCCAGATCAGAGGCGTTCTTTCAAAGGCCTACTTTACCTCATTTATTCACTGATACACAATTATCCGTAATTGGACAAATGAAAATGCAAACTTGATTCCATTGCAATGTCTCCAGCTGTCCCAATCCTTTAAAAGAAATTGGCCTTTTCTCTTCCAAACTCCAGAATAGAGCTTTTCAAATAGCTTGTCAGATTGTTTCGATATGCAAAAACAACCCAAGTATAACTTCCCACAATGTATTTTAAATTCCGTAAGTGAACTAGTTTCAAAAAGTTTTCTCTATTAACACAACAGTTTAAAATGTGTCCGTTGGACATTAATAAAGTGTTATAGTTATTGCACTAGTATGTCTTTGATCCTTGGTTTGAAAACTCCAGTAATAAACTTGCAATAAAAAATAGCAGTGCTTGCAGAAAAACTATGGAGAGAGAAAAACACTGATACGACAGGTTTCAGACAAATGTTACTTCTCCAACAAACGGATCAACAGACCTGTTGTTGTTCCAGGCTGACAGTGTTGCTGAGTTGACAGTAAAATGAGCAAACATGTCAGATTTCTTGAGGAAAGATAGAGACTTTGACAGCTGGTAGAGCTGGTAGGCTTCCCTTAGGGGCTGAGGTACTGGACAGAAGAAACAAGTTCGAGACAGGCAGGATCCACAAAATCAGAATCTGTACAGGAGAAAGAAGAAAAGAAAAAAAACATGTTCATGTAGAAGTAGCTCAAAGGTTGAATCTCACCAAGAAATGCAAAAAAAAAAATTTTTAAATGCAAAACTTTCTTTTTTCTCAAATTAAGATATTAGATTAAGAAAACATTATTAATCTAATATAGAATATAAAAATCATCCTGTCCTAATACAATTTCCTTTTATAAATTAACATAAATTAATGAACCAATACACTGATATACATTTATAATTACATTTGTACTTTTCAATTTTCAATTTAAATCATACAAAAGTACAACACTTTACAATTTTCAATTTAAATCATACAAAATTACAACACTTTACAATTTAAAGACTGAATAATACATTTTTACACATTACAATAATGAGAATTTAGGCAGGACATCTCTAATCGTCATGTAAAAATGTCCTGTATTTTTCTTTAGGTAAAAAATATAATTTCTCATTTTCTTACGATTTTGGGGTGAAATATGATGTGACAGTTTCCGTGAGATTCATGCTGTGATTCTATTATTTACAAATCTAGTTCACGTTCAACATCTAAAGAGACAAAATTTCACTCATGTCTTGGAAAATTATTTGAAGCAGCTGCACCAGATAAATGACTCTATACTTTGAGACAAATGATTGTTTTATGCAAGCATCAAGGGTCTACAGTTCCAGCAGTGAAGTCTATTTCCTTTCCATCCCAATGTCCTGCACGAAAACCTAATTCCATCCCTCAATATTGACACAGTCCCCCATTGTGTCCCACATCACTGGACTAAATCGTCCGTAGTGTCATGCAACCAAACTAACAGCATGAGGCTTATTCCCTAAGCCAGAAAACAGAACAGAGTCCTGTTCAGAATCACCTCTCTCAATGGGTAGCAGTCAGCCAGCTCTATACATCTGCTCTGTAGTGGCTCCCGGGTTGCTAAGAACACTCCCAGGAGCACACTGATGGATTATAGACCAGTCAAAGCCAACATGAACCTCTTCCCCTCTGGCTGCAAGCCGAAACTGCTGGAGAGCAGCATCAGATGAGACAAGCATGCGTAGAAAATGTCCTGCTCTGATGAAAGATAATGTATGAGGAAATACAGACAGGCTTAGTCTGAATTTGGTGAAGAATCGCAGGTGGTTTAAACTTCTGTTCAAGCTCACACTGGGTTTTTTGTAATCATGCATAGGTTGTCAAAGGTCTACTGCCACATAGTGGCCAATCGGTACTTTTGCAATGTAAAAATAACACTGTTTCATCTGTAATCCTCTCATTCTTATCAAGGTTAATTAAAAACAAACATGTCCACCTCTACTATCACATAATAAAACATGTTTGGCTGAACTGTGTCCCCCACTGTGCTGCAAATCATATTTTCCAGATGCAAGAAAACAGCTGTCTGCTGTGCGAAGATCCACTGAGAGCTGTACAGGAAATAAAAGTATGTCAATAGACCATTCACTACTCATGTTCAACCCCGAGACCATGATATAACTATCCAAAATAATAAGAGCAATATACTTCAGGGCAGGCCAACATCCAAATGCATTTCCTGTTAAGGAAAAACAAGCTCCACATTTTTATTGTACACTGAACTGTTCTTTGACTAAAAAATGCACTAAAAAAAAAAAAAAAAAAAAAAAAATGTCCTGTCTCACACTCTCTTGATGCGGTCCTGGTTATGTTCTGTCACAAAGACATTCTTTTATTTGCTTATTATTAAAGCAGCTCTGTTATGAACAGAAGCAGACTGAAGGTGGGTAAAAATCCACTTTAGCTTGATTAGAGTGACAGTGGAACTCAAGATGAGTTCAGCATTTTCTGGTAAACAATCAGTTTACTTGCCAACAATCTAGCGAAAAGGCTATTTATCTAAAATGCAAGAGGTTGATTGGTTCTTCACATGTTCCTACAATTCCACAAGAGGAAACATTATCTGCCACTGAACCGAAAACAGTGGTTCCCTTCCCATATTTAAAATATATATAGTGTAATCAGCATCTTTAAGAATCACAAAATGTATTGTGTTTAATTAATGTAATATCATCATCAATCAAAACAGTTTGAAGGTTTGAAAACAAGCAACATTGTCATAATTACAGCAGAAACACCAGAATAAATATTTAAGTGGATATATTTTGTTGGAAAGTGGGGGACTTTAAGTAAAAAATGTTGACAACTACTAATCTAGAAGATTCACATGATCATCACACGTTCTTTGAGTGAAGGTACATGTAACAACCTGCAGTCTTTTCTCTCTCTCTCTGTGTGTGTGTGTGTGTGTGTGTGTGTGTGTGTGTGTGTGTGTGTGTGTGTGTGTGTGTGTGTGTGTGTGTGTGTGTGTGTGTGTGTGTGTGTGTGTGTGTGTGTGTGTGTGTGTGTGTGTGTGTGTGTGTGTGTGTGTGTGTGTGTGTGTGTGTCTTATTTAATTATTTACAAGCTATTCTCCTCAAATTCCATCTACTTTCTGTTTCACTATTCTGATTTTAAATTATTAATTATCATACGTCATATGTTCTTATTTTAGACACATAAGTTCTATAATCACCAAAAACATCTTAGCAAAACAACATGTGACACACCCTACACTTCATTTCTGTAATGTATTCTAGTGGAATGTGTAAAACGTAATATATGATGATGTAAGCTGTACACAACAATACAATCTCCAGTCTCATGCTGGTACAACTGCTGATATACTGAATGCTTTCCCATCTATGTTCTGTTGCTATGGTTTCAAGATATCAGCTGAAATATATAACAAGACACAGAAATGTAGGGAGGATATCTGACCTTGAAGCACTAAAGCAGCTCTGCTACCCTTAGTGCTCATTGATTTACACCACACACTCTCGCCTAGAGAACTACTGTATAACTCTGAAGCTGCTATGCATGTCATTTCTAAAGGAACAAATCCACTGCTTAATGTCGTTTTCAAAGTATCCATATCAATGTATATCAGTAGACAGTGCAGCTCTTTGTTTTTGTGGTATCGTTTGCATGAGAGTTCTAATAATAGACCAAATGTCTAAAACCCTTCCCTCCTCTGAAATCCTAATAACAAATGCAGTCCATCAATGCTCAGTGACGCACACACCAAACAACCCATAGATGAGAGTCTTCAAGCACCTCTGCTGACCAATGCAGCTACAGCAGTATAATTCCCAGAAAGCCTTGAAATGCTGAGACACAAACTCTTCCCCTGACACAAGCACAAAACAGTGACCACTGGCTTCCTTACGATGTAATTAAGAGAAGAGGTTTTAAAGGTTTTAAATCTGTAATATTGTGCTTCTGCACTGTTGTGATAGGCCGCGCAAAACGACACTGAACTACATCATATACTACATAGACTACATTGAACAAGCTTTAAAGAGCATAAGATGGTGGGAGATCTTAGATATATAAATAAATAATCACAGGTTGTGTCTTTCTGTCTGACACCTCATTCTGCTCTGATGCAGCCCTTGACAGCCTGTACAGTACAGCATGCCAATTTGTTCACCTCTTGCCATTGTTTGTGAGTGAAATGAAGGAGAATATGCTTGCTGTGAGTATACCTGCAAGCCATGTGAGAATGTGAGAGCGGGATGAAGGACTAAGTGACATGTTTCCTCTGAGGCATATGGTTCTTCTCAAGCACCCCTACAGTCATTAATAATGAAACTTTTCTCAGCTCTATTTTTCTTGCAATAACATTGCAATTATTTGGACCGCTACAAAGCAAGCAAATACATGTAAATGTACAGTATGAATTACTTTATGCATGTCAAGACTCAAGACCAAATGCCCTAAACCACAATAAGAGCGTGAACACTTGCAATTTACAGCCTTGGAAAAGTTTCATTAAAACATTAAAGAACTGGGTAGTCAACATGACATGAAACGGTATCCTGCAGTGTGACATGGATCTAAAATAATATTTTAAAAAATGCATTTTCCAATTATTGCATAATATTAAGAAAATAATTGTTTCAAATATTTTATTTGCATATTACACTGCTATCACCGTCAGATAGATAGATAGATAGATAGATAGATAGATAGATAGATAGATAGATAGATAGATAGATAGATAGATAGATAGATAGATAGATAGATAGATAGATAGATAGATAGATAGATAGATAGATAGATAGAAAAATCCAGCACCTGTTTAATATGGCCTTTACTTCTTCATTCTGCATCTTCGTTCTACTTTCCTATCCTCTGGAAAGACACTGCATGATCCCTCAATATTCACAGCAGCGTTCTTGCGATGACGCAACCTGTGCTTCTTTTTGGCTGGAGTTCCCTCTGCCATCTCAATTAAATGGTTGATGTGGTGGTCCTCTCCGCAAGGAAACTCAGAAGAGGCAGAGGCCATGAGAGGAAGAGATGTAGGCCTGGTTGCTTGATATACGTCTGTGTCACCAGATTCAACAGCACATGAACCGTACGTTTCCAACACCAAATCATTGGAAGCATTAGTAGTGACAAAGCCAAGTCCCTCAGTCTCCAAAAGGGAAGGTGTCACATCTTCAGAAAGGCTAGACGGCCTCAAGCGATGTCTAGCATGCAAGGCTCTCTCGGTAGTTGCCACTGGCCTTTTCTTGTGTTTTGACTTCAGGTATTTTTGAGATTGTCCTTTGTTCCTTTTTACCCCTTGCTCAGATACAGGGACATCTCTTACCTCACAGCTTGAGTGAGTTTGAGTAAAGTTGATCTTCATAGAAGACAACTGACTAGCACACTGCTCAACAAGGGAAGCAATGCTGATGTCACTTCCTATCCCGCAGGTGCTGGCTGGGGATTGTATATCTCTGGTTATTGGCTGTGGAGTTAAAGTGAACCTGGGAAGACTGGCACGGGCCCAAAGGTCTGACGTTTTGATGTGCTCAATGAGGGACATACAAGAACGGCACAGGTGCAGATCATTAGCTCCGTTTTTCAGGGAACTCTTGCAAGATTCACAAAGAGATTCCTTGTTTATGGCCAACACAAACAAAGACCTTGTCCCAGAGCCAGGGGAGCTTACTACTGGAGACTGCAAATCTCCACCTGGAGTCATTGGAGAGTCGACATTGAATATTCTGAAACAGACACCACTCGTTGGGGTCTTGGGTTGATTCTCTGGAGAGGCCAAGGTTGACATCACTGTGTTTGCATCATATTTTAAGGGCAGAACACCAACACTTTGCTTCCATGGCTCTTTAAAATTAATTGTATCTCCTCTACCGTTAACAGTTCTTGCTCCTCTTGGTGGTTTTCTAACCCTTGCTGACTGGGTTTTGCATCTCAGACATAAATCTCCTTCAGCGCTACTTTGTGAAGATCTTAGTTCTGTTGGGTTGCTTTTGTCTGTCCTATGCTTCAGCCAGTTAACTATACCCATAGCCAGAGATATCTCAGTGTCGCAAAGCTTTAGTAAGCAATCCTTCCCCGTCCATTTACTTTCCAGGAGCTCTTGACCGACAAAGTCCCGAGCCAAAGGTGGGGCAAGATTTTCCTCTGCTCCAACATGGAAGCTGTACATGGATAATGGATAATCACTGCACTGGCCAACAATGCTGTCTGATAGGTTGATGTCATCATCAAAGATTGGGGTAATTTCTGTCTCGCTGGGGTCACAGAATAGCTCATAAAGAGCATCTCCACTGTACGTGTCCCTAGGGATCTTGTTGGAATGCACTGGAGTGAGGGAACTTCTGCTGCGGTCCTCAGAACCAGGAGAGACATAATCACAGTAGCCCTCATCACTGGTGTTCCCTTGGTTGTCACTTTTAGGAGTTACCACATTAGTATTAAGTTCCCTGATCTCAGATTCTACAGATTGGGGTGTATTTACCATTACATCTTCAGACGTGGATGTGGAAGGAGATTTCATGATAGGTGTTGTGGATTTTGTTGCATGTTCCGTAGCTTTTGAGATTTGCCCTAAATGCAAAGTTCTGTTTAGGGTTTCCCACAACCCAAACATGTCCAGGACCTCAGCATGAGCTGGAGAGGCCAGACACTCCTTTCCTCCCTGGAAACCTGCAGTGGTAGGGCTTCGCCTCGGAGCTTCACAGGAATCTTTGTCACGCTCAGGGCTAAAGATGCCCTCAAGAGATACAAGATCATCAGCAAATATCTCACCACAACCAGCCTGAGATCCAAAGCTTTTTAATGAGGCAGAATCCTCACAGACATTAGCACAACATTCACTGGAAGAATCGGAGGGAGTCTCACTGAAATTATCATTGTACCTGTTTCTTGCAAGAGTATGGTCTCTGTGCCTTGCCGTCTTCCTCGTACGTTTCAATGTTGGAACATTTTCACCTGCAACATGGCATGGTGTACTCGGTGAAGTAGCTTTCTCATGTTTGTGTCTTTTGTGAACGAACAAATCCTTAATGGCCTTTCTAGGCTTCCTCAGGGAGATCCTCTTTTTAGGAATGGATTTGGCTATGCAGGGCACAAAGGGCACTTGAGGTGTTAGGTTACGGTAATCGATGATTTCGTGACTGCTGCCTGATGTATCCCGATTCTCACGAAGCAACCTTAGAGGTGCCTCGAATCCTGAAAAGCTGACACTGGTCACTAGCTTATGGTGATGGCGCCGGTTAGTCGCATCTTTGTATCTAGGGCTCTCAGTTTGCTGCAGTCTCATTCCTCTCACACAGTCATGGGTTCTGCTTCTTTTAACAGAGCCGCGGAGTCGTCCATGACCTTCTGAGAGTGTGTCACTAATCTCTTGAGAGAGTATGTCCAGAGTGTCTGGCACAGGCCGTGAGGATGGGCTTTTATCAGTGCTTTGTATATTCACAAATCCATTATCCAGGGTGTTATGAGATTTGTGCTCTTCAGGCCATTTACTTCGACCATGTGCCTTACTTGACCTCTTTGAATCATCTGAAGTGTCTTCGCTTTTTGACAGCTCCATGTTTTCATATACATAACTGTAACTGGACGTGAGAAAAATACAGGATAAATAATGATAATTATGATATTTAAATTTTTACAAGATCAAGAATATTTCAATGAACCTAATAAACAGGAAAAAAATAAATAATAATAATAAGCACACTACATCTCTTCAATCACAAACAAGCTAGATTTATGACTTGTTTAATCAGCACATGCTCAGTTGAGTCTCTCTCTGCCTGATAACAGTGTGATTGCTTATTTTTATTATTTTGGATGTCTAGTATTTTGTTTTAATGTTTGATGCTTCTATGAAGTTGGTGAGAAATTTCTACATGCAAAAGAAATTTACAACAAATCAATCTTCAAAACAAGTAGGCTACTGAACATTATTTCACACAAAAAAACAAAAACAACAATAAAGATGAAAACTGCTCTTACCAGCTAATCAATATATTCACATGAAAAGGAATTTAAACTCATTTCACATATTTATAATGCGGGTCCCTCCCTGACAGCTGAAAGATCTGCCTTTCAAAAGATGAAAACAAATCAGTAATAACAAGTAAACAATCTGATGATGTTACTTTTGAGGTGGGCTGGGCTAACTGTAATACTTGCATTTAAATCACTATTATGACGTCAAACTAAGTATTTATACTAAACATACAGTATGATTTGTAATAACAAAAAAAGGAATAGTGTTACAGTTTACCCTATTATGATTCTTCTCAGATTGAAACACTGTAACTTCTCATTTTCTTTTAACTGTAACTCATATTTGATAACACAAGGGCAGTCTGTATAGCTTATAAAATAGGTCACACGTGTATATTATTACAAGATTGAGCATTATATGACTCTACAATTCGCAATAAACAATAACAGGTCGTACTAACGTAATGAGCCAGTTGTAAATGCCTCAAAAATCCAAAATTCCACTGACATTTATGGAAAGAACTCCTATTTTATCGTACTCATCCCAATGACGAGCAATCCATCGTTCGAATTATTTTGAGCAACGCCTTGAAATGCACGTTTCACCCTTCAAAAAAGCCAACTGAATTCTAATAAATAAACGCATTCCATTTGCGCGTAATTTCAACGCTCATTTTAATACATACCTAAAGCAGATTGTGGCAGAAGGCGTTTGGCGGGAGCTGGTAGTTCACACGCGCGTGACAAGATGGGATGCTCTGGCTGTCAGCGCGCGTGTGAAGATAATTACGATAGCCAATCAGAAGACCGCAGACCCACAACATCACCACTTACTGATCATAAGCCTGGATACAGAGAGCGGCGGGACGTTCTCACACTCAGAGAAAATATCACTGAAAGGCTTTCACAACATGCCTTGTTGTGAAATATAAAGCCTCCAGCTCAGCTGAAAGGGGAATATTAATCAAAACCTGTTTATCTGCATGCAGGCATTTTAAGTGCAGGTTCAGTGCTAAAAACTAACGCTGAATGTTAGTGTACAGCACTAGTCTCATATTTCACCTCTAAATTCCTTAAAAACAGAACACATATGACAGATGTTACTTTAAACATTAATTAAATTTAATTAACCTATTGAGGAACATTGAAAATAACAGTGACAAATATATCAAAATACAGAAAACAAATATAGACCTAAACAGAAAGCTTATGTTGAGTTTTGGTCTCAAACTGAAGTGCAAATGTCCATCACAGATAAGGACCCCATCCAAGGTACATCAGGCACAGGAGATTATCATCAGTGGCTTCTTGAATGAGGTAATGTGCGTGGCCCTCAATGGACAGAGGTAAGCCCATCACTTTATTTCTGCTCTTGATCACTCCCTGAAGACGCTGCTCAATGTCCAGAACATGAGTCTTAGCCTAGTGTGGAACAAAATCAAATTATGAAATATTTATTTCCAACTATTACTTAAGCTTGTTATTTAATCTATAGTTGAAACGCAACAGCTCAAATTGCACATAAAGATGAAGCACTTACAGTACTCGAAGCAAGTGTATTCCAACCATTATGCCTTTTATGTTTATATATAATTCAATCCTGCTTAGCTGAATATAAAATACATATGATATACTGTACGTCACAGATATGCATCCTCATTCAGGCTGAAGCAACTAATTGATGAAGTACCTTCTCATTGAGGATCTCTCCAGATTCATTAACTTGTGTCTTAGAGGAACCCTTGACAGGCTTGCTCCACTCCACCAAAGGATCATGCAGGAATGTTTTTAAAACACTGATAAGGAATATACAAGAGATAATTATGCAATACAAATACTATATGAAATGTTAAGCACATTCGAAATACTCAACATAGAACAGATATTTGGTTTCAGAGATGTTATTTTTAAGATATTCATGCTGTTGCACAACAGTTTCTTTTTTTCTAACATATTAGAGTGATTTCTAAAGGATCATGTGACACTGAAGACTGGAGTAATGATGCTGAAAATTCAGCTTTGACATCACAGGAATAAATTACATTTTAAAATATAGAAACAGTTATTTTAAATAGTAATAATATTTGACCCTTGACCCTTCAAAAACATTGCAAACCCTAAACTTTTGAATGGTAGTTTAAGTTCTGAGACGTTCACCTCATGAGTGGCTCTCTCTGGTCCCTCATGAGTCTGAGTGTGACTTCACAGGCCTGTCTGAACAGACCCTCTGTGCCCATGGACCCCATTGCATGAACCATGTTCTGAGTGAGCCGGAAGGGAACCACCTCAGGAACATCAAATGTCTCCCCCTTAAGCACCACACAACACATTTGTTCTAGTTACCCAGAGGTATCAAGTATTAGGGAGCAATCAAATTATACAGACACATTCCTCATGACTTCCTCTCAAACCTTGTTGAAGAGGCAGTTGAAATCCACATGGACGGACTCGCCGGTTAAAGAGTCAAACAAAATGTTCTCTCCATGGCGATCGCCAAGCCCAAGAATATAGCCCACCATAGACATGACCGCAGTAGAGCGACAGTAAGCAGACCTGCTGTTGTACCTGTGAAATGCCACATTTGTCCCATGTGTGAAGATGTTCATGTAGGTGAATTAATACTGAATTACCCTAAGCTCACTTTTAAGAGATAATATTAAGAAAATAATAGCATACTACTGTGCAAAGGTATTATGAATGTGAATAGTAAAAAAAGCCTCTCATATATACCAAGAGGTGGGATCAGGAAATGTCCGTAGGAACCACTCATGAAAAACCGGTGGGTGTCTGGCACACAGCACATCTTTGTGCAGCTTCAGCTTCTCCTCAAAAGAAGCTGTTTTTGGCAAAAGCAGCTTGCGCAGCTCCGTCCCACTGACATAGATCCCTGTTTAAAAGAACAAATACATTTTCACTCAACTGTGTCAAAAAATGACTTCATGGAGACGCTGACAGCCTGAATAAACTCTTTTTAAAACAGCATGTTTTATACAGCTAAAATTGATTCTGATTGGTTAATCAATATTTCATGTCCATATCCAGTATCCAGTATTTTTATTTAAGGAAATAAATATTTTATGCTCACCAAAGGATACATTTATTTGATCAAAGATACAGTAAAAATAGTAATATTGTGAAATATTATTACAATTTAAAATAGCTATTTTTCCCCATGTATTTTAAAATGTCATTTATTCCTGTGATGGCAAAGCTGAATTTTCAGCATCATTACTCCAGGCTTCAGTGTCACATGATCCTTCAGAAATCATTCTAATAAGCTGATTTGCTGCTCAAGAAACAAGATACATTTTTTTCCAGGATTCTTTAATGAATAGAAAGTTCAAAAGAACAGCATTTATTTTGAAATAGAAACCTTTTGTAATACCTAAATAAAGGTATTCATTTCTTTAAAAAAAATCGTACTGACCCCAAACTTTTGTACTGTATATTAATTTATTTGGCGAGTAGCCATGTAATAAGCAGGATAATGTCCTGTGAGCAGGTCATTATCCAAAATAAAGCACTTGAGAGTGATACAGTGTTTATTTTATGATAATGACAAGCTTTCTGTGAGTTTCTGACCACAAATATTAAATGTGATTAAGTGCAAAGTTGTAATTAAATATTAAGGTAACACTTTATTTTACAGTGTCCGTGTTACATAATATGTTACATGTACTTACCATAGTAATAACAATAAATTATGCAAAATTACATGCAACTAACCCTCAACCTAATCCTAAATCCTAATCCTACCCTAACCTTCTAGTAAGTACATGTTGTTAAATAATATTACACAGTACTTAAATATATAATTACACTGTAACAATGACACCTTAAAATAAAGTGTAACCAATATTAAATAACAAAATGTAAAAAAGAAGTAATGTAACAAATTTACAATCAGTTATGGATTAGTGTTAAATCACTGTCAAGTTATATTATGCAACACATGACAGTATTCCATTATACACTGTATATCAGTAGAAGCTATGAAATCAGCACACCTTTCTCTTTATACAGCTTTGTGAGGATGTGGCGTAAACCCGCTGTGTTGTTGACCCACTCTATTATGCCGCACTCTTCATTCAAAGGGATGACGGCGTATGTTCGAATGCGCAGATCCCTCCGTCTAGACTCTGCATCTTTCCTCAAAGACTGACAAACAACGGCGCATTTTTATTATGCAAGTTCTCGGGAAAATGCAATTAATTATTGCGGTATTTAGTGAACAGCACAACCCTACTACCTTATTAATGAGACAGTTGAACTCCATCAGCCTGCAGTCTTTCCTCAGGTCATCTTTGGGTTTGCACATCATGGTGTAGAACTTTCCATCCGAGCCTTTGAGCGAGATCTTTTTTGGCTTCTGCAAAGATGCCAAGATCTCCACCTTTTTGAAATTAAACGTATGATATCATGAATAATTAATCTTTGAAAAATGAGAGTGAATGTGATGCATCATGTGCCCAAGAAACTGGGGAATTGTGAAACAAGTGGGACTGACAGTGTCATCGAAGCCGGCGAGGTAGACCCAGTGCCCTGGAAAGGCATCGTGTTTGGGGTTGGCTCCTCCAGTGGAGGGCAGGGTGGGTATAAGGACAGACTGCAGGGGGATGAGAATCTGACTGAATGTGGGCTCTTCCACCAGTTTCTTCAGCATTTTGAAGTGTACACTCATGCTGAGGGTGCTGCTATTTCCATCCACCTACACAATTAAACAAAAAAAGTTTATAACTGCATCCATAATATGCCAGACTAATTCAAGAACCAATTGATTATAAAAATGCATTTTGAAGGGGAAGTTATTAAATACTAATAAATAATTTTTTCGCTAGTGGTACAGTCTTGTCCTACTGGTTTATTGCCGAGCTCCACCAGTTTGTCAGTCAGTCTGTTGGCATCTCCGATAAATTTCCCAAATGAGTTATTCAGACTGATGGCCTTCTTCAAGATCTCCTTGCATCGGTTCATTCGAGTCGGATAGGAGGACTACAATAAATTTAAAAAAGCATATAAACACTTGCATATAAATCTGCAAAAAGACATTTATAGATATAGATGTGGCTGAGGTGTCTGACCTTTGACACAGCAGTCATCATCCACATAGCTTGTTGTGGGTAAGCTAAGAAGACTTTGGCAACAATCTCCATCAGCACAGCGAAGACCTCGTTGTTGGAGTGGCAGATTCGGGAGATGAGCTGTGAAAAAGCTGTGAGGAACTGGTAAGGCAAGAGGTTGCTAGTGTGTTCGCTGATGACGGAATTGATTTTAGTAAGTTCAGCCCGCATCTGGACTCTGTCAGAGCGGCCAGCTGAAAAAGATAGAGCAAGCAGGATTGTTTTAATTAGAGCAGTGAATATTTGGTTTGATAGTCAATCGATTTCGATTCAAAAGCATTTTGAATTGGACTGCAAACTCACAGTGACCAAATTCGAATCAATACGCATACAATAATTCAGTATTTTTAAAAATGCATTAAAGGGGTCATGACAAGAGAAATTAAATTTGCCTTGATCTTTTGACTAAGAGGTCTTTGAAACATCATGCAAGTTTCATAGCTTAAAACGGCCTCATTACAAACAAAGTATATATCTAATCTAATCAAGCTCCAAAAACAGCTCATTTTGATATTGCGGGATCTGTGACGTAACATGGGCAAATATATATGCATATGACTGCCTCCAAATATACATCATCTCACCATAGGCCCCGCCCACTGGCATTCAGTCGCTTAACGGCTGACATTTGTCTACACTTAATGTAAGCGTCACGTCAAAAGCAAATAGAACCCATTATAATCACTGACACTGAATACTCTGAACAGACTTCAAAAGGATCCCAGCATCGGAAATAAGTGTATGGTTTATTTTAATGGCGTCCTGGATCGCGTCAGAGGATTATATGTTTGTTCAGAGCATTTTGTTTTGTAAATGAGGCACAGTGTAATGGAGATTTCGCAAATAACTCTGAATAAGTGCATCACAAACCGTAAGTAAATTATTTCATAATGCTTTGTCTGTAAATTACGATTTTATATGGATAATGTATTCAAAACACTAACTCACATGTAATGTGTTTTTATTTTTGTGCATAAAACTTTATTGACATTATAAAGTTAACCTCAAGGAACATGTTAAAATAATAAAAAAATCAATGTCATGACCCCTTTAACATACTTTTTTTTAATACTTTCTGTAATGTATGTAGACAAAAAATAAAATAAAAAATTGTTATTGTTACTATTATTATTAATTTGTGTAATATTGTACACAAAATATATATATAAATTTGGTTACACTTTATTTTAAGGTGTCTGTGTAACAATGTACATTTAAGTACTGAGTAATATTAATTAACTACATGTAATTACTATAGGGTAAGGATGAAGGTGTGGTTTAGGGTTAGTTGCATGTAATTATATAAAATTTTGTTATTACTACAGTAACCACATGTAACAATGATACTGTAAAATAGTGTTACCAAATATTTTACCAAACTGCAATTCTTTCATTTTTTTAGCATTTTAAATCCATTACTGTCCAACACAAATGCTTTAAAATATTAATAAGATCAATGCATATGAATCGATGCATTAGCAAAACAGTGTATCATCAGCTTTACCTTTTTCAAACTCAAAAACTTTGGCTCCATAGTCCAGCCATAAGGTTAGCATTCTGGGCATGGCTTGATAGATATACTGATTGCCAAACTGCAGGGCTCTATGAAGAGAGCACAGCATTACTGTATCTGACTTTCACACACTGAAGCATTTTGAAGCCCTATAGGAGGATTACCAACAGAAAACATCTTACTTTCCAAAATAAGTGACAATATAACGAATGAGGTTGCCCTGTCTTTCCAGTTTGTTGTCAGTGACCATAGGCATAACCTTGTCGTAGTATTTGGCAAGGTAGAAGTTCCCATCCTCCCATTCTGGCAAAAGATGGGTGACATCCTGCATGAAAGAGAAACATTGACTGATTAATCTGATTTCTGTTGCATTTGTCCATGAATGTGATTGACTGAAATACCTTATAGGTTTTCATGATGGCATTGCTCTCGAAGTTGGCCGTCTCCTCCATGTATCTGCCCACCAGCAGCATGGCATTCCCTTTTATCTGGATTCTCTTGGGGTCTGTGAGAGGCTGGTCATCAGGAAAACACTGCTGCACACCTTTCTGCAGGACTATCAAAGCCTGATGCACATCACCCTGTAACAACAACATCTTTCCTTATAACTACAATTTCAATGATGGAGTAAGACCCCCATCAAACAGATCTTCATTGGCAAAAACAACATTAAGCTGAGCTGCTAAACCTTAGACCAGAGCCATTTGGCTTTCTCGATGAAGAGTTCAGAGAGGTGGGAGTTCTCAGCATTGAGCAAGGCGTTGAAGGCTGTCTGGTGATGGCCAGCTCTTCTGGCTACACGAGCGCTCTGCAGCCAGCACTCGCCAACCTGCTCCTCACACGAAGACCTGCAAAGAAGTCGTCATCATCACTCTTATATCTCATATATATCCACTCAAACTAAATAGTTCACCCGAAACTCATGGTCATGTCTTTTGAAACCTACAAGGTTGGTCAAAAGTGTGGAATAATTATATCTCTTAAAAGTCTCTTATGCTCACTAAGACGGTATTTATTTAAAAATTTAATTTATTCCTCTGAAAGTAAAGCTGAATTTTCAGCATCATTATCAGAAATGAGCTAATTACTTGGTTTTCTGAAAAGGAAGTGAAACATTTTGCACTGAATGTACTCATACTCCTTGCTGAGACTGAGAAGAGCTCTCCGCAGAGCCAGGATGGGTTCCTTGGCTCTGAATGAGTTTTGGGTCATGAGTAGGCGGGCGTCCCTGTTGAGTTTGGGCTCAGGCTTCTTGGATCTTCCAGCTTCTGTGCTTTCCTTCTGCAGCTCACTGAAGGAATGTTCCAACTCACACAACATGTGGAGCCTAAGACACAACACCTTAGTCGAAAATGCATTTGAACACATTGTATTTGTATAGTAAATGCAACGTTTTTATTTTTCTGAAACTGTCAACCATCGGATTACCTGACTATGTATTCATATCCTCTCTGATAGGTGCCACACTCAAAACTGGCAGCTGATAAAGGGACAACCTGCTCTTTCCTGGATATTTTAAGCTTTTCATACAATGCCTCTGAATCTTGCTTCTTGGCAGCCAGCAACATTTGGCCAAGTCTGACACCCCATGTGCTGGACTTACAATCTATAAAACAGAAATGACAAAAAGTAATGCTTCTTCAATCTGACAAACATTTCTATGTTTCTAGAAACAGCAAAATCATTTACCAGAGGCAAGATAGTCCTCAACCAAGTCCCACTTTGACAGTTTCCATGCTGCCTCGACCCGGTAAGCATTTAGATCGGACTTCCAACGTGGCCTTTGTAAAGGAAATAACGTTAGTTTAAAAACACAAAACCTGGGGTTGCATGAACCACAGTGTCACTGAATTACCCAGAGGACTGAGTTTACATCAGTACGCCTACCTGCTAGCAAGAACTCCATTGACCTGGGTTATAACTGTGGAGAGTTGACCAAGGCCCAACATAGAGTTCATTACCCCATGATAATGGACGAGCTGCATACAAAGATAAGAAAGTGAGAGGGAAATGTATCAGTTACAAAAATACAAAAAAATAAGAAAGTAAAGACTAAGAAGATTATTTAATACACATATTGTTCAATATATATATTTTACTAGTTCTTTCTGGCACAATAGTTATTGTGTGTATATATACTGTATATAGACAGGGTTTAAAGTATGTATATAGACAGTTTTGGGGGTAACGCATTACAAGTAGCGCAAATTACGTAATCAGATTACTTTTTTCTAGTAACTTACTTTTTTAAATTTACTACAAAATATCTGAGTTACTTTTCAAATAAGTAACGCAAGTTACTTTGTTTTCCCATGTATTGACTGACAGCTCTCCTGTCCCCAAATAGTAAGCGCGGAGGAGTTGTGTGCGCTGTGTAAACATGATGATGTAAACATGATCCATCCTTCGGATGAGACGTAAAACCGAGGTCCTGACTCTCTGTGGTCATTAAAAATCCCATGGCATTTCTCGTAAAGAGTAGGGGTGTAACCCCGGTGTCCTGGCCACATTCCACCCTTTGGCCCTAACCAATCATGGCTCCTAATAATCCCCTTACATTGAATTGGCTCTATCACTCTCTCTCCTCTCCACCTATAGCTGGTGTGTGGTGAGCGCACTGGCGCCGTTGTACTGTGGCTACCGTCGCATCATCCAAGTGGATGCTGCACACTGGTGGTGGTTGAGGAGAGATCCCCTGATATGATTGTAAAGCGCTTTGGGTGTACAGTAGTACATATGAAAGCACTATATAAATGCCTCATTCTATTCTATTCTATTCTATTCTATTCTATTCTATTCTATTCTATTCTATTCTATTCTATTCTATGATGCTTATTGTAGTTCTAGACTAAATGTGAGCATGGATTTACTCATCTCACATGCACAATAACAGAATCAGTATTCATTAAAATGAATAAAAACAGTGAAATGCAAAATCTGATTCTTACACAAATCTCCAATAATTAAATGTAAAATAATCACACTTTTTTAACCAATGTCTTTGCTGCTGACCTTCCATGATCTAATTTAACCATACTAATAAGCAAAAATTACTTTAGATAAACATCACATTTGTGTTTAGTTTTTCTTTTTATTGCTGAAGTAAGAGTGTTGATCTTTCTTCTCCTGTGTCCTATTCTTCTGCAATCCACAATGACCCCCGGCTGTACGGACATTTCCTTCATCCTGAGGCTTATTCATTTCACTTTTGGTGTGAAAGGGCATTTGACAAAAATATAACTTTTTTTTTATGTATTTAACAAAAAACAAACAAGCAAACCCAGTCCGGGTGAGAAAAAGTAACGCAATAGTAATGTAACGCATTACTTTCCATAAAAAGTGACACAAACAGTTACTTTTTTAGGGAGTTACTTTTATAAGTAACTTTCTCCAACACTGCCTATAATTACTTCCATAATTAAATAAATATTAATTACACCCCTAAAGTTTCTTAATGTGTTACTTTTTTAATTTATTTAAATTTTTTACTAAGAATCAAGCCCTGCTAAAGCACACACATCTCTACATTTGCCAGGTGTTTATAAGAATAAGAGTGTGTGTGGTGCTGACCTGGTCTGGCTCGAGTTGGATGGCTCTGTCGTAACAAGCAGTGGATTCACGCAGAAGTCCAATGCTCTCATGCTCCAGGATCTGCTCTCTCAACGACGGCTCCTCCTTCCTCAGATCATTCACACCCCTCACACCATCTGGCTCGTGCATGGCCGCATACATAGTCTAGAAGACAGGTTACGACAGATAGCTTAAGAACTGATCTGATTTATTGACAAGTAATAATGAGATTAATGTGCATGAAACAGTTTTCAACTCTCTATGAATATTTTCTAACCCCATTTAGTTTTAAAGAACTGCATTTCATTTCAATAATATGACTCTCTGGAATACATGATTACTGTTTTTAGTGTTTTGATATAAATGCAGCCTTGGTTAGCTTAAGAGACAAAACATTTAAAAATGTTCTGACCCCAAACTTCTGAACATTAGTGCAAGTTTCATGTCTCCACATCACTTCACCAATCAATTTTTTTCTTACGTAATAAAGTAATTTTGACTCAATATCAATATTTTACAGTTATTTATTTTAGTAAGTAGCCTAACCATAACCAGCAACCATTACAACTCGTGCAAAAATCTGTAGACTGGTAAGACCTGTAAGAATGAAAGATGGTCCTGAATGTTCTGCTTCTTCTCACGGATGAAGGACTCAAAGTGCATGACAGCACGCGTGTAGGCTCTGGAGCGGAAGGATGCCTTGGCCAGAACATCCTGAGGAATGCTGTTGAGGAAGGCTACTACGCTTTGATACTCACTGCTCTCTGGACCTAAGAGGACAAAGAAAGAGTCAGAATTACTTTCTAGAAGCAAAGCAAAAAAAAAATGTATTTACATTAATGCATAGGATTGTACAGGATGAACTAAGTTTAAAACTGTTTTATACTATTTCAGATCAACAGAATTCACCTGGGTTATTCTTAAGGAACCCCTTATTATAATACTTTTATTCAGCAAGGACACGTTAAATTGATCAGAACTGACAATAAAGAAAAAAAATATTTTTCAAAACAAATTCTGTTGCTTTAAACATTGTATTCTTCAAAGAATCCTGAATAGAATGCATCACAGTTTCTACAAAAATATTAGGCAGCACAACTGTTTTCAACATTGATAATAATAAGAAATGTTTCTTGAGCTGCAGATCAGCATATTATAACGATTTCTGAAGGATCATGTGACACTGAAGACTGGAGACACTGATGCTAAAAATTCAGCTTTGCCATCACAGGAATAAATGACATTTTAAAATATTATAAAATACAGATTGTAATGATATTTTAAAAACATGCTGTTGCTGTATTTTTGTTACTTCTTTCCTTACCAACCCCAAACCTTGAAATATGTAACTCGCACAGCATTGCCGTTTCCTTGTTTAATGTTTGTTTGCAAGATTTTATAAGGAAAATAATTAATGGCATAATGTATTGATTTTACTCAGATTAGTGGTGTATATTTTTGAGATGCTATTGATGCCGACTTAAAATGTTTGACGAGAATTTGTAAATAAAGATAAAAAAAGACGAAAAAGACAAAAGGCCTATTATCAATCCTAATAATGTCAAGATGTTAATAATAAATGACCATCAGCTTTTATGAACTGAAATCAGAACTTTGTTTTGTGTGTCACCTGTTGCCTGTGGCTGCTCTCTGCCATGTTTTCCTGGCCTCTTGTTGGTACTCAGGCTCTGTAGTTTGTGGCGGGACCACTGAGTGAGATGGTCCAGCATGGAGAAGACTGTTTGTGTGCTGAGCTGACTCAGACTGGAGGCATTATCCTGCAGTCGCAATAACCGCGGGTCACCCTCCTTCAGGACTGCCATGATCTCTTCATTCACCTACAGGACACAAACAGAAGCACTATTAAGAGCCTTTTTCACTAGCAATATTATTGTTTTTTTACTAAACTTTACAGAGAAAAACTACACGGACCGTTTCCTATCAAAAAATCAATAGCATGTCCTTTTCTACAGGGTTTGAATCTGTACCTCTCGCTGCTCCTCCTGAGTGCATCCAATCAGCACATAGACCAAAATGTGGGGCAGCAGGTAGATGGTCACTTTGTAATCATGCTTTATGATGAAACTACAGCAGTTGAACACTTTGCCAGCAAGCTCATGTCTAACCTAAAACACATGAAAAGATGAGGGAGAATTAGCCTTTTACATATATGTGAGGTTTGGTAGCACAGGAAAACAAGTAAATGTGAACTTACTTTACTGATGAGATATCCTGCCCAGGTTGCAGACCAGTCAGAGAATTTGCTTCCACGGCTGCTGAGATATATTGGCTTTTTCAACTTCGACCAGTTCACCACCTTCTGAGAGCTCTTATACCTTCATATGATTAAAACAAGTCAGTTTTATGCACACTGGATACAGGTAATAAAAGCAGCTGACAACAGGTCATGCAAAATGATCATGTCCAACCTGGTATTGAGATGTGGCTCCAGGATTTCCTGAACCTGCTCAGGGAATCTTCTCCATAGACGGCGACCTGGTGAATCAGTCCTGCCCTCCCGACATTCAAATAATGATAGCAGCTCCTGAAACAGAAGTTTAGGATACTATCACGATAACTGTTCAAGCTTTTGGCACAGTATTGAATTAAGGTACAAAACGTAAGTGTTGTCCTCTTAACAGGTTTAAATCCTTTTTTCTTATGACAAAAATAACTATAAATTTAATTGCCATAAAACATGTATAGAGTAAACTAATTTTTCAAACAGATTAAAGGGCAAAAGATCTATAAAGAAGAACAATAATAAAGAATCAAATCATGTTCAATCAATATCTAGGGTATGTTTTAGTCCAGACTAAAATATAAAAAAGTTGTAAACAAAATATATAAAGTCTTAGGCACGGTTTCGTAAACCCAGGATTAGGCCTTAGTTCAATTAGGACACTTAAATGGCTTTTATAAACGTGCCTTAAAAATGCACATTACATATTATGTCAGTGCAAGTGTTTTTCAGTTAAAACAGCTCAATAATGAATTTTAGTCTGGGACTAGGCTTAAGACTGGTCTGTGAAACTAGGGTCAAACGTGTAAGGTATTTAAGTATTCGGTGATGTGATTAACACCATATAAAGTCCCAAGGGACAGTATCTTTGGCCCATACCTGCATGGCGTATGCCGCAGCATCCTGAGCTCTCACATCATCTGCATATGCCAGAAAGGCTCTGGTCAGCTCTGTCAGTAGTTCATAGGCAAAATTTGGATCATCGATCCCACTCTAAAAAGCATAAAGACACTCTCTTTATTCTGTGCATAACACTTGGAATACATAAAACGCAAATGCTACACACTTAAAACATGATCTTCAAGATTCTGCTTGATACATATACGTAGCAACAAAAGAGGAATGTCTTACCACAAATGTTGATCCGGTTCCCTGAGTGTCAGCAGGTGAAAAGTCAAGCCGACCAGGATCAATGGCTCCTAACTCCCCCAGGCATTCCCCACACAAAAGCCTGACTTCAGGGTTGACGTCCTGGCAGCCCCGGAGCAACACCGTCACTAACTGAGAGATCACCGGCTCTACCATCTCACTGTCCAAGACATGTTTTAATAGAGCATCCTGTAGAACAAAAAATATATGTAGATCAGGGGTCTTCAAACTTTCAGGCCCCAATTGCATTTGAAGCCTGGTTTCTGTTTACAATCCCATATTGTATTTACATACTTTATGTTGCATTTATATAATACTGAATCTAGTGAATAATTATTCATGTACAGACTCTTATACTGTACTTACACAAAATATGATCATTTTACTAACTGCAATGAGTAAGAAAAAAACTGTACATACTCTGCTGAAATGGTTTACAGGTAATAAGATGCATGGCATTTTGATGTCTTTGCATCCAAGCTGGCAAAGCTCTCTAATTTCTTAAGAGTGAGTCTGACCTGGTTCTTGTACATCATCTCCTTCAGGCTGGTGAGCGCATGGATGCGTACATCAACATTCTCATGCTGGATCGCCCGCATGGAGAGCTGCAGTGCTGTCTGCATGTCGGTGCTCTTTGAGGTTTGCTGTTGTTGAAGAATAGTGCATCACAACCATCATTGTAGAAATAATTTCATTTGATTGAAATCAAGTCACAACGTGTAGCACGATTTTAAAGGTTTACACTGTTATTTATACTTTGATGTGATTGGTTTGTTAAGGTTGTACCTTACGGTAATCTTGAAGGACCTTGTGAATGTTTTTCAGTTCTGGATGGTCAGGAAGGAAGTAGATTTCATGAAGAAAGTCTTGTACTTCCTCCCTGAGATGAAAAGATTGTGAAGAAAGGATTTTACCCAAAAAACAAAATACAAATTCATTAAAA